>NC_141546.1:88885000-89190000 GCF_021556685.1 Rattus norvegicus | reverse complement strand
AACATTGTCCTTTTACCTCCAAAGGTATCTCTCTGTCTCTGTCTTTCTCTGTCTCTCTGTCTCTCTCTCTCACACACACACCATATATATACATATATGCATATATATATTTAATATATATATATATATATATATATATAAAATCAAGCAATCTTAGGCCTCAAATAAAAAAATTGAAAATAAGCACAATCTGATTTAGAAGGATGGCCTAGCATTCAAGAATATGTATTTTCCTTGCAAAGAACTTACACTGGGTAGCTCAGAGCCACTGTAATCTCATTTCTGGGGAATATGAAACATGCTTTTGTCTTCCAAAGGCATCTGCACTTATGTGTACACACCCACATACAGACAAGCACAGAATTACACTTAAAAATGTGTATGAAAATAATGAAATACATCTTTAACAGCAGAATTAATATTGGCTGAGGGGAAAATATTGAAGAAAAATAGACTCCCTCTTTGTAACCACAATATAATTGCCCATCATATTTTTAATGGAAGGTTTGGTAATTTACATCATTATCATTTAATTGCTTCTTTACCAATCAGGTTTAAACAAGGCAGAAATTTCATTCAGAAAGGACATAATCTAGAATTTATTGCCCACAGGGGTACAACTTTAGTTAGCCTCAGACAGGCAGACATTAAACCCAAGAAGGAACCAAGGCCATTAACATCTTAGACTAGTCATCTCTGCAGGATACCACAACTATTTCTATGATTAGAGTCAATAAATATATATTAGACATCCCCTGCCCTAACATCCATAATCTATTCAAACTTTGTAGAGGGAATGTGAAGCTATCCACCAGTCAGTTCAGGCTTCAGTTATAAGGGCAGTTCACTGTCCTACATTAAAGCCCCCTGTTTTGGGGGATGTTGCCCAGTGCCATGTAAGAAAAGTCCACATCCAAAGACAGCTAACACACAAAAACTGCTTATCAAGTGCCATCTGGATTAATGCTTTAAAATATCAAACATAGAGCCCACCCAAATGTTTTATAAACTTTGCATACTAATGTCTACAATTGGCTTTTATTGATGACACTAGTTTTTCAAAATCTGAGGATTAGCTAAAATCTCTTAGCAAGTCTCTACCTAAACTCCCTTCCGCTAGAGTCAAAATCTCCTAGAAGCTACAACCTGGATATTTGAAGAGGCTGCCTGAGGCTTAGAATCCAGACATACAGGCTGGGTTTGATTTCTAAATGTCTGGTGTAGATTAAAGGGTTGTAGGCTCTCCCTCTATGATGTGCTTCTATCTGTAGGAAATAATTTCAAAGGTCAGAAGGACAACAAGTTGGACAATCTCACATTTACAAAGTGCATCTTACGTGGTTTTATTCTTGTTGATCAAGAAACACTTGCCTAACATTTATTAATATTGTAGAAAGAAAATTAGCCCTAAAGTCTGCTTCACTTTGATCTGTTATCAAAATGAGATTTCCATTTTATACTTGTTATTTAAGAACGTTATTTTTGCGTGTATTTCTGTATGTGTGCATGTGTGTTTGTGTGGAAGGTATGTGTGTGGGGGAGGAGGGGGTGATTCTATGTGTGCCATGGCATGTGTGTGGAGGTCAGAGGACCAATTGCAGGCATCTAGACTACGGAAAGAATTGGATCCCCTCTCCCCTTTCTACATTTGGCTTTAGGTGCTGCATAAGATACTTCCCACCTGTTATCTATGAGCAGAACATGACACGGTGATTGATGTGGCTAAGGCCTGGAGTAAGACTGTGGCTAAGGCCTGGAGAGATGGCTCGGCAGCTAAAAGCAGTTGCTTTTGCAGAGAATTGGATTTCACTTCCAAGCACACAGCGATGGTTCACCACTCTCTATAACTCTAGGTCCGGGGGATCTTATTCTCTAGTCTCCGTGGGTCCCAGGTACGCACATAATACAGAGACGCACATACAAACAGAATACTCAGAAATATCAAGTAAATCATATTTTAAAGAGAATGACTAGATTGTGACATCTAGACCACCGATCTTACCCTCATCACTTGGACAAGGCGCTTCAAAGGAGAACTGTAATGACAAAGTCAGTTCTGGATTTAGTCTTTTGACAGGAGAAAAACATAACAAAACCAAAACAGTTCCAGGAAATGTAGATGAGGTGATGCAGGCCCAAGTATTTAACCCATTGTAGGTAAAAGTTATGAGATGCTGGATTTAGTCACGAATCTATCTCACAATTTCTAAATTAGTCTGCAGGTGAGAGCAGGCATTTTGATGGGCAAGGTAGCTCTGTAGCATGTCATTCCTGAAAAATGCCCACTCTAATGGTTAAGGATAACCTCTAAAACTATATTATATATTTCACCACAGAGATATCAGCACCAACAGTAGGAAAAGTGCTATACATCGGAGCATCATGGCTGATGGAAAAAAGGAACCCTTCCTAATGAAGAGACTTGAGTTCATGTCTAATCTGCTCTACTAAAGAGCCAGGCAATCAAAACCTGCTCCACTAAGGTATCTTAGGTATTTTTTTCTTCTCCACTATGATCTGGAGGTCTGGTTAGCCACTTTCACATCCAAAATCTAATGTAACTGGGTAACATTTCTATAGATTTCGTGGTGGAGTTTATCCTAGATGTGAATTATAGTGTAGGAGCTGTGAGAGATGCCTACCTGACAGGACAGGGTAGACAGGTATAGCTGCTTCCTGGTACCCTGTGAAAGCCTAGCTTTTAGAGAATGGGTATGCAGGGCTTCGAAGGGACCTAAGCACTCCCTTCAGATCCTAATAGGATAAAGTGTATGCATAATTCTGTGTGACCCTTCAACTACTGACGTTCACGCCATGTTATTGTTCGCATTGCACATTAAGCGAGCAAATTTTCAATGAACTCTTGCTGGCTGGAGCACAGACACAGATGTCAGGCGGACTCCTTTGTTCATAAGGTTCTCATTATTAGCTCAACCCGAGCTGAATATTTGACTGAAGGAAAAGACCATATCATTATTTTCAGATTTCACTCTATGACTTAACGGGGCTACATCTGCCAGCTTCAGAAACACCAAGTGGTGCTTGGCGCCAGCCTTGGCGTTCTTTTCTGTGACTATTATCCTGAATGTCTCAGCCCAAGGAAGCCTCCTCACCATCAAAACAATTTAATAAAAACTAAAATTCTGATTAAGAGTTACTCATCAATTGACAGGGCATGCTATGCTAGTGCTATTATGAATTATACCCCATGATATTTTAGGGCTGACAAACAGAATTTGCATTCACAAATGGGCAAACTAGAAAGCCAGTAACTATTTTCATGATTTATAAGTTCTGTGTTATGCTTGAAACCATATTTCTTTAATAGGTAAATTGGCATTCCTTTGAATAACTCAATCTGCTTTAAATCTATTCTAAGGCTCTGGGCAGCACAAGGGAGATTTGAAATACTTATATTTAATTCTTCTGCTCAGCTTTGGACCATCTCTCAGCGTAGATATGGTAGGAAGCTATGACGTAGGAATACTTGTCAAGAATGCATTGCAATACTGACACCAAAGCCACTTAGAAAGATGTTACAAATCACCCAAATTGCAATTATAAAATATTTCATAAGCCCACTAAAATGTACATTAAAACAGCATAAAGGAGTAACTGATTCCATGTGTCTGGACATCATCAATAATGCAAATCAACAAGGATAACCTGAAATCACCTTTGCTTCTCACTAGAAAAAGCTAGGGAGATGGATCAGTGATTAGGTGTGCTTATTGTTCTATCATTAAAACTTATGTTTAGATCCCAGAACCCAGGTCAGGGGACTCATACATGCCTCTAAGTCTAGTTCTAAAGGATCTGATGCCCTCTTCTGGCATTCACAGGAATCTACACACACACACACACACACACACACACACACACACACACACACAAAATACTAAAATAAATTGGTAAATAAATAAATAAAGCAAGTCTAGCTTTCTATAGTAAAAGGACCTTGGGTTTGTGCTATAGTTGCTCCAAATGCCCGGGAAAAGAATGGCCAATTTTTACCTGAGAGTCATATGCAGAATCTTGGAACATGAGGACCTAAGAGAACTTGCCCTCTTTTCCATCCAATGTTTTAAACACATCTTAGGCAAATGTTCATTCAGTCTCTTGGAAATGCCTGTTTTCAGTTCAGTCCTAAGTCGAGCAATTTAGTTCACTAATTGGCATTTCTAATCCTAAGAATATCTTTAGAAGAGCAAATGCTACAAGTGCTTCTGTAACTCACATACTGGGTTAAACTGATTTCGATTAGAATTTTAGGCTTGGACCTGCATTACACTAATGTACAAGCACGTGCAGCTCAAGGCCCAACTAACTCTTTTCTCTTGGGCCTTTCTTCTCTGGATATTTTCAATGGCTAGAGACGACCCTATCTGGTTCACATTAGTATTTACTAGTAACTCTTGTTTGGTGGCATTCAGATAAGATCTAACAAGTAACAGAACCAGTAGGACTCATACTTCGTATGATACCAAATTTAAAATTTCCTAACAGCAGACTAAGTACATTTGCAACAGACTGAGCACTTGTGGCCATACTATTTCTGTTTTGCAATCTTAATTGCCCCTTCCCCAGACCCGTCATGTCTTTGAATTAGGAATGAAAGTCTTTGGGGTTGATTAGATCTTGAGAGTAGAGTCCTTCGGAATGAGATTTGCTTTTTCATGAACAAAGCACATAGGAGCTCACTAAGCTTCTTCTACCACAAGCAGAATAGAAGCAGAAAATGATTCTCTGTATCCCAGGGCAAGGCCCTCACCAAGCTGGGATCCTGACTGTAACTTCTAGAACTTCTATAATATTTATTCCAAGGAATAAATCCTCTTGTTCAAAAGCTACACAGTCTATGCTACTTTATTACCACAAAAGAACAAAATAAAAACATCATTTGAAGATTAGACCTTTAACAAGGTACAAAACAGACAGGAAAATGATGTGAATAGTAACCTAGCCAAAAAAAAAAAGGCTTGGAATAAAACATTATGCTACAGGACATATACTTAACTGTATGAATGCAGTAAAGATTGAAAGAACTTTCTCACAAAGATCACCAAATTTAGTCCAAAGGTTAGTATTAAGCGACCACATTTTAATTTTTTGCACTTACCATGTTGTATGTCTTTCATATCTAAATGAAGACTAGACATTAGAATCCCTACTGCTTGTGATCTTTTGTTGCTAAGTAACTTGACAACCTGTTCAAGAAAGAGGAAAACGAGAAGCATTAACTTAAACCCTAATATGCTTAACGAGATTTTAAACTATTAAACAAGCCTCAGTCCTGTCCTCTGAGCATCCCTCATTATAATCTGCAAGTTTTCTCATGTGGCATATACCCAACATTCACTCAGCCATTTCTGGTTTTCCTAAAAGTTAGCTCCTTTAAAGTTATTCACATAAGTCTCTATCTGGCATGTCTAAACCAAGCCCATCCAAGCATCCAGCCAATGTCTCATTCATTATGTTGTATCATGGAGTAAGGGTACCACAGTTCTCTACCATCTACTAGAGCTAAAACACCAGGTATCAATCTAGATCTTGCCCTCTCCTCAGCTTATACAACATCATGGGCAGGAATCTAATCAGTCCAGGGTGCTTGCCCCATATCTTCTGAAGCTAAGCCCTCCATGTCAATGCCAGTGTTCATGTCTATATTATTCTTTGCATAGATCAAATGAAAAGGTCTCTAATTGATTCCTCCCAGTCAGTATTTCTCAACAGTGGTGCATGACATCACCACAAAGTTTCAAAACATAAGTTCCCTAGGCTATAACCTAAACCCACTTACCAAGAAATCTGACAGTAGGGGTATCATCAGTATCTTCTACATCTCCTAAGAGATTCTAGGACCACTGATGGAATTTCATCCTTTCCATCCACTCTTTTTACCTATACCCAAGTACCTTTCTAAACCTGCTGGTATCTGCTTGTTGTTTCTTGACCTTTAACCTTTATTCTTTTCATAGACAATGGTCTCTAAAAAGGTTATATAGGAAACTCCATGGTTACTTCCTGAAACCTGCCCTTTCCATTTTATTTCAGAAACACTTGATTCCAAGCTTTCATTTACATTCTAATACCCAAGACAGTAGGGATAATCATCTGGCATCATCCAGAAGGAAATACATTGAGAAGAAGACAAAACTCTCAAAGGACAGATGTTGCTGTCCATCAGTGTAAGTCAACTTCTGTGTTATGAATCATTCCACTTGTCCTTCCCTATCTAACGCCCTGGATAACAAGAACCCAAAGTTCACAAAATGGAATGTTCTTAGAATCCAGTGGCTGAAGTTATGATAGAGAGACAACATAGTCAGATCCTCCAAGGACTCAGCTAAAAAGTAGAAAACACAAAACTAATACATAAGCCATATAACAAGAATTTTGAAAGAATACATTTAGTTTCCTAGTCACAGTAGTTTTATATAATTCACTTACAGCAATGGTTTTTAATCTAAGACTTCCGCAGCAGGGGAAAGGCTCAAGGAATAATGAACACAGATTCAGCAAAACAAGCAGTGTGCCTCACCATTCTACTACTCTGAATGACCTGGGATCTTCTGAAAACAGATTCTGATTCCCCAGTCTGCCCCAGCTCCCACATGACACCTGGGCTGAGAAGCACAGGAAACGCCATTCCAAACTTCTACTATCAACACTCTAAAACATTCTAGAAAACAACTCCAGTTCTATAGGGCCAGCTTTGCATCCAGGAAAACAACGGGAGCAGCAGCAGCGGTGGCTTCAAAAGGTTATGGTGGAACTGGCCATGGGCCAATGCATTCAGCACTCAGCAATGTGCCTGGCAAGCAGTGTGTGGATCGTAGTAAGAGAAACCTGTGGGAAGCTGGACATACAACACAAATAGAGCATGGCATCTTTTATCTTTATGGATTCACCCGGTTCACAGAGGTATTAATTCAAATGCTATACGACGGGAGAAAACAGATGCATCATTGCATTTAATTCCACAAAGAATTACTATTCCTCCTTTCTGCTCCTGTAATAAAAATAATGATGATGATGATAAATTAAAACAAACAAACAAACAAAACCAAACCTCAGACTCCCATGAACTGGGAGAAGTCTTTTGGTAGTTATTTCGTGGCATTGAATATCAGCCATGACAGGAGTGCTTTGACTAGGTGCATATCTGGCCATGGAAGAGAACATACCCATAGATCCTCACAGTTTGGACCCCGTCAATGCTTTCAAGACCCTGCTGCAGCCAACCTACTCTGCATAGCTAGAAATGGGTTTAAAATGGACATTAAATAAGGTTGGTCTGAATGACTACGGCACCAGGGAGATCATCTTGGTCTGTTTCCACTGCCTCTAGAAGGTTTTCTCTTACACGATAGCAGAGCAGCAAACTTGATGGAAATATGGTCCCAAATGTTCCCAAAGATCACTAAATGTTTGTTCTTTTGCTTTACAGCAAATCCCTATTACTAGGCTGAGTAGTCAGACATAGAGATTTCTAAAATAAGAATCTGAGAGAGTTTTTACACCAATTAAATCAATAGGAGTCCTATTAAAGTTACGTACAATTTTGCTTAAGACAAAAGGAAAAACTAGACATTTTCACTGGTTTATTCCATTTCATCCAGCAGCCTGTATAAATGACCAGGGCAGTCTTAGTGTGTATAGGGAGGAAAGGAGGATGGTGCATTGAACACATGCAGTTGACAGTATGGTTCAGGTATTGTCTAGCAGGCACATATAAAATTGATGCTGTAAGATACAAAAGGGTAACTTCCCTTTGTTCTTAAGAGATCTCTGTAGTTGAGCTGCAAGCCTGGATCTGAATTCCAATATTTTACAAACTCTCAGATCCCTTAATCCCTTTGACCTGGACTCCTGGTCTTCAAAATAAAGGATACACTCCAGTGATGGTGCCCTGTCAGAATAACCACAGTCACTAAACATAAAGCTTTCCAAAATATGGTCTGCAGGCTGCTGCCATTCTGTAAGCCATATGCCACTTGTCCACAAAGCCATTGGGGAGCAAGCATTAGGACAGTTTTATTAACAATCATCCAAAGTAATACCTGGTGTACTGAATCAAGAGACGTATGTACTTGTTTTAGAAAAGCCTTCTCGTTTTATTATTTTAATAATTTGTATGCAAATGTATGCATTACATATATAAGATAAGGATATGGAGTTATCAAAAGAGGTTAAACTAAGGATTTAGAATCTGTTCTTGGCTAGTACAAAGGAAGAGGAAGACTTGTGCCAAGTATTTTTCTCAACCACATTCATCCAAAGTGTTGCTACCCCGGAACAGTACGTTTCTTGTCACTACTTACCAGTTATATTTTTATTTTAATTTTCTTATTAGTGTGGGGAATCCAACCTAAAGCCTCACACAGGCCAAACCAAATCATTTTAAATATTACTAAGAAGGTGGTTTTGAAAGCCGAGTACTATGTTTAAAAAAAAAAAAAGATTCTTACTCCACACTCACTGGCTTTGCCCCCACACAAGGGTCAGACAGCAAAACAGCATGATACTAATATTCTATGCATGCCTATTAGGGCCAGGGCCCAGTGTCTCCCACCACTAAGCTAAAAGAGAAACCCTTAATACAAGCCCTAATGGGAGACCTGTAAGCAACAAACTGAAACCAGCATTGACAGAAAGAGAGAACAAAAGGCTCCAAGTTTCTCAAACCACAGGAACTAATACAGAACAACAAGCCACATGTGGCAGAGCAGGCATGGGAAATATGCACGGACCAAAAAGATTCTGGGCTTTGTTTCTGGTTCTGAGGGGAAATATCAATGATCTCAGTAATGTTTATGTGGGTTGCACATTCGAAAGACAACAGTTTAACCCTGAATCCTAAGGATACGTCATCTTCATTTCACGTCTTTTTCCATAAATTTTCAAGTATGACTTCTAGAAAGTTTAAAGTTATTCCCTATTAGGCAATACTAGTTAAGAAAACATCATAAGTTCATACAGAATGCTAAACACATTAGCCTTTGACCAGGGTCTAGACATTTCATGTGCATCTCCCCCAAACACATCTCTGTTTGCCTGCCTAGATATCCTCCACCCCCTCCATCTTTCTCTCCAGCTCTCTCTATATATCCAATTCTCTCTCTCTCCATCTCTGTCTCAAGTTGAATTCAAATAATGGAAGTTAAAGATGGCATCTAAAGCCAGCCATGAATAATCATGCCTGTAATTCCAGAATTCGAGCAGGAGAAGCAAAAGAATCAGAATTTTAACAAACACATGTTATGTGTAAAGACTAAGTTTCTCTGGTCCTTGAGCAGGCCTTCCTGCTTTGGTCAGTAGTGGAACTACATGCTATACATATGTCCTGCTAGCACAATCATTTTCTTTTTTTAGTGCTATTGTTGCATTTTTTTTATTGGATATTTTTAATTTACATTTCAAATATTATTCCCTTTCCTGGTTTCCCGTCCGCAAGCCATCTATTCCTCCCCCTTCCCTTCTTCTATAAAGGTGTTCACCTTCCCATTGCCCCCATCTCCCCCACCCCACATTCCCTTACACTGGGAGTGGGGGTCCAACCTTGGCAAGACCAAGGGCTTCTCCTTCCTTTGGTGCCCAACAAGGCCATCCTCTGCTACATATGCAACTGGAGCCATGGGTCAGTCCATGTTTAGTTTTTGGGTAGTGGCTTAGTCCCTGGGAGCTCTGGTTGGTTGGCATTGTTGTTCTTATGGGGTTGCAAGCCCCTCTAGATCTTCTAATCCTTTCTCTAATTCCTCCAAACTGGGTCCAGTTCTCAGTTCAATGGTTTAGCACAATCATTTACAAGACAGAAACATACTTAGACAGTGAACCAGAGACACCAAAATCCCAGATTTCTGTTGAGTTTAGGAAATTCCTACTTCTGGTTACACCCCAATGCCCCAGAGAATACCAATACCCCATATTCAAATCCTTTGCTCTTTTACTTAGTTTGCATGCCCGCGTTAATTCAATGAGGTTCACATTACTCTCTAACTGTAAAAACAAGCTAACCTATTTATAGTATACTTAACAGGATCTCTTTCTCTGTTTAGAGCGATCACACCCTAGTCTGTTAATGTCAACTTCAGCACAGAAACAGTAAAACACGTAATCCATCCCAAAGTCACACTCAGACATAACTATGACCCTGCGTGTATTTCCACATTTTCAATCAAACCACCCTACATTTTTCTTCTGTAACAAAGCACATTCCTCAGTGGATGCTCTGGGAGAAGCCTAATATGGACATGATAGGTCTGATGTCACCTAAAACTTAGTGTTTTTTTTCAACAGCCTTTCTTCTCTCCTTGTTCCCTGATCCTGCACACCTTTTTCTTTTGTCCCTAAAATTTTACCCTTTCCACAAATATGATCTTATCCATTTCTTTTAGTACCATCATAAATACTACTTAAGGGTTTTGTTTCCTTTTTTGATGTACTAGGGAACTTAACCCAGGATCTTGTACAAGCAAAGCTCTATCTATCACTGAGCTATACGTCCAGTCCATACTTCCTAGATCCTTTGGTTAGTTTCTGAGCTGTACGTACTCTTCTGTCGCTGTGACTTTGAGATACGGTTGGCTCCTGCTCTTCTTTGCTGTTTCCCCCTAGACTTCAATGTCATTTTAATGACAACTATGTACAATCTTTTGTCTAACAAACTATTTTTTCTGGTCACTATCTATTAAAACCTTCTACTTAGCTGTCTTCCTTCCTACTTTAACTCAACACAACCAAATTCTAAGCTACCCCATTTTACAAAGTAACGGACTATCATAACAGGCATCATATTTAAAAACTATCTTAGAGAATGTTGATGTTATAGTCATAGAATTTTGGCATTTAAACTGGGTATCATGACTGACCACCTGAGACATGTTTCATAGCCTATTTGACAAGGTATAACCCTGCAGACAAATTTTGAACAATAGATTACAAGAACCATGGGTTATCTGTGATATGCTATGATAAATACTCAAGATGTTAAATGTATAAAGAGAAAGTGTTTTAGTATGTTACACAGCTTTGTAGATTTATAACCCTGGCTGGCTGGTCCTATCACTTCTAGGTCTGGAAAAGCATTTATTTCTCAGTTAGAAAGCAAAAGAATGGGAAGAAGGGCATGGGGTACTACTGTTCCTTTGAAGGATTGCCCCACATGACTTGAAGATCTTCTACTGAGTTCTGTCTATTAAAGATTCCCTAACTTCTCAATACTCCTGCCTTGTGGACTAAACCTACATAGGTGCCTTTAGGAGACATTTTACATCTGAACTGGAATACAGTAAGAAAGCACACAGCTCCTGAAGAGAGCAGTGCCCTGCTCTCAACTTCTGGGTTATTCTCTCAGGTTCAAAAAGAAAATTATAAAAATCAGCCACCTTCTCTATCACATTCTGCCCTGAGTCTGAAGTAGTAAAAAGGCTGAGACATGAACTACAGACAGCTCAGACTTCCCCTTGGTCACAACAGACCCGAAGTATTCTGACCCTTGTTCTCAATATCAGACTAGACATTGTACATCAGGCAATGCCTTTATTGGAGAGAATTAACAGATGTCAACAGGAAGTAGAAGCAGCCATCCTTTGCCAGCTCATCTCTGTCTCACCGTCCATACATCTCAAGCAGCCATCCCACATCCCCAGTGAACTTCATGGGGACATCTGACTCATTCTTCCTCATTACCCATATACAGTCACTTATCAGGCTTCGCTGATGATTACCGCCCCATCTTTCTAGTCTGTGACAACAGCAGCCTCCTCCCATACTCCCTGGTGTCAGCACTCATAACCTCCTTCCATAGACACAGCCTGAAGGATTCTGGTTCTAAGCTCAGCAATGCCTTCATCCTGTCACCCATCCCTGCTCCCTTTTATTTCTGCTTTATTTTAGACTGGGATGATGGACAAATGGAATACCCATTGGACAGAAAAGTTGAAGTCACATCCATCTGGGATGCTTCTCCTAAACATACCCAGCCTCTCCTTCAACTCCTAAGACCTGACATGAGACTTTCTTTTCTCTCATGGATCTTATACTCTCCCACTAGAACATGTACCTATCTAGGGAATTCTCTATAAAGTGCATCTATGCTATAGGTAAAGACCATGTCATATCATTTATTTCAATACTGAGCACACTGACTGAAAATTTTCAGGCAATAAGATATATGAACTTTGCCTCAACTGATATAACCCATGGCAGATGTCCTCCTGACAACTTAGAAAAATGGTCCCTGGATTTGGTTAGACATCAAACCACCTACAAATCACTTAGATTGTCTTTTGTTGTAGTTTGCCCTGGAGTCATCTGTATTTTGATGCTAATTTCACTGCCCCAAGGACAGCTGTCCAGTCAGTACTCAGGACTCAGGTGACTTCACCAGAACCTTCTCCCCATTGAATTTGTAAAATACAGGTGAGGTGCAGGTACAGGATAGAAGGAAGCCTATCATTGGATAAGAAGGAAGGATGGGCGGGAGAAAAGTTTGAAGGAGGAGGAGGAGACTAGAACAGAAGAAGAGACAGAAGGGAGAGGGCGAGAAGCCATGGCAGGTGACGTTAAGATTCTGCTCTGTGTATTTACAGGTTGTTATTAATGTTCTTAAGGGATGGATGGTACTGGGCTTTGTATGTTTAGGTGGGCAATTATATCTTATCAATTGGATCCAAGATTATTGAGCTGTGTGTTCTTTTATGTGAGGGTTTGAGTGTAGGAAAGTGTGCGGCTGGGATGTGTTTCCGCCAAGATATCTAGCAGATACCTTGGGCACCGCGGTGCCGATCCTACTGGGGATAAAAGACAGTGATACATTTTTTTTTTATGTTTTATATTTTACAGCAACAGTCTTTACTTTTCATTCCATGTTCCAGGGATTCAATTCATGCTAAAAACAAACAAACAAAAAAAAAAATTCCAACACTGAGCAATAGACCCTAATTTTTTAAATGAAAGTAAGGTTCCATTTCTAGACTCTAAAGAATCTTTTTTCCATGTAGAATATTCAGTTTTCTAACAATGTCATTATCTGCTGCTAATGCAGAATTTTGGAGTGGGTGTGCAGCTCCTCCACTACTAAACTCAAGTCAACAACTGCAATGTAACATCTGTCACCTCAGACTCTTCCTACTATGTAATGGGAAGATGATATGACCTACATGATTAACCAAAACAATATTGAAATAATTACTTGATCAACCTACAACGATGCATGCTACACCCAGGATATTTTCTAAAAATAATATATTTTGGATGCATTACATGGAATATGTAATGACTCATTGTAAGGAGTCATCAAAAGGCTCAATATTAAATATCCAGACAGCTTGAAATTTTAAGCACTTATAACTAGGAAAATCTAAAACTTTAAAAGGAAACTCAGTAATTTGCTTATCATGTAAATGCAAACTCCAAATAAGAGTTTGGTTCTCCAATTCCTAGCTAAGGGAGAATGCTGCTTTCTTCTGAAACACAACCAGAGCCTTTTCTGGAAACTGGATATTAGATTGGAGGATGAGTAAACAGATCCAAAAAGGCAAATCCTTCAAGAAGTAAGATACAAACAGCCACCACAAAAGTTAGGTAAATGCAAACCCCAGAGCAGAATTATACAGCATAAAGACCACTGTTTCTCACACAGCTATGTGAGCACAGCATGGTTTGCCCAGTGGTATATAATACACATGGGCACTGTCGGGTGCACAGAGCAGCCAAGGGCACTGTCATGACAATGCTCAGAAGACAACATGAACAAGTAGGGAACAATAACACCTAACTGAGCTAGGGACCCACAGGTATGTGGAAAGGTTCTCAATCTCAGGAGGTTTAGAGATTAGATTTTTTTTTGAGCCATGCCTTTATCTAAATTATCAACTATATAAAACGTTGGACATAGATCATTAATCCCCAGATCCCAGTTTGCCTACTTGCAGAAGACCATCTATAATCCATATGCAATAGTCCTGCAACTTCAGATAAACCATATAACATGCAAAATATCATTAAATGTAGAATGTCAGGCAAAGGCCAAGTGTGTTGGTTCTGTATTTAGTGATCTGACAACTGTCGGGTATAGTTCATAATACTGTAAGAGGACAATGATTTTATTCTGACAAGAAGAATGCCTCAGCTAAAAATAACTGATGGGCACTAAGCACCTAGAATTAAGACAGCTCAAATGCTGGCTAATTCCTGCCATCCTAAAGACTTTAAAATGTTTCTCTAAGGTTACTTATTCAGGCTATGACTATCATGCAATTCTCATTTGGGTTCAATTTTCATACTTTGAAAATATAAACTGATCTCTCAGTGTCTGCCCACAGGGAATTAGTATGTAATAAACAGCCTTGTTTGGGCTATCTCTTACTAGCTGATAAAGCAACAGACATCTTAGATCTTAGCTGCTCTACCCTCAAAAAGGAAGAATACTTGAGTTGGATTTTTGCAGACCAAGAGCTTATCAGACATCCTTGAATCTACCCCCACAACCAAAGCGGAGGATAATCTTTTTTTTTAAAGATTTATTCATTACATATAAGTACACTGTAGCCATCTTCAGACACACCAGAAGAGGGCATCAGATCCCTCCACAGATGGTTGTGAGCCACCATGTGGTCGCCGGGAACTGAACTCAGGATCTCTAGAAGAGTAGTCAGGTGCTCTTAACCACTGAGCCATCTCTCCAGCCCGGAGGATAATCTTATTTACAGTCACCTTCTCCTAAGATTAGCATTAAGCCTCAGGGCAGCACGGCTAGCTCACAGGCAACAGCACCATTCCAAGATTCTGTGGGCTGGCAGAAGACATTGTCACTAAGCGTGCTGGAGTGATGGGTGCATACTGTCAGAAGGAGGAGGGAGCCGTGATTCCACAAATAACTTGTACACAGCATGGCACAAAGTGACAGAACATTTGACACATCATCCTGATGAGACTCTAGAAGCCATTCTTAAAGAAAGAAAGAAAGAAAGAAAGAAAGAAAGAAAGAAAGAAAGAAAGAAAGAAAGGAAGGAAGGAAGGAAGGAAGGAAGAAAGGAAGGAAAAAAAGAAAAAGAAAAAGAAAAATCGACCCGCTTCTTAGCTCAGTCTCCATGGTGCCTTTTGGAACAGGGGTGAAGCTATGTCTTTGAGATTTACCTGACTTGCCTTTGAGTCTGAGCCTCAGAACTGGAAGACTGCAAGACTCTCAGAAGTGCCCTTTGGTAAGTTGCTAAAAAGAACCTCTCTATGTTCTCCAAGCCCGTCAATCCATCCTGATTGTCTGGACTTCAGTATGGAGAGTCATGTTTCTCAGTTTCAAAAGGATCTAGATGCTTTTCCTCCACTGAGCAGTTTATTCATTTTCAATCTTTTTCTTTAATATTTATTTATTATGTATACATCATACAGCTTTCTGCCTGCACGTATGCCTGCAGGCCAGAAGAGGGCATCGGATCTCAATACGGATGGTTGTGAACCACCATGTGGTTGCTGGGAATTGAACTCAGGACCTCTGGAAGAGCAGACAGTGCACTTAACCTCTGAGCCATCTCTGCAGCCCCACTGAGCAGTTTAATTCTTCTGACTTCTGTTAGCATCAACTTGGTGATTCCTGCTTGCACTCTCCTTGTGTCCACAATCCTAGTCCTCGTGTTTGCATTCCATACTGTTGGCTATGCAGAGCTGGAAGTGAGGCCTTCTAGTGTGTGAAAGGATAACTCCTGGCCCAACACACACCCATCCTGCTCTATGCTGCTTTGTGATGATAGGCATTTACTCTACCAGCTTCTGCCATTTGGGTACAGAGGGAGATAAAAGACAATAAAAACAAAAAGAAATAATGCAAAGATCACACATGTGGTCCAGAAACAGTAAAGCCCATGTGACCTCAAGGATCCTAAGAAAGACTCACTCAAGTAGAGACAACGAGAACCCCTAACTCTGTACGGCGAGGCGCACTTGCTTCAGTTCTTTTCTTAGAAGGCCAGTGTTAGAGGCGAGCAGGGTCGCTCAGCAGGAAAACACTTGGGAAGCATATGTCAGGCCTTGGGTTCAATCAACAGCACAAGAAGTTAATTAATTGACTAATTAAGCCAAGCTTATTAAAGTGGAGCTGAGTCATAGACCTGTTCTGAATGAAGTCGAGTTGAATTAATTACATGCCCTGGGAGCGTCGCATGTGTGACATACTTGAAACACATCTGCAAAAATAATAGTCTGGCATGTACTGTTTCCCAGGAGTTGACATGCCGTATTGAAAAGTGAATGAGACTCAGGGCAGTGAGGGGCAGGTCAGGATTTGCTATGCTCAGCCAAGTCTGGCTTATCGTTCCAGGCACAGACCCTCATCAGCCACCTGATCAGACGTTCCCAGAATTCTGCAGACACAGAGCAGAACAGAACAACTCACCAGTGAAAAACCACGAGAACATGTTTTAGAGTTTTATACTTTCTTTTAAACAGGTTAGCCTAACACAACAAGTTAAATTTCCTGTTTATGGAAACCTTTCTTAGACCAAACTGGAACATTTGACGACCTAAACTAGCCAAAAAAAAAAAAAAAAAAAAAAAAAGGCAATTAAAAAACTAAAATTAAGAAAACAAGTAACGGGGTTGGGGATTTAGCTCAGTGGTAGAGCGCTTGCCTAGCAAGTGCAAGGCCCTGGGTTCGGTCCCCAGCTCCGAAAAAAAGAAAAAGAAAAAAAGAAAAAGAAAAAGAAAACAAGTAACAGAGTTCAAAGTTATTTTAAACTAGTGAAGGAAAACAGCACTAGTTGTGTATTTTAATATTTATTCTAATTAATTGCATTTTCAAATTTTACTTTACATCTAAAAAATGCTGCAGTAACATAAGAGTGAGCTTGAATAAATATCACCAGGCATCTAAAATAAAATGCTTGTGTAATTAAAACCAACCATCCTGAATCCCCATCCATCTCCACTTTATAAAGCATGGAAAGAGCATGCAAGAATATTTAAACTTCTCCAACTTAAAACAATACACAATCTCCACTTTTATAGCCTTTTGCCAGACTATTCTGCTTCATCATGCACAATATATGCAAGATATAATTTGGCCCTTCACCAGCTCAAGTATCCCAGTAATTAGAAAACTCTGTTTCATCTCTCTGATTGCATGCAAGTCTGATGAACTGTTCTTGTCCCTGAAGAATTCCCTCTAAAGCTTGGGTTTTACATATGCCTCCTTTCTAAATATTTTACAAGTTATGTTTTTCTTTCCCCTGATTCAGTGAGAATAATCTAGGCTAAGATTAAAGTTTCAGAAAACAATTTTATTCTAAGTACAAGATTTCAACATTTCATGACATAGCCAAAGTCGTTGGCTATTAGGCCTGAGGGGGGAAGCCCAGTGGTCAAGCACATCCCTTGTAGGAGCAGAGTGCTGAATTAGCTTCTCAACACTAAAAAGGAAATACTTAAAAGGAAGAAACATAGGGCCAGGTGTGGTGGCATGGTGGCACACGCCTTTAGTTCCTTCCCATGGGAGGCAGAGGGAAGCACAGATCTCTGTGAGTTCAAGGCCAGCCTGGTCTACAATATGTGCTCAGAACAACCAAGGTTATTACACAGACAAACGCTGTCAGGACAAACCAAACCAAATACATGAATAAATAATAAGGAATAAATACATGGAATATAAATTGTTAGACGTTGGTGATATGGCTCTTGAGTTAAGAGCGGTTGTTGTTGCAAAAGATCCAAGTTCCATTTCCAGTACCCACGTGGCAGCTCGCAACCCTCGGTCACTCCAGTTTCAAGGGAAGAATGTCTTCTGCTGCCCTGCATAGGCCTCGGGTAGGCATGCGGAGCACATATAGTTTTTAAAAACCTTTAAAAAGTAAATAAATTCTAAGTATAAACCATATTAAATGTCTTGAGCATCTCTCAGAGGAAACTGCTGATTACAAATGAAAATTAATGATATTCGTATGGTAAGGTCATGGCAGGAACAAGGGAATAAAAGACTGACTCTTTTTGAAAGGATTTTGCCACGAGTTCCTGCAACTGTGCTTTGAGAAGGCCCTATGTTGCACATAATCAGTACAAAAACGCAAAAGAGCACATGCTGTCACCTCTGCATTTAGTGGTGACCATGGCAGGATCGGGGTCACACACCCATTAAGTGGACAGTCAGGAAAGTCAGCAGGTCTGACTTTATCCTAACCAATTCCCCAGATGGCCTGCAAGCTGCAGTGTCAGAAAGACACATCCGCTGTGTAATTAGCACTCTGGAGCTCATTTCTCAGGGGCCTTAGTGCTTCTCAGTTATTATACTTAACGAATACGTACACATGAAACATAAGACAGAAAAGGACTCTTCAAATTGTTAGCGAAAATCAAAATCAAAGCTCAGACGGTAAAAGTCTTGTATCACTGGGCATTCTGCTTTGTATATTACTCAATGTGAGACGGTAGTAATAAGGTGAGTGACACCAAGGAAGACCCGGCAATAAACACCTGGTGTCCAGATAGGACAGGTAAAACGTTCAGAGAAAGAATGATTCAGCTAGCATCTCTTGACTGAATAACCGGCTGCATAAACACGAGAACTTCCTGAGCAACTCTGTTCCCCAGCCCTTAGCATGGTATTAATTTTTGGACACTTTGAGGAGACAGGATTTGCTTCCTGGCCTTATTCACAGTTTGCTGATTGTTTTAGGCCTGTCAAGATGGATCACACCCTGTGAAGGAAGATGTTTCTAATTTTCTTGCAAGTTTGTAATTTTTTTCTTCTTTTTGTAAATGACACAGTGCCTAAGCGACTGGCTGATTTGCCAAAGATCTCTACCCGGAGTTTGAAGTAAAGTCGCTATATAAATAGTGCCTTGGTAGTGGGCTAATCTATGGGGGCCAACTTAAAGGAATCAAAGTTTCAAGATGTGACTAAGCTTTGACAATCAAAGCTGGCTTTTTGTTTTATGTTTTTTTTTAAAGTGGCATCATTTTCAAAATCGTATTTAGCCTTCAACAATTCCACATTGGATCAAACAACTGTATCACATCTGTGTCCAACAATAAGTAAGTTATTTATAATTTCTATTTCTAAAGACATCTTCAATTCTGCTATTCCAACCTCTCAAACTAGTATTTTGCTATGTAATGAATAGAATAGGTCTTAAGTATCTACTGTTTAGAAACGTTAGTTTCTAAAATATTGAAATTAAAGATTAAATGATCAAACTTGTGTTGGCTTATTTAAAACTTGCCTCTCTGTATCTACCTTGTACTTATCTATGTATCTATCTATCTATGTATCTATCAATGTATCTATCCATGTAGCTCTATATCAATCATCTATCAATCATTTATCTATCAATCATCTATCTATCTATCTATCTATCTATCTATCTATCTATCTATCTATCTTGCTCTCTCTGTCTTAGTTAGGGTGTCTATTGCTGTGATGAATCACCATGACCAAAGCAACTTGGGAGGAAAGGGTTTATTCAGTTCATTGTTTCATATTGCTGGTTACCATAAAAAGAAGTCAGGTCACCATCTCAAGCAGGTCAGCAAATTGTATGCAGAAGCCATAGAGGGGTGCTACTTACTGGCCTGCTCTCCACAGACTGTTCAGACAGCTTTTTTATTGAACCCAGGACCACATAAGGACAGCACCTCTAACACTGGACTAGCCCTTCCCCATCAATCATTAAGAAGTGGCCCCCATAGGTTTGCTTTATAGCCCAATTTATGAAAGCATTTTCTCAATTGAGATTCCCACCTCTCTGATGATGCTAGTATGTGTATGAAGTTGACATAAGACTAGTTACCACACCATCTCAGATCATTGTGTACGGAACCAATGAAAGCTCTGTCAATTCTTCCTTCCCATCGATACTTTTAATTTGTCACCTATTGCTAAAAATTTACCTTTTTCCATTCTTGAATGTTATAGAAATGGGAATATATTGTTCATGTTAACTTTTGTATGAGAGATAAGTCAGTATCATTGATTATAAAAGTACATTCTTAATTTTTATAGTATTTTGATAGTACTTAATTTTAATGTATCACGATTTACTCCTTTTTAAAATATATATGTATGTATGTATGTATGTATGTATGTATGTATGTTTATTGTGTGTACTTAAGTGTACCACACATGGTGCTCACAGACACAAGAAGGGGGCACTAAATCTCCTGGAACTGGAGTTAGGGACAGTTGGGACTTGCCACGTGGGTGCTGGGAAACCTAACTTACAATCTCAATAAGAATAGCAAGTGCTTTTAACTTCCAAGCCATCTCTCTAACCACAACAATTTATTCTTTAACTCAAAGCTGATGGATATTTTGAGATTATCTATTATAGGTATCACAAATAGTTGTGCTATAAGCATCTGGTCTCAGAGATTTTATACACATATGAACTCATTTCCTTCAGATATACAGATATAATCAAAGCAACTTCATGACTCTGTCACAGGTTACATATATTTAACGTAATTATTTACTACCAAGTGATTGTCCAAATCACTTTTCTTCAAATTGGTAGAAAAACTAATACAATGAAAAAAAGTAAAGCTTCATATGGCTCCATAATATTCTTAAATACTTTTTAACAATGTGATGGTTAAATCATTTTAAAACAAAGGCATGTGTTTAACTAAACCCCCCACAGAATCCAACTTCTTAGAGATGTTCCCAGTGGTTTCAAATACTACATGTATAGAAATATGTACATGAGGTTAGACACACTAAGTTAGAATTTCTCAATGAAATTTTCATCACTTTATCCATGAGCATTGGCTAAATGCTCAGGGGCAATGGGAATAAGGCGAGACACAGCATTAATATATTTTCATGTCTGAAAATATAACTATTGAACAAATATTGGATGGGTGCCGTTATCGTGTACATCCTAATCCATAAAGCTTCCTTCCTTTCATTCTTTCTTCTCAGTCCTTTGCGTTTGAGCATGGCCATCCCCATCCCCAGAACACTCCCCATACTTTGCTGCACTAAAGTATTTGGTGAATACTAACTTTGACTTGTCTCTGAGTATATAAGCATTCTTGAACAGCTTCACTGAAAATGTCACTGAGTTACAAATGCTCAGCCAGCTCACTCTGCCTTGCCCCTAGACTCAGGGAAGTGTGTGGAAGACAAATGAAGCCACATCAAAATCGTCTGTCTGCAAGATCCATTCAGAAGTCTTAGACAGCCAATTTGAGAACCAAAAGCCAGCATGGGATTGTGTACCCTTCTCTCCTCCTAGTTTGGGGTCATTCTTTCTGAAGTTGAAGGCGACAGTGAAACCCAAGTCAGCCCTGGGATTTCATAGGTGTAACTGGACTCTAACTTCTCAAACTCTAGGCTTGGTCTTCAGTTTCTCTACTTTGCCCTGAAAAACCGAAGCATGCAGCTAAGTGCTTGGCACAAGGTTAGTTCTCAGTCAGCCGGCATGGAGGAGATTAATGCCACATGGGAACTTTGGTTATCTTCCTGTTCCTATGAAGTTCCCTTATGTCACTACACCGTGACTAAATCTCAGTGGAAGACATGTGTCTCCTTCTCTAAGTGATTCCAGCCCAGGACAAAAGTCTAACTGGGGTGCTTACATAGTCCATTTCTAAAGGCTCAAAAGGCCAAGGTGCTGAGGAGGAAGAGTAAGAAACAGATGCATCTTGGCCATTTTTTCAGAGGAGAATCTTGCGAATGGGCAAGACCCAGTTGTACAAGATTTTTTGTTATGTGCAAAGGGGAGAGCTAGGTGTGCAACTGTATCCACGTTCACCTGAGCCACAGCAGGTAGCTTTAGTCAAAACTCCCCACAAAGAAGAAGATGGCTGACTCATGACTCCTCACCATCACCATCATCTCTGGAGGATGGGTCTGGAGCAGCTGGAGAGCACAAGACATGACAGGTGACAGCGGGGAACACACTGACCTTTCATCAGGAGACAGACAGACAGGCTTCTTGAGAAACAGAACAAAATAAAAACAGTTGAGAGCCTGCAAAGTGGGCCTCTGTGAATCTGAGGCCAGGTCAGCCAGAGGTACATAATGAGATGCTGTCTTAAAGAAATAAAGAATTTGGAAGAAGAAAATACAGGAAGAAATAAACAGGCATGCAGGATCACTATGGTGACAGGGTAGGGGGGAAGAAAAAGAAGAGTTGAAAACTCTCACTATAGTTCCACTTACGAAGAGATAAAAAGAATTAGAAAGAAAAAATGCACACATGTACATCTACATCATAAACACACACCCCTCCAAAGAGTGTAAGGGTTGGGGGATGAAGCTCTGGGATGTAGGCTACATAAATACTACAGCAGAGACCAGGATCCAAAGCAAGAGAAGAGACCTGGAAAACACAGACCACAGCACTGAGCAGAGGTACAGAGGAAAAGTGGACTATGGTTTGTATACAGCACAATGCCTCTGAGACCGTTTTCTTGTCTTCCAGGGACTTACTCACACAGTGTGCAGGGCCCAGTTCGTTTTGCAAAGCTCCTTTAGGCTGAGGCACTGGGAATCAAGAGTCCTTTGCATTTTCATGGCTCCAGGAACATATAGAAAGTGTTGAGTGCTAACACATGAGAGGGCCAGCTTAGAGCTCTGATCTAGCTACAGGGGAAAAACTGGGGAATCAGGATTTCAGGCGCTAAGGATGTAGCTCAGCTATTGATGTGCTGGTTTGGTACACTTGAGGTTCTGGATTCAACTCCCAACACCACATAGACAGAAGATGTCTGGCGTAAACCTGTAATCTCAGCACTTGAAAAGGAGAAGTAAGGGATGGAGAGATGGCTCAGCAGTTAAGAGCACTGACTGCTCTTCCAGAGGTCCTGAGTTCAATTCCCAGCAACCACATGATGGCTGATGACTATCTGTAACGGGATCCAATGCCCTCTTCTGGTGTGTGTGAAGACAGCTACAGACACCTACATACATATAATAAATACATAAAATCTTTTTTAAAAAAAGTAGAAGACAATTAGAAGTTCAAGATCATCCTCAGCTACTTAGGGATTAATAAGTTATTTCTCCACTGGTAAAATGAGCCAATTCAAACCAAATTTAAAAATATATATAAATGCAGGTTTATTGGGAAGCTGCTTTAGGTTGGGTGAGTTCCCAAGCCCCAAAGAAGGAGGCCAGGGAAATCTCCATGAGAAGAGAGAAAGAGAGGAGAGGAAAGACAAAGAGAGAAAGGAACTGGAGATTTGTGTCAGCTGGTAGAAAGCTTGGAGCCAAACACACAGGGTCTTGACTGGGAAAGCAGCAATCAGAGTTGGCTCAGCTAGTAAATCACACCCTCTGGCTGCTAGGCAACTACTTCAAATGAAAGTCAAAAGAGAAAAGGAGCACAGATTAGGTTCCCACCAGAGACTGAGCTGAAGAGAACCCTGAGAGGAAAGTTAGGTAGAGGCTTAGATCACTGCTGCTGTGAGGATTATCTTGCAGGGCTGGACCACCGACCTCATTATTTCCCCGTTACCTTCTTGCACTGTATTTCTATTTCGTTTTCATGGGAACTTTTTACCTCGAGGTTAATCGTATCACACATTTGTTTTTATGCTATTTCAAATCCACCCCAATCTGGTTCTTTTCTGTGGCTGTGAGGGTTAAAAACCAAGGCCTTGTACACACTCAGCAAGCACTATGCCAGCTGCCCGCAAAGGCCTGTCTCTCCTTCACAGCTTCCTATGCTGTCTTCTCGTTTTCACATCTAATTTCTTTGTCTTCTCTTGTTCTGTTCTAGACTCACAAAGAGGCCCAGGCAGGGATCTGGCTCTGAGTCCTATGTCAGCTTTCCAAGAGCTATGATTGTGTGAGCACCACACCCCACATTTAATATGCAAGTTTTAATCCTCACTTCCTACTCCTTTCTCCCTTGTCTCTTTGTGTTACATGGTTCTTCTCTTCCTCATCTTTTAAAGCTTTTTTTGTTTTCTTATCCTAATTATTAGTTGAGCTGTTGGGTTGCTTACCCTTCATATCTCCCTTTACTAATGTTTTCATTCCTTTTCTATTTTATAAGCATGAAAATATAACAAAATCTATGATCTTGTATAATTTATTCTTTGCAATTTTTTATTCCTAATCATTAACTTTTAATCGGTGACAATTTTGATGACTATATTTGTTAGATACTTGCTCTTGAGTATTCAACAAAGTCAGTCAGGAATCTAATTTTTATGAAGATATGTCTGTTGCCATTGTTCAAGCCCTTTTGTTTGAGAGATAAAAGATAGAACATTTGCCTAAGACCCAAGGCGAAAATTCCTACATTACTTTCTCAGTGCATAAAAGAAAATCACATTCCTTATCTCCTTAAGTACTGCTACTAGTAAACCCAATACAGGACCCACTAAAGCTATAAATACTAATTCTCATGAACACAAGACCAGAGTAGCCAGCAAGAGGAAGAAAACACCACTGAATCAAGGTCACACTAAGGTTTATGTCCCTCATAGAGACACCAATGGCAAAAGCTGACATAAGTGGATGGGGCCTTGTGAAAGAAGAAACAATGACTCTTGTGGAAATTTCAACTTAATCCTTTGTCAACATCTTCTCGTAAACATAACTGATCAATCTGGAGCTTGTGTGTGAGGGTAGCCTGGGTAAATATTTATTTATGATTTATTAATTAATTGCAATATATCAGTCTTCCTACTTTTTCTTTTCTGTGTACACGTGTGTGTGTGTCTGTGTCTGTGTCTGTGTGTATGTGTATGTGTGTGTGTACGCGTGTGTGTGTGTATGTGTGTGTATAATATATCCATGTGTATATGAACCTCTGTGTAGATTCCAGAGGAAGCCCTAAGTACAGTTCCTAGGGAGATGTTCCCATTTTATTTTTAAACAGAGTCTCTCATTTGCTTTCATTTTACCAAGTGTGTGAGGCCACCTGGCTAGCAAGCCCTAGGGACCTGCCTGTCTATATGTTCTTAGCTCTGGGACACAAGTCCTTATTACCATGCCCAGTGTTTTAATCCGTGCTGGGAATCAAGTACAGGTTCATGAGCTTTCAAGGCAAATGCTTTAAGTGATCAATCTTCCCCTAATCCTTCCTTCACTTCCATTATTTCTAACTTTTGAACACCCAAAAATCTAGTCTAAAGTAGAGGTAGGAAAGAAAATAACTTAAGTCTGTCTCTCTGGATTGCTAGCACCGTGGCTGGAGAAAGGAAGGCCACAAGAAGCTTGAGGGGTGGATAATCCTTCGTCTCCTCAGAGCCATAGCGGAGAGCAGAGGAGACTGTCTTCACAGAATTGGATGCGCTCTTTTAACTACAATTTATCCGTGAAGATGTTGGCACACATGCACTTTACATTCTAGAGAGGACAGAAACTGTCCTGCTCATCTTTTAAAGCATGATCATTGTTGAACTGAAGATTTACAATGAGTAGGACTATGTCTCTTTGTGGCAGAGAAAAGAACCAAAACCAAAACAAACAAAAGACAGACATGCAACTTGAACTGGACTTGGGCTTAAAGAGATGCAAACCAGCACCTGCACAGACAAGGCTGGGGGCACTCACCCTTCCAGAGCCCGCTTCCCTTTCTTCTACAATGGATTTTCCCTTTTCTGGTAGATCTCTACACCCTTCATATCTTCTCCAACTGAAGTTCTGCCCAGTGGGGGACCATTTCCTTGGCCCTTCTCACCCTTTTCTCCTCTTTTCAGGGGTCATCGAGAAGAAGGGAAGAATCATGGCGAGGGTAGGGGGATCAGAGTCACCTGAGGAGGTTTTCAATGCAAAAAATTCAATAATGGGTTTAATTGCTGCTGCTTTTTTTTCTCTTCTTCTCCTTCCCTAGACAAGCTACCTGATGCCCTATGCCGAAGGGAACCCTGATTAGAAGCAGGGGAAAGGAATAGAGTTGAGTTACAAAGACTATCAGCCAAAGAATTGAGGAGAATTTATCCACACATCTTTTTCCAAATAGAAGGCATGCCCCAGCCTGTATGGTATCTCTGAAATACACATGCTCTGGTTGCCACTGGATATCACCAATGGTTAGTGTAGAACCATTTTCCAAAGAGACCACTGAGAGAGCCCAAGGTGAGAAGTTCAATGTACACTGTCAAAGATCTGCCCTTGCTTCTGTTTCTTTTTATGAGAGTAGAAAAAGAGGGAGGAAATACTCCTTTGGTTGTCTCTCCAACTAGTGATAATAAGAGTTCATCCTACATATGGTAAAATGACTGTAAGGATGTTTTTTCAAATGTCACCTTTGCTCAAAACCTTGATAGTTGCCCTCATTGCAACATTGCTCCTGTCAAGTGACTTGCAAGTACACAATAATCATCATTATCACCTTTGCAAGGGACACGATTCCACAAAGAGGCTTAAGGATAGATGGGGGAATAGTTTCTAATAGCGTCAGTTGATGAAGTACCTGATAAAATTGATGAGTGAATAAAAAGTGTGATTGAGTAATAAAGCACTGGCAATGTAGACAAACACTGGAGAAAATAAACACATGAGTAAAACAGAAAGAACAGAGTAAGATGAGTAGGAATGATAATGACCTCAGTGACAGAGTCCGTATAATCGTGGGTGGTCTGCTGGAGAAAAATATTGCAGGTGATTATGAGGAAGGAATGGTCTAATGATTAAAATGAGACAATGAGGCCCTATTACATGAGGCCATATTAGCAACTTCAAAAATGGCCGACAAGATGAACCATGGAAAAAAGTTGATATATTAAACAGCAACCTAGTCACTGTTTGTAATGAGTCATATGTTAGTCATTCCTTCTAGAATTTTCCATGCAGTATAGCTTGCCCTGTATGAAATCCTAACTGTATCTCAATATGAAAAAGCAACAGAAGTGAGAAAAGATGCTCAAGCAATCTGAAATTTTAAGCCTAGTTAAGATGGCTGGCTATAGTCATTCCTCCTAGGAGTAATGGCTTTTTTTTTAATTATGAAATAATAGAGATAGAGTTTGTAACTATATATAAAATAGCACTTTAAGTAGGCTTTTAACTCTAGAGTAATGATTTCATTTCATAAAGGTGAATGAGCAAACAAAAGATACAGGCATGTTTCGATGGGCATTGTGATTACAGAAGATAAGCAATACTGCCCCTCCCCCCAAGGGAAAAAAAAAAAACATGTTCAACAAAGGTTCACTGAGCATACAGATCCATGGAGATATCTGAATTCCACACACACACCAGAATGCTTTGAACAGGGGACTTTTTTCAAGGGTCAAACTTGGAAGATGAAGACCAGATAGAGGCCAGGAGGACTTATTCCAAGCTATTTTTCTTTCCAGTCTCATGAACACTTTCAATCATATAGCATCTAAGATTGTCTCAGGTATGTGCTTTACTCTGCTTCAGTGGATGGACAGCTTTCAACAAAATGAAGCTTAAATGTAAAAAAATCCCAATTAGTGGATGAGATCAAAGTTGACTATATGGGTTATGGTCCTTATTTCAGTGATCCCAAGGTCATCAAGATCCTAAATCATACATCCTCCTGTGTCTTGAAATCTGTTTTCCTCTTAACTTTAATTTAGCCGATCGTATGTATAATTTTCTTTAAATTCTTGACCATAGTCCTTGTTGCCGTCCTATTTCATCTTATGTCATCAAATATTCTAAACTGGAGCCACCACACCATCTGATTATTGTCTTTACATTCTATAATAATCATATTTTGAAATAGACCCACTTCATTCACATTTAATAGAAGAGTCGGAAAGTCTATTTCTGTTTTTAGAAGCAAAGAATTTATTTGAGTTTCCTATAGAACAGCACTGTTTTTCTCTCTGGAAGATTTAATATGGGATCCAAGGAAACAATTGGGTGAGGGAATTTTATTGTTCTGTTGGCTATGGAAAATCTCCATGTCTATCTTCTTCCTGTGTGGCAACCTAGGGAAGCTGGTATTGTTGAAATGTTTTATTTTTATTTAAAACAGAACAAAATCCCCCAAAACAAGCGGCAACAGCAAAACCAGCGGTCAGGGTCAGTCTGACTTATCCAGATTACCATAACACAACTTTTCAAACAAGCTATTCTGCCTTTCTCTGTCAGGTCAAAGAACAGAGGCTTGCTTAAAACCAAAATGAACATGCCAATGTTTGCAGCGACCTCTGCCAATCACGGCCTTTGTTTTTTCTATTGTCTTTTTTTCCCCGATAATATAATGAATACCAGCTCGAAGTAACTCTGACCTGACATTCTGGCATCCACAAAACATTACTAAGAAGCCTTAGAAAGGGCTAGGGTGAGAAAGTATAGATAAATCTCAAGAGAAAAACTGTCTTGACTTTAGTAGCCTTAAGATGCTACCAAGAGTTACCACCTTATGTTTTGAAGAAAGCTTAATGACATCAGATAACATAAAGAGAAATATGCCAAGTCAAAGAGCAATAGAGAAGTGTACACAGAGTCCTATGGATCAGTTAGGGAAAATAATTCCCTCATTTCCATTTTAGGGCTGGGGGGGGGTGTGAGGGAGAAATAAAAAAAGCTTGAATGTTCTACGGAGCCCGGTCTGGTCTGACTTCACCACCTGCTGCTCTCTATTTAACTTCATTTCTAACACTTGGATTCCACTCACCATGAATTCTGGATAAGGAAGCTTATAGCACAGTCTGAAAGTGTGGTAATTTTCAGACACTTGTTTACTCTAGTTAAAATCTGCATTTTAGGGGGCTGGAGAGAGATCCCTGAGTGGTCTGCTATTCCAGGTGTCCAGGGTTCAATCTCCAACAACCACACGGTGTCTCACAACCATCTATAATAGGATCTGATGCCCTCTTCTGGCACACAGGTATACATACAGATACATAAAATAAACAAATAAATAAATCTTTTAAAAAAAATCCATGTTTTATTCTCTGATCAATGGAATCAATACAACTGTTAAACTAAGTCTCTTTTGGTTTTATTTCTTTTTTGCTATTTTTAGGCTAAGATATATAAACAGTAGTACCTTGGTAATATGATTATAAAGAAGCAATGAGCCCTAATACTCTATGGAGGCACACATAACTGTCACCAACCCAGTGCTATGCTTTCTCCCTGTCTGTGCTAATAAAAAACAAGGAATCCTGTTTCTACAAAAGCATTGGGACTGCTTATCACTGCATATGGTGGGGAAAAAGAAGGTAAATTGGGAGAGAGGCAAGGAGGGAGGTGGAGTGAAGAGAAGAGAGAAACTGAAGTGGGACAAGAGAGGAAAATAAGAGTGGAGAGGAGATGGGGGCAGGGAGTGATGGGAGGAAGCTAGTTTGCACGTGCTGAGGAGCTACGAGTTGCTGGAATCAGAAGTTTTAAATAATCCATTAAATTGACATTCAATAGTACAAACAAATCACTCTATATCTGTTTAGTTCGCATGAGATACACAGGTTGAAGAAAGAGGCAGAATTTGGGTGGACAAACACTCAAGCGGAGGCTGTTAGAATTTTCAGGGCTACAAAACCAGTGAAGAGCAGCTATCCTCTCTGGGGAAGGAGGCAGTGCAGGCTTTAGAGCGCAGAGCAGAGTGAGAGAGTCTGTTTCCAGTGGCTTCACACCACGTGGGAAAAGGTTAGCCCAAGCAGAAGAATCGTTGTCACCTCAGAGAGCAGGAACCAAAGGCTAAAAGCAAAGAGCAACAGAAAGCACACAGCAATCTATCTCGACTGATGTTAGAAATTTTGGAGATCAGACAAGGTGAGACATTAAGGGCTAGAGAGCATGGCATGGAATCCCATGGCACAACATGGCCAAGGAGGAACACGGCTCCCAGCCAATGTTGCAAAGGGGACAGACGAGAAAATAAACAGCAGAGTCACAGGGAAAACAACACAGGGCACTTCACTGAGCAGATGTGCAGCACAACCATGCATAGATCTTGGGATCCACACACCATATGCTTTCCGGGAACCCTCCTCACACCTTCTTTGGGATGCTGGACCAGATCAGTGACTTAAACTCACTTTGGAAAGACCTTGTTGAGTCAGGAGCCAGCTGGGTAGCTGTGGAGACAGGGATTCCACAATACAGTGTGTACTCTGAGAACCCAGGGAAAGCGTCAAGAGAGGGCTGGCCTGTAAATTCAGAGTTTCTCAGTCTGTGGGTCAAGATCCCTTTAGGGGTTGAAAGACCTTTTCACTGGGTCACATAGCAGATATTCTGCCTATCAGATGCTTACATTATGATACATAACAGTAGTAAATTACAGTTATGAATTAGTAACAAAAGCAATTTTTTGGTTGGGATTGCAACAGGAGGAACTGTACTAAGTAGTTGCAGAATAAGGAAGATTGAGAATCATTGCTCAAGTTACAGTAGAAAGACTAAGTCAGAACCGCGGAGAGCTCCAAGTAGTGGCACTCAGGCCTGAGCTATATGATAGGAAGAGCCTTATTTTTTTTCCTCCCTCCTGAAGAGCAGCATGGAAGTCAATTCCCAGAGGAGGCATGGGCAGAGGCAAGTGAATCTACTAGGGACAGAAGTGTAGGAGCAATGCAGTCTCCCATAGGCCCAGAACTGAAAGAAGGCAGCATCAAGGGACCACAGCAGAAAAGATAAAAGTAACTTTGCCCAGTCTCTAGACACAAAAAGAACATCTACAATTCCTGCTTCTCAAGCTACCAGGCACGGCCTCTCTTATGGAGACTGTAATAGACAATAGCCCACCCACATGCACTCCTGCAATTCTATATAAACTCAGCGATGCACAAAGAAGACATGACAGTAGGAAGTCGAGAAGAAGGGTTTCAATGTGAGGAGTGAGGAGGAGACAGGGCAACAGGAGATAAGGACGAAAGGAAGACAAGGAAAGAGAGAGGCAGGGTTGGAGGGAGAGGGAGACAGCAAAGAAACTGAAGTGGAGAGACATGATGAAATTTATATCCACGTATACAGTGGTCAAGAACTTTTTCAAAAGCAACAAGAACTGATGACAGTAGAGGGCGCCGACCAAAAATCAATGAGAAATCAAAAACAGGAGGAATCTGAGGTGTTCACAGCAGGTGGTGTGTGTCCATGGTGAACCGGATGACATCATCATAACCTTAGTCCTGAGCATACATGCACTCTGGCCTGATCAGGCTCTAGTAACACACAGATCAATGACACTGCCTCGACTCACATTTGAAACTATTTTAGTTTCACTAAGCACACAAGGTTTTTTACCTTGTATAGATATATGACATTTCACCACAGAACACAAAGATACCTTTTTACTTCCTACCTCCCTTCTTCAGCATATAAGTGTCAAATGAATGCATCTTTGGTCTGCGTTGTGTTAGAATATTCCACTTTTTGAATTGGTAATTGATTTGCTGATAGGTTTCACAAAACCTCATACCAGGAATTTTGGCTGGGAGCTAGGACAAAATTTCTAACAGTGACCCTAAATGACCTTCCTTCATTTTATGCTATATATAATGAAGTGCCACTCCCGGCGTTGATTATAAATGAAAATATTAGTCAATTCTGAAAAATGTTGAAGATGCTCTTTGTCTTGAAATAGCAAATATTTAACCAGAATTTAATTCCTTATGTAAAAAATGTAATAATAACTATCTCATTAGTATACAAATTTACTTTAGTGTTTAATGGTAAGAAATCAATGTACACCAAAAATTGCCTTGATAAACTTCTTTGTAATTTTTTACCAATACATGCTAGAAATGTATATTTATTTTCTATACCGATGCATCCAGGGTCACAAGCAAAAAGAGACTGGTCAAGAGGTAGTTAAGAAGAAGCTTTGACCTTGAGTCATGACAAGGACTTGCCCCAAACCACAGGGCCTTGTTGCTGGCAGAGAAAACAAACACCAGCACAGGAGGCCAAATAAAACAAAGGTTCCATTTCAGTACAAGGTGCCAACTCAAAGACCCAGAAAAGAAAGCTCAGTGGCAAAGATATCTGCATTCAGCCATGGAGTGAAACCCTGGAGTGACAGCAACCCCGTTTCTTTCATGTTTTGTTTTTCTAGTTTTTGTTTACGCTATTTAAACTATTTCAGCTTTTTTTTTTCCTCTTGCCTTACATCTTCCCTTTTGGTCTTGATTCCTCTATTCCCTGCTCCAGGACCTGTGGCTCTCTTTTCTTTCTTCCAGTCTTGCCTTCCTCTTGCACTCCCTCCCTCTCTTGCCCCTGCCCCACCCAGCATTAGCATAGGAAATTGGCTGGTTGAGGCTCCTGATCTCCCTATCAAAACCTCTCAAATATGGAGACCTCAGATATAAACTACCCACCTAGCATTTACTGGTTGTGTTGGGTTTGTTTTGGTTTGGTTTTTCATGTTCCATTCTTTCTTCCCCATTCTCCTTTCCCTCTTCTACCATTTTACTCTCTTGTGTTTGGTCTTCAACTTAGCAGCCATTCTTCATTCCACCTCGGTCCTCTCCTCTCTCCTTTATTAGATCTTATGCCATCTAAAGTTCTTTATTTTCACTAGTGTGGGTTGCTCGTATTTCCTTTCCTTTGTTTTCTCTGCCATGGTTAACTTAGTCTTCTTTTTGTTTCTTTCTTTGATGCTCTGATAGGAACAGCTAGTTTCCCTCTGCTTAGTTTCTTTCTGTATCTCCCCTTAGGTAAGTCATTCAGACACGTCTTACAGTGCTCTGTCCTTGCTTTCTAAAGTTACTGCAGTCTGTGTGTGGGGTGGAAGACTGATTGTTTTTAATTGGCTACCATTCTGTCTTTGCACTGCCCTTATCCACCATCTTCTTGTTGGCTTTCCTTCTACGCTCCTCCCAACAGTTACCTAGCAACAGTCTGGTAGGGCTGCTTTGCTTTAAAAGAGGTTGCTTACCCCCTCCTTGCTCTCTCTGTCCTTTCTGTCCCTGACTGTCTTCTCTCCCTGACCCCTTTCTCCCTCTTTACCTTCACCCCTCTCTCTCTCCACCTGTTCCTGGGCTGCCTCCCCTACCCCAGCTTTCCTTCCTTTCTCTCTGTCTCTCTCTCTGTCTCTCTCTCTGTCTCTCTCTCTGTCTCTCTCTCTCTGTCTCTCTCTCTCTCTCTCTCTCTCTCTCTCTCTCTCTCTCTCTCTCCTCCCTCCTCAACTCCCCTTCCTATGACCAAATAGACTCTAAACTCTATTCTATACTATACCTACCTGTCTTCTGGCTGGTACCTCGGGGGAAGGGATGCTTCAGCATGGGCTCACAAAGGCATTCCTCCCATCTCGCCATACCATGCTCTACAAAGCATATCCTTGGCCTTTTTTATAGAACAGAAGAATTCTTCTACTCCAAGAGTGCTTCTGGGCAGCATGTCTAAGTCCCTGGGCTGAGTGTCAAGCTACTAAGTGACAACCATAGTCTATTGGTGAGAAACTATACCTCAACTTTACCAAAACCTAGTTCTACTTGGGTACTACAAATATTTAAATGGAATAATATAGATTTCTGAAAAAAATCAGCCAACGGCCTGGTCCCTAGTTTCAACACAGAAAACATAAGAAATATGATGTCAGGGTAGCATGACTTCTCCAAAAGTAAACCGTGACACAGTAACAGATTTCAGGAAGAATGATATATGTGAAATTGCAGGCAAAGAATTCAAAAGTTCAAAGAATTCATGACATTCAATGAGATCAAAGAGGACGTGAATAAACCGGACTAATTCAAAGAAAGTACAAACTGCTTAATAAGAAATAAGGCAAAAAATGGAATGTAAAAAGTTAATTCAATAACTGGGAGTGCTATAAAAAAAAAGGTCAAATCAAATTTTGAGAGAAAAAAAAGGGCTGGAGAGATGGCTCATTGTTTAAGAACACTGACTGCTCTTCCAGAGGTCTTGAGTTTAATTCCCAGCAACCACATGGTGGCTCATGACCATCTGTAATGGGATCCGATGTCCTCTTCTGGCATGTCTGAAGACACAGACAGTATATGCATATAAAATAAATAAATAATTAAATAATTTAAAACTCAAACAACAATGAAATACTCAAAACACCGTGGTAAACTTCACCAGTTGAGTAGACCAAGTAGAAGACAGGATGTGGAAACTTGAAGATAAGGAACCCTTATCCTCATGGTGTCCCTATGGAGAACTCAGGGAATGTTTTAAAGAAATAAATACATAAATAAGAACTTTAAAGTTGCAGCTTTAAATATTCTATTATTATTAATTAATGTCTTCTACCAAAATGAACTAGTTTGTAATATTTGGCTATTGTTACCAGCATCTCTTTAGACAGACAAAAGGTGGAAACTATCAACATTGTAAGTAAATGAGTCAAAAAAAATTATAATCCCCAGCTCTCTGCAATTATTCTAAATCCTTTGCTGTCTGTGAGAAAGACACAGTCTGCCATTATTAACATGGCTCCAACACGACCTCCAGGTCCAATTTCTGCAAATTTAATTCCCATTCTCATGTCTAAGAAGGCAGTCCTGAACATTGACAGAGATGAGCAGGAAGCACGAGGGACTATGGGATGCAGGTAAGAATGAACTATGTTCACCTCTCTGAAACTTTCAAGCAGCAGCACACAGGAGGGGCCTGCTTTTGGTGTTGACTGATTTACTGTGGTTTAAATGAGCTTCAAGGAAATCTTCACTCACTGTTTTATTCTCGAAAGTCGTCCCTTAATCCTCTCTGCCTATCTAAACTAAATAAATTCTTCAAGGCCCACTTCAGTTTCCATCTCATCCATGCAGCCTTTATCCCTGCGAGACGCACACTCCGTTCGCCTCCTGACCACCCACAGTGCTTAGCGACTTCAGTATGTTCCAGGTACCCTGAAGATAGACCCAAGTTTAGGACATGACTTAGGAACGGTCTGTAGAAACCTCTGCGCCCTCTCTAGCATTTTGAGAGTTACAGCTGTTGCACATGATTTGTGAAATGTCTGCTGTAGTTCAGGCTGGTCTCAAGCTTCCTAGGTAGCTAAAGATACCTAAAATCCCAGCTCCTCCTGCAGCTACCTCCAAGCGCTGGGTTCACAGAGGTGAGCCACCTCTCTGATTGATGTATATATTATTTCCCTCTGCTCTACTTCCTGATAAAAGGAGAGACTCTGCTCTCTTCAGGTCAAAGTTCAAAAAGATGCAATTGGGAAATTTATACTGTCAACTATTAGCAGACAAGTTCACCAGTGAGACTAAGCACAGATCCTAGCCTGGTGTTTTCTGCAACATCTACTGCCCTCTAAATCGGTGGAGGAAAAAAAGAAATTTCTCATCACCTGCCACAAAAACCTAGCCTGAAGGCTGTATTGTATACTCTCTTTTTAATCCTTATGGCTGCTCTGTAAGGATAAAAATAATATACTAGCCATTAAAATTCAATGTCTTTCTGTTATATATCTAGTCTGCCACAGTAATAATACCATATACACTACTGTGGTTATAAACCAAAAGAATTATCCTTGAGCATGATTAAAGGCTATATAAGTAAGGTGCATTATTATCAAATGGAATTTACCCAATGTAAAATGTAGCAAGGTTAACGATCATTAGCTAATTGTGCTTTCTTTTTTATTACACTGCTGATTTCTCATTTTAGCCATTTGCTTAGAAGTATATAAACATTTTTCGGCCTAAAGAAAACAAAAGCTAGAGTTATTATTGTTTAATCTGTTGAATTGATTGGGTATGCTGTACACATAGCTATAGGAACAGCATATTCAAAAAAAATAATAAATCTTTCAACATCTAAAACAAATCCAGATTCCACGAAACCTATGTTTGTCTAATTATAGCTTTGTATTTTGATGTGGTTTCCTATGTAAATACATTCTAAGGCCTGCAGCTGGAACGTAGAATATTAAAACCACATGTTAAACGTTATAAAGGACACAGTCTGGAGCAATGGCTGAGCAGCCAGGACTGCCTGCCGCTTTTGCAAAGGACCAGAGATCAGTTCTCGGCACCCTCTTTGGGTCACTCCCAATTGCCCCAAGGGATCAGGGACCCTCTTCTTGCTTCTGTGGAACTTAGACACACTCAAAGCATAGACTACACACACACACACACACACACACACACACACACACACACACACACACACACTAAATAAATGCCCTTTTCTATACTTTTCATAGTTATATTAGTGTTAGGCAGCTCAGAAACAAAGTACACACATCTGCCAAATTCCCTGTGCCATAGGAAGTAACATTTTAAAGGCAACTGCCATTTGGGGCGGCAGTGCCCAGAGGTTCTGTGATAGGCACTCCCCCATGGGTCAGCGGGTGCAGGGGTTCTTTGCCCATTGTTACTATGTCATTCTTAAATGAAAATCTCAGTTTAGGAGGCAATGCACGACGCCTGGACATAGTAGAACACCAACTACCTAAGCCCTTAGCACAACTGTACTAAATGTGAATTTTAACAAATTCACTCACTGTCTCTCCTTACCATAAGCCAATTTTTTTTTCTGCTTATTTTTTCTCTAACCACCTTTTCCAAAGGCTGAAATATATCTTATAAAGAATATATTTAACCTTCCTAAATAGTTTCCCCCCCTAACCCTGGGAAGAACATTTCAGTAAGACAAAGAGAAGAAATCTTTGGTAAGTTTTGTCATAATAAGTGGTCATTCACGTATCACCCGATGTGTAGAAAAATCACACAGATTTCTTTAGCACAGAGTCTGCCCTCTGTGTGCACACTTACATCGTGGGCAGCACGTTCCCTTACACTCTGCCTAGGACTAGACACTACCTGCTGCAGGCAAACCAGACAGAGGCTATTTAGGTGTTGTTGGGTAAATAAAAAACACACCATCTAACCATAACCACAGTGGCTGTCTGCCACTCTTCATTAATCAAATGCCACAAATCACCTTTCTTGGTTCTGCTTACAGAAGTTTATGTATCTACGGCAGCCATCAATCAGACACATTTTTATTTAACTAAGAAAATGTCACATTGTATGGCACCATAGCCTATGAATTTCTCAAAATCTGTTCGTATGTGTGAAAAAGGGTTTTTTCCTCCAAAAGTACTTCCAAATACAATTATATAAGTCTAATTACAGTTCATTAAATATTTGACATAAAGAATAAACACTTGTTTTAAAATTTATCATTTGAGACTCCATATATATTGAAAGAAGATATTTCACAACCATATTTATCATTTAATTGTAAAGGACAAATACTCTGGAGGAAAATGGCTGGAGATTGAACTGGGTTGTGCCCTTAGTAAGCTGGGAATATCATGGAAGGTTTTCTCATGCAGTGCTTCTCTGTACTGTGGGCCAATGTCTATCCACCTCATGAGTGTGTGTATGTGCGTGTGCGTGTGCGTGTGCGTGTGCGTGTGTGTGTGTGTGTGTGTGTGTGTGTGTTGGGGGCTGTTAAATGAGATAAGAGAAGTTCTAAGAGTAGTAAGGATGCATGGCAAATTGCTGGCCCAATGTAACTTATGGTTTCTGTGTCCACTGCTGTCTAGCAGCTATTTCCCATGTTTCCCAAAATAATAGATATATTCTCCTGATTTCACTGGACATACAATTGACTAGAAGCTTCTGTTTGACACACTTTATTTCAATTACCAAAGCTTTTTGAATAAAATTCTTTCAGGTTACTGATCTCAAACTCTGAATTTAATCTTTATTCAATGATAAAGACCATGAGGTGACAGGGTCATGGCCTATATTCATATCGCCACCAACACAGAAGGGAAGAAAGCAGTCTAAATGCTTCCTGGCTCTAAAATACTCTTTAAAACTGGGCCAGAGTCTAAGCAGCTCAGACACAAACACCAAATGAGCTATTTCTAGTTTTGCTTCTATTTCTTAACAGATAGGTTTGTTATTCTTTTGGGTTCGATGAATATGCAGTTTCGAAGGCATCCACGCTCATTTACCTATTAGCAACTCTGTCAGGCTGTCATCTGATCAAGTCCTCTCACCTCTGCTGCTAACTTCCTGACGCATAATACTTCAAAATAAAAAGTAAAGAGGGCAGCGAGAATAAAGATGAATACGTGTTTCATGAGTGAAATACAAATTGTTGTCTCTTCAGGGACTTTTTTGGAACAAAAAGAATATAGAAACACAACATAAGAAACACTGTTCTATCCAGAGTATCACCCTCCTTCTCAATATGCCGGAAGGCAGTGTACTTAGCAGAGGAACGTTCTAAAATCATACTGGAAACATCTCTCCTACAACATTGGAAATACCCCAGGGACACTGTTAAACAACAACGCTTTCACCATGACCTTCTTTGTAAGAAGACAGATCACAGGAAAATCTTTTTGTGATTTTTTTTAAAATATTTAAAGCAAAGCAGAACTTCCATTTTCCGTTGTATATACTAACAATTTCTTGAAATACCTCCATAAAAGCATTGGTGTTAAAAGCTATTCATTTTCCTGGGAATGGATCATGAGACAGCAAAATGTGTGCCCATATCACTAGGATATGTTTTCCATAAAAGAGAATGTCCATAAACACATCCCTGAGAATATACTTTCCTAAACAAAATTCAGAATTTCTCAGGGAATTAGAAGAAAGGCATTTTTCTTCCAAATGCATTCGAATGAAATAAAATTAGGTTTTATTTTTCTCCCTATAATATATCTCTTTGCAGCAGATTTTCCAGCACAAAAGAAAAAGAATTTTTATCTCCCTAAAAAACAGACTTGAACTCAGTTCTAATACTAGGCCAAATTGACACTGCAAAGCTCATCAGGGGACACAAGGGGGGTGGGGGCGGAGGTTGGGGGGAGTTTACAAAACCTCTTGGTGACAGAATGAGGTAATCCTGCTGGACTGGTATTAAACACAGATGCAGTGCTTGTATGGAAAGAGGCTATCTCATGCCAACAACTTTAATTTGAGGATTTGAGGAGATATAAATTGTACTTCAGTAAGCCAAAAACTGAGTACTATATCAAATACAGAAGTCCTACAATGCCAGCCAACACACAGGCTATCTTTCTCATCTGAATTCATTTAATGAAGCTTCTGGTATTGGGAGATGCAAAGGGAAAGACTCGTTTAGCTGAGTATTCAGTCCCCACAGAAGAGACTTCCCACCCTACAGTCAAGTGAATGTTTGCCTGTGCACCTCTCTCCAGATTCTGCCCTTTCTGCCCCGATGTTGTAGAAACAAAATTTCTATATCTGGCCATGAAAAGGTCGATGAGAAGAGGTAAGAAGGCCCAGCCTGAGAGTGCTCTATACAACTGTATCATGTGAGGAGTCGTTAACTATGTCTCTCTCTTAGAGAAAATGTGGATCCTTCCATTACCTTAGTATCCCCTTGGTGGGTTGGGGATTTAGCTCAGTGGTAGAGCCCTTGCCTAGGAAGTGCAAGGCCCTGGGTTTGGTCCCCAGCTCTGGGGAAAAAAAAAAGTATCCCCTTGGACTGATTATTGTCACAAATGCTTTTTTATATTTCAATCTCTATTAAGAATAGTCGGGAATACTTATAAGCCTTTCTCCCTTAATCAACTAACCAGTTAATTTATTAAATAATTTTGATAATTGGTAAAGCTGAAGGTAGGTCATGTTTACTAGTATTGATTGATGCCTACCAGAAGCTTCTAGAGTGCAATATAATAGTCTCAGAAATCGAGTAAAAGATCAACATTTGTCTAGGTTCATATCCTTACAAAATGCCTAGTACTAGTCTGTCCATCCAGGTTGCTGCTATGGATTGTGGGAGTTAATCTATCCTGTTCTAACACCTCCATCCCTGGATGGATTTGTTGATGACCAATGTGGAGGTGTGGTCTGTTCTGAAATATTAACAGAAGCAATGCAGTTCCATGTACCTTGTTGCAACTTCCTGGTCAGATGCAGAAAGTCTAGGCTCCATTGGCTGTCACGGGTTTGGAGACTGGGAGAGAGGAGTACTAGGACATGGCCTCATTTCTTCCCACTAAGACTGACCTCTTCCACAGTGTTGTGCCTCCCACCTCACACAAAGTTATAAAATGCAGGTATTTCTCCATTGCATTTCTAATGTCTCCAGTTCACTACTGTGAAGTGTTGCCAATCTTGTTGAACGGCATCCTGGAGACTAAATTTAGAGTGTCATTTCATCGCCAAGGCCAATGGATCTACCCATTCAAAATGTTCAGAAATGTGTTTCTTCAGACACCCTGCTTCCTTTCTTTTTCTGATTCCTGTCACAGGTTAGATCAAAGGATCTTTCAAGTACAGTATAAAGAGGTAGCTAGGTTTTAATGGCACCCATTTAAGCGATGATGGCAAAAGTATATTCCTTGCTGGTCTCTTTCCATGGATATTAACCCTCAGATGAACTCAATCAAGGAAAAGAACAATAACAAATAAACAATGGGAGAGAGTAGGAAATGTGTACCAATGAAAAATAGTCAGGGTGTAATCTCTGGACAGTTTCACCTGTTCTTCCTGGGTCAATCTTACTTAACAACACATTCTAAATTTCCAGCCCTACCTTGCTATCTGTCGAAGGTCCAAGGAGACACACCAATCATAAACCATTTCGGGCTGCTCTCCTAATGAAAGTTCAGACTGTGTTGGAAGGCCACTACAATCAGAAAGCAGAGAAATACTCACTTGTTTAGCCTTTGTCTTTGAAATTGTGTCAGAAATAGGTTTCTTTCTTTCCTTCACTGCAGTTTTAGAAAATAATTCTTCAAATTCATGACAGTCTATGGATGGCTCTTCAATCTTTTCCCAAATAAGCGAAGGGCTGGAATCTCTAAAATTAATAAAAATAAAAAATAAAGGGCAAAGTCCTACATCATGATGATCAAAAACAAAGAGGACACAGAGAAGGAAGAGAGAGGGGGCACTGAAAGAACATAAGGAGGAAAGAATGTGTTACCAGCTTGATGAAAAGCTAAAATGTCATCTATGTGAATAAGACATGAATACTGACAACTTCCTGATACTCCTCATTATAAAGTCACCCCTATGAAAACATCAAAGCAAGCGCCTCTCAGCATGGGCTAGAGCAGCAAGGAAGGCTTGATTACCCACATCCTGATTTGACTTAGCCTAATAGATTAACTGAGGGTTAAAGAAAAGTAAATGTCTCCAAGGCGAGGTGAGGTGGTAAACACGTTTAATCCTATCACTGTGAGTTCAAGGCCACCTTAGGCTACACAGTAAGTTCTAGGTCCAGCCAGAGCTCTGTTATAAGATCCAATCTCAAAAAATTAAGTGCTGGATTAATGCATACACACATATACATGTGTATTATGTATGTATGTGTGTATATGCATTATAGGGCTTGAGAAATGGCTCAGAAATTAGACACTCTTCTTGCTCTTCCAGAATAATCTGAGCCCAGTTTCTAGCACCCACGTCAGTCAACTCACAACCACCTGGCTCTCTAGCACCAGCAGATCTAATGGCCTCTTCTAGCCTCCAAGAGCACCTGCACACGTGTGCTGTACATACATACATGCAAAGAAAGATAAATAAAAGTCCTTATAAAAGATAAATGTTTCTAAGACAATGCCCTCTCTCTGAGCATTGCCACCCACCTGGCCACTGTCATTTGCAGTGCCCCTAAAAGAAAAGTAAAAGCCATTTATAAAGAGTGCAGGAATGAAGGAGAGCATATCCTGTACCTGGAGAGATTGGGTTTGACTACAGCTTAGAATGATATGTCAAGGGCTGGGGACAGGGTCCACTGGTCTGCTCTTTCAGAGGTCCTGAATTCAATTCCCAGCAGCCAGAGGGTAGCTCACACCCATTTATATTGGGATTTAATGCCCTCTGCTGGCATGCAAGTGTACATGCAGATAGAACACTCATATATGATACAAATCTTAAATACAAAAATACCAAAAAAACACCCAGATCCATCAATGTATATAAATGGTCACACACAAGGAAAACAGTCTAGAATGGGGGGGTTCAGAATATATAGCGTATCCTCTCCTGAAAAGCTTTAGTGAAGAGAAAATCAATACAAAAATTGCAACAGAATCCTGTTCCTAAATGCATGCCCCTTCTTTGAAATACATCAAAGAATTATAATAAAATAGAATTTTAAAAGCCAGAGGCATCTAAAGCGTGTGCTTTTCGCACCTTTATCCCTGTATTTAATGACCAAGCCTTCCAGCTCAGTCTCAGAGACTGGGGAGAAGATGGCATGTAGACAACCTGAACACACTGTGGAAAAGGTGTTACTTGGCAATGGTCATTCCCAACCATGGCTGTGTGACTTGGCCTTGTTTCCCCAGAAGTCCCAGGGCACTCTCAAAGTTAAGGTACTTTATACACGTAGTTTGGAGGTGGCTTTGTGTGGTGTTTTTATCAAGACAGACTCCTAATGCAAGTTTGTGCCTTTTAAAGGTGCAGAGCTCATCCAGGAAAGTTAGAGTCGGTGTTCCCATGGATTCAATATACATTCTTGTCATTGGTTGATAATAAAGACTTAATTAGCAAAAGCAAAGACTGCAAGCTAATTGTGCAACAAATACGCCTGCTTCTGTGCTGCATTTGCGGACAAGCCTTGTTTCAGATCATTTGAGCATATGGGGCAGTCAAGACTTGTAACTACAGGCAAAAACATGTATGCTAAGAAAAATGGACCCCTTTATCTTGAAAACAAAACACTACATATAGATATAATTTAATCTCACACAGATGCAAATATGCCATATTTTTCTACCTTCGATGCTGCCAAGAGAAAAGTCTGCAAGGTTAAATAATCACTTCGGGGAAAACCGATGTTAAAAATCGGTTTTATAGTTGTATTTATAATACATTAAATTTTACTTCCCCACGAAGTTCTACAGTAAGTGTCCCCTGGTGGAAAGAAACTGAAGGTATTAGCTTGCTTTTGGATTACCTTTTACTATGGAGTTGAATTCTTGTCCAATAGAGAGGTTTCATTGGTCGGCAAGGCTCTATTGGCTGCTTCCTAGCCACTCTGTCCTGATTCATCCCTAATCCAAACAAGCCCGTTGGCAATGGAGGAAAAAGAAATCCACACCCTTGAGGTGCAGCTGGTAAAGTGCTACTCCCATCTTGTGAGGAGAGAGGAAGACCTGAGCCAGGTAACTGTGGGGGTGGGGGGATGCCTGCCCCAGGGGGAGGTGGGGCTGGAGGTGGAACCCCCATACCTGGTAGAGGAGGAGGTGGAGGAATGGCAACTCCCGGTAGAGCAGGAGGAGGGGGTATGCCTACTCCAGGTAAAGGAGGGGGAGGAGGTATTCCCATTCCAGGAAGTGGAGGGGGTGGGGGTATTCCCACTCCAGGGAGAGGAGGGGGAGGGGGAGGGGGAGGAGGGGGGATAACCACTCCAGGTAAAGGAGGGGGAGGAGGTATTCCTACTCCAGGAAGTGGAGGGGGTGGGGGTATTCCCACTCCAGGAAGAGGAGGAGGAGGAGGGGGTATTCCTCCTCCTGGGAGAGGAGGTGGGGGAGGTATTCCTCCTCCAGGGAGAGGAGGGGGAGGGGGTATTTCCACTCCAGGGAGAGGAGGGGGAGGGGGTATTCCCATTCCAGGGAGAGGAGGGGGAGAGGGTATTCCCATTCCAGGGAGAGGAGGGGGAGGGGGTATTCCCATTCCAGGAAGAGGAGGTGGGGGAGGTATTCCTACTCCGGGGAGAGGAGGGGGAGGTGGAGGAGGGGGTACTCCTGGTCCAGAGAGAGAAGGAGGTTGTGGAGGGGTTGGCAGCATTTGTGGTCCCTGTAGATTGGTAAGTTGTAGGGCTGGGGCTGTAGGACTGGGCAGAGCAGGCACTGTTATGTCGGAGAGACAGGGAGGTGGGGGAATTGCTGTGCCCAGGCCAGGCATGAAACTGGAGGACTCTGTACAAGGCAGAGGTGGTGCAGGTGGGATATTACAGCTGTTTTCAAAGGAGGAGAAAACAGAATGTTCATGGCTGGTTTCCAACTCAGGATGCAGAGAAGGTTGGGAGGGCTGTCCCTGACTATCAGCCCCAAGGAGAGAAGGAGGTGGCGGTAGTTGTGATGTACTCTGCATGGCTGGTTGGGCATCCAGCTGTACTGATATTCTCCTTGGAGACACAATCAGAGAAATCTCTGAACAGAATTTTGTCTGAGGTCCAGAGGATGAGGTTAGAAGGGCTGACTCTCCACTTTCAGCTGCAGGGGGCCCTGGGAGACCCTCTGGTGGTGCCTTTGGGGGTGGCAGTGTCAGGATTCTATCCTCCTCTGTTGGGGAAGTCTGTATTGATTTTGCCTCAAGAGTCCTTGGAGGATGTGCAACCTTCCCATGCAAACCAAGAGCATCTAGACTGACGTCTGCTGAGGCTGTCAACCCATTCTCAAGTCTGGGTCCCTCCAAGTCCAGGGATGGATATTGCTTTTCTAGCGCAGCTATTTTTGTACGCAGATCCTCAATGGTCTGTTCCAGCTGTTGAATTACAGTTGCCTGCCCTTCAGACTTCACATCGAAAACTTCCTGAGAGACAAGGAGTGTCACAATTAGTAAGATAGTGGAAAAATACAAATATCTAAAAAAAAAAAAAAGCAAACAAACAAACAAACAAAAACCCGGGAAAACTACACAAAGTAACACTTGGATTGCCTCCAGAAAGATTCTGCCACAGAAGATTTTACTTTCAGAGTGCACCCTCTTTTCTACCCTTGGATTTTAAAGTGGTTCAGACATACTCCGATTGGATCCTAAAATCCTTGTCTGTCTCACCTTTATACAGTGCCACTGAGGATAGGCCACTTTGATGGTTAGTTTTAAATGTCAACTTATCACAATCTAGAATCACCTGGGAAAGGAGCATAAAGAGAAAGTCCCTAAATCAGGTTAGCCGGTGGGCAAGTCCGTGGGTGTTTGTCCTGGTTACATTCATTGATGTGGGATAGAAGTACCCGCCCTCACAAGGCCCTTGAACTGTAAATGAGTAAAGAAAGCTAGCAGGGAAGAGAGAAATGAATGGATGCTCTGCTCTTGACTGGGGATGCATCCTGACTAGTGCTTCAAGTTTCTGCCATGAGTTCTCCTTAATGATGGACTGTGACCCAGAATTATAAGACATATTATTTTTCCCTGATGACTTGATTTTGGTAAGAATGTTTTATCACAATAACAGAAATGAAGCTAAAATAGTAGCCAAGAACAGGGAAGAACATTCTACAAGATAAATGTTTGCCTTTCTGACTATGAATTGGTGCTATTAGGACATTCCCCAGAGTCTCTGGGAGTTACATTAGAATTTTAAAGGCAATCACTATTTTTTTTAGAAATGATCAGAGTCTCCAATAAGGATAAGTGATGGCTTATTGACACATAAAGTCACGGGCATACACATTATGAATAGGTCATAATCCTGTTATCACATTTACAATTTTAATATTTTGCTCAAAGCATTTCAAAAGGTGTTCACTGATGGTTCTCCAAATGTTATAAAGACAGACATTTTAAATGAACAAATTTGGAGGGTACATATGATTTGTATAAACATAGGCACACACACACACACACAAACCCCTATATCATAATTTTTCAACAATATCCATACAAAAGACCATAATATTAATATATACAATTGGTTTCATATATTTTCTAAGTAGTCCATGATGAAAAATGTCCCTATTTTATTTATCCTATTTTATTCCCTATTTAACCACTGTACCAATCTCCATGCTATAATTAGAATGTTAACAAACATAAGTAACATAACCATAAGAAAACTCTAACAATGAAACTCATCTCAACAAATCCTTGACCATTCGGCTTTTTCTTTTCATACCAGATTACTCATTGTAGCATCCCCACTTTCCTGGCATGTGGATAAATGAGGCTTCTAAATATTAATCAGAGTTCCTATTTTTTTCCATTAATGGTTATAAAAGGGTTCCTTGAGGAACCAGTGAGATGGCTTAGCAAGTAAAGGCACTCATTACACTATTGGGTTATTACCAAATCCAATGATCTGAGCTTGATTCCCTAGAACCCACATGCTAGAAGGAGGGAATCTACTGCTGACAGTTGTCTTCTGCTTTCCACAAGTACACGTGATGTTCATGTACCCCCATGCACATAAACAAACAAATAAGTGAAAATGTAAATTTTTGATGAATGAAATGCAGTAAAAAAAAAAATTACAGAAGAGATGTACCAAACCCAATTCGTAAATGCTATTAACTAAGCTAACCCATTTTTATCACCAATTTAAATATAGAAAAACTAGAAGAAAATCACTGGACATCTAGAAAAATAAAGTGAGAGAAGAAAAAGATTTTGTGATCATGGCTGCACACTGTAACAGCTATTAGAGTTCTAATAAATATGTATGTCACCACATTTATAGACCATCTACTCAAACACACTCAACGCTAATGATAGTAGGAGTTACAGTAGCAGCAACAGGGAGTATTAGAAGACTTTAAAATTCTTAATTATATAGCCAGTTAGCAAGAGGTTAAAATGAGTCATATTGCACAAGATAACTGGTACCAGACAAAGTCTTCTGGAGGATTTCACTTTGACATGGCTGCAGCCATGTAATAATATCCTGATTATACTTACATAACCCTTATCAGCCTTCCTTTATAGTTTCCCAGCACACTGTAAAAGATGAAGAATATTGGAGTCGTATGTGGAGCTTTATGACTGGGCTCTAATGCTAGGAATGTCCCTGACATTAATATTAGTGTGAAATAAACCAGTTGTGCTCTTGCCTGGATAAAGCCACATTTAACTTCACCAATATACACAACTTTACTTCTGACTCTATTCAAGGGAGTTCATTGTTTTTGCTGCTTCTGAGGACCACAGTTCTGTGAGTAAGTATCTAAGAAATCATGATTCTCAAGCTGTCTGCCTCCTTCAGCGCCACAGCATCCTGGAGCCAGTTCTCATACACTGGGACTGACCTGCTTAGAACAATCTCTTGAGTGGAATCCACTCTAGATAATGGTGCAATTATTGGCTCACCCAACTAAATGCTTCCTTCCTCTGTTTGTAGAAATGGGAAGAAAATGACACTTAAAGATTCCCTTGCAGCTAGGTTTAACCTGTTAGATGATGTCACTGAGTAGAAAACACTAAGGGACATGCCGAGTGTGACAGTGAGGATCTGGATATTTGAAGCATCTCTGTAACAAATGTACAACTTGCATTCTAATTTGTGACTGTCACCCCAAAAGTTTCAGATTTCTGGGTAGATTAAGAACATCCTTTAAACTTTCCAACGTATCTATTAAAACATCTTAACAAGCAGCAACCCAATGTGTTCAACTCGTTCAGCATCAAAGCCTAATTGGTAGAATTGAAACCAAATTTTCCGATTAAGTTGTATGGAGAAAAATGAATTGGGTTCTTTTCCAAAAGAGTAAAATTTAAAAGCTAAATGATCATATCAATTACTTATTTGGGACTGAAGCTGTGATTCAGTAGTAGTTTATTTCCTAGATGCATAAAGTCTTAGATATGAACCATGTAATGACGGGAAGGAGAGAAGAACAGGTTTTTATCATAGAGAAAGCTATATGAATTTTATAATTAAAATTTTTTTTAGTTATGATTCTATGGTATATGATTCAAACAATCAATTTTCACCTTTTTTTTGATGCTAAGAAATACTACAGCTTCTGAGAGATTAGCAATTTCCCTCTCACATTGCATTTGTATTCTATGGCTTAAAATATCATGAAATCACTCATGAACTAAACCTGCTAAATGTTGTATTACATCCTCAGTGAGGTAATTCAGACCCGAGAGGGCGTGCATGGAATGTACTTACCAATAAATGGATATTAGCCAAAATAGTACAGAATACCCAGGATACAGTCCACAGAACTCAAAAAGGTTAACAAGCTGAAGGGCCCAGTGAGGATGCCCCAATCCCATTTGGGAAGAAGAAGAAAGCAATCCTGGAAGGTTGGTGGGGGCACAGAGGAGGAGGGGCCTGGGTGCGAGAGGGAACAGGGAGGGGAAGGGGGAGCATGATCAGGTGTTAGGGGAAGGGGGAGACAGGACTGAAGCCCCGAGGGCCTGTAGAAAGAAGGGAAACAGGCAACCTCAGCGGGCAGGAGGTGGGGGGACCCTCTAGAATGTACTGGAGACTTGAAAGGTGAGAGACTCTCAAGACTCAAAGGGAGGGACTTTGGATTAAGTGCTCTACAGTGGGGGAGGGGGAACTTGTAGAGTCCACCTCCAGTGGAGAGACAGGACATCAAGTGGAGGGATGGGGTTGCCATCCTACAGTCAAAAACTCTGTCTCAGAATTGTTCCTGTCTAAAAGAACTAGAGACAAAAATGGAGAAGAGACCAAGCAAGGGAAAAGAGGTTCGGTGACAGGCCCAAATTGGGATCCAGATCAAGAGGAGGCCCCGGGGCCTAAAATTGTTATTGATGCTGTGGTGAGCTTGTAGACAGGAGCCTAGCTTGGCTGCCCTCTGAGAGGCCCAACAAGCAGCTGAATGAATTGGATGCAGACATTAGCACTCATCCAATTGGACAGAAGGTGGCGACCTCTGTGGTTCAATTAGGGAAAAGCAAGTAGGGCAAACCTGTAGGAGGACCAGCAGTCTCAATCTGCAACCCTGAGGTCTCTCAGACACTTGACCACCAACCAGGCAGCATACACCAGCTGATATGAGGCCCCTAACACATATACGACAGAGGACTGCCTGGTCTGTACTCAGTGAGAGAAGATGCAGGTAACCCTCCAGAGACTTGAAGCCCCAGGGAGTGGGGAGGTCAGGTAAGGTGGGGATGGGGAGGTGGGGACATCCTCTTGGAGTGGGAAGGGGGCAGAAGGAAGAAAGTATGGGATAGGGAGTGGTCAGGGTATGGACTGGAAGGGGAGTGAAGACTGGACTGTAAAAAAAAGATTAAAGAAAAATCATTTTAAAAAATTAAGCTTTTGAAACACATTTCCACATTTTGTGCTTTCCCATTCCTAATGGTAATAAAATGTTAATGCATATTTAAAAGAAAAGAACAGGAAATAGTAAGTGGTGCTTTGTGAGAAAGGGAAAGGACTTAGGGCTGAGCCGAACACTTTAATTAAATTTACTCGTTTACTTTGTTTGTTTGTTTTGTGGTATTAGGTACTGAAGCTAGGACCTCATCCTCGATGTCCCATTAGCCCTTGCTATACTGATTTGTCTTTCATTTTGAGGCAGTTTCCAAGACTGACTTTGAACCTGCATTTCAGACAGTCTTTCAACTTGTAATGCCCGTGTGTCAGCCTTTGGGTAGCTGAGATTACATGGTTGTAACACTAGGCCAACCTAAATATACTCAATGTACTAATACGTATCTCATTCACTTTTCAAAATAATGAGATAAGTAACACACTTAAATAATTTAAAGAGTTAAGAAAATAAAGAACTGATAATATAGAAATATACACATATTTTAAGGTTTAAAGATTTTCAAGTGTATGGCACAGCAAGAAGTACAATTAAGAAATGGTAGAGAAAATGGTGATATAATAAAATTCCAATGATAAATCTATAATATATATCATAACTAGTTGTGTGGTGCCAGGAACGAACAGAGTTAAGGCATTCTTGAAGATGTTAATAATCACATTACAAAGACAGGAGATAAAATCCTGTTAGAGAAGTTTTTCTTACAGGTAAGTTTATAGACAAAGAAAAAGGAAGAAAAGATGGGATGAGAGAGATTTTCCTACTTTTTACATTATTTCCACTTCAGAGGGGGAAAAAAACCCCACAGTTTTCCAGAATTTGCATTTCCTTTTTGACCACATTTAACTCATTCCACAGAATATCAGAAGGTCCAATCTTCTTTTTGTTTTATCGAGGAAGCAGAGTAATTAAGTTCTTCCCATGCCAAAACCTAAGATTTTCAGCTCTCAACTTAGCTGAGTCATCAAAGAATCGTATCTGCCCTTCCTTATCTAGGGTTACCTACCAAGGGCTGGCTGGCTCTTGCAGAGGACTAACTCACAGCACCCATGGCAACAGTGTCTGTTGTATTCTTAGGGACACAGTGTATTGCTTGTCAACAGTAATGTTCATTTCTCCATGGGTTATCTTTTATTTTGAGGAATTTACATGTTAAATATAGGTCATTATCAACAAAAAGGCCTTGCTGTCTTCTGGCCATGTAACCAAACATTCTATGCTCAAGACCCACATGAAGAGAAGATCTGTGGAGCCAAGCCACTGACAAAGCCACAATTTAATCTCTAAGAGACTGCCAGGCACTCTGTGGTCCATGAAGAGTCCTCGAGTTAGGAGCCTGTTCCCTGTGTCCAGTGCCTGGAACGTAAACTCCCATTTCTCAGGCTACAACTCGAAGATGTCTATCCAATTCTCAAAGGACTTGACATTGGAGAAACACACTCTGTTATCTTAGACTTCTTCCCTTTACAGAAATGCTCTCAGCATTTCCAGAATTGTGCAACAGTTTATCCAATGTTCATGGCAACAGCTATAAAAGTTACGTCACTCTTTTAAAAGAAGGGCAAAGTATAGCTTTGACATTTTATGAAGAATCTTTATAATAGTTTTTACTTGTAGACAGATTTAGACAAACCTGTTTGAAACAATATAAAAAGCAATGTAGTTATGTAGTACCGATTTTGAGATTATCTGCATTTACAAATACTGTTTCAAATCCCCAAATAATCAAGAGAAGTAGACATTGCTCTCCTATTTGGCTCAACAATTCTATGCAATCGCATAGCCAAAAGATTTCTTTTCCTGTATAATCTTAAATGTGGGTGGTGATGGTCAGTTCTTATAAATTGTTTGAACACTTGAATATCGCAAAATACAAAATGCCACTGAGAGAATCAAATGTTAGCCAAAAACATGTTCTCAAGTGCAAGATTATTTGATTCCCAGAAAAAGAACCCATTACAGTGACATTAAGGTTACCATTGTCACAAAAGATGCCAAGATACACTCAAGCAAGTTTTTGCTGAGAAGCTAATGGCCACATCTTTAAAGTTGTTGTGACAGCATGGTCCTTTCAGAGACTACAATGTAAAAACTACTCATGGTAAAATAATACTAAGTTGATTTTGTAAATGGTGACATGGCACGCATAATTCATTGTCTACCTCACTCAGATTTGTAAGCTCTGCTGATTTTTATGTCCCTTTATTGACAAACAAGGACACTACCCACATCTACACAAGAGGAAAGTTACTCCTCAGCAAGCCATGTAAGTTCTATCTGTCATGTTTTGAATTCTACAAGAAAAAAAAAACCCACTAAGGTTTTGGAACAAGCCAATAGCATTCTAGATTTACAATAACTTAACATATGCTAGACAGGATCCCATAGATAGAAAGTAAATCCAGATTTCAAACAGGTATGATTACTTACACAAAGTAAAATACAAATAATTTCAACTTTTAGGGCAAATTTCAAGAAAGGGGGAAAATACTAGGACATATGAGATATAAGAAATTATGGGTAACTTTTCAAGGGTTTGTTAAAGTGGAACTCATTACAGGGAACAAGAGCTTCTCAGAGTTCAAACAGAATGTATGGGGAGAGAGGGAGAGAGGGAAAGGGGAAAGGGAGGGAGGGAAGGATGGAGGAAGGGAGGGAGGGAGGGAGGACTATGGAGCTAGGGCTGGATACTGGATGTCTTCATTTATCATTCTCTGCATTGTTCACTGAGACAAGGTTTCTCAATGAACTTGGGGCTTAGCATTTTTTCAGCCAGGCTAGTGGCCATGAAGTCCCCAAAATCACCTCTCTCCACCCTACACATAGTACTGGTGTTATGGGTGCACACAGCCAGCCACACACAGCTTTTAATGTGGGTGCTGTGAAGAACTTAGGTCTTCAAGCTACAAGGGAGTGCTCCTCCACTGACATATCTCCCTAGAATCTCCGAACTTTATAATAAAATCAATACTAAATTGTTGAAAATTATAATGTGCTTAACCCAAAATGAATCTGGTAAAGTCTATGCTACGTACATAAGACATGTGACATACATGTGAGGAAGACAACTTAGAAATAAAAACTGGTTAACTAGCCATCCTCTTGTTATTTAGCATAACAGATGACCAATAGATTGATGCGAAGCCAAAAGGAGTCATTGATTAGGAACCCTGGTAGATGTGATAATATATTTGGGAAAGATCCAAGGTAACAAGGAATCAGATCAATGTAAGGAGGGAATCTGCTGCTCTCATTCTCCTGCTTTCGGAATGTCCATCCACTTACTGAGTTAGTATTCTGGCAGACTGCTGGATCATCCTCTGAGCAAATACATCACTACATTTACCCAGACAGTACCAGAAAGAAGAAAAGTACTCTGATGAGCGTGACTCTCTCATGATGTGTGGATGGAAGGTACCATCTCTTGAGCACTTATTTCCCTTACGCTACCACTCAACTGCTGTCAAATGGCAGCAAATCCTAGAGAAAATCAAATGCAATAGATTAAGACTGATAGTTGGTGATGGAGAGTTCCCTAGACCCTGCCATGCTAACATAATTGCTCTCCCGATGCTACTGGTGCTCACCCGTGTTATCAAACACAGTGGCCTTCATCCTGGCTATGACTCCTACTCAAGACTCCTACTCACCTCGTTCTTCATAAAACCTTTTTCCCTCTCGACTTCTACAATGTCGAACTCCACTTTCTCATCTTTTCCCTAAAACCTTCTCTGCTTTTGCTCTGATTGTTTAGTTTTGCTTTTCAGTAGGAGCAGCGGTCGGGATTTTATCTTTACGTAACTTAGCTGCAATACACAATCAAGAATTCACTTTCTCGTCCACCCATCTCTCCTCTCTGCTGGTTACTTCCAGTCTTTCCTTCCCATTGCTACTTGGATGCTGTATCTGCTTGGCTCTTACTGCTATTTTATACCCTGCCATTGGCCTTAAATCTAAACTGTATCTTAACCTCCAACCAACTAGCATGTCCTAAGAGCTTTGAATCCCTCTTAAGAGCTGATCAATGTCTCTCATGATGAACAGTCCCAAGAATCACTGGGGACTTGTTCAACCCTGGCTTGCTATCTGAGTCCCTAGGGTTAGGAATACAATTCCATTTCTGATCAGTCTCCAGTTGATGCCAGTGTCACTCAGATTAATCTGCACCTGGCACAGTAACCATGCCCACACCCCTTCCTTGGTTATCATTTCTTCTGCATCATTTAATCCCTCAGCTGAGACTCACAGCATCTCAGGACTGCATGCCTAACTGGCTCTGCTGTGTCTTTTACTGTCCATCCCAGCCTCCTTCACCAGGCAGTCTACTTCCTTGTCAGAAACTTTGACCTCCGCTCGCTGAGAACATGTTAATTTCTCACAAGGCTCATAAGGTCTTTAATGATCTGTATGATGAACATAGCCTATGTCATAGTTAAGATATGAATCGCCCTCCTCCTCCTGAAACGGTCACCTGTTGGTTGTGTGGTCTCCAATTCATAGGGCTATTGAGGAGGGCATGGATTATGAGGGTGCCAAGTTCATCAAAGGATTAATCCATGCATGACCTCCTAACCAGGACACTGCATCTGGCTGGAGAGAGTGTATCACCTGCTGCATGTTTCTGGAGGCAATCTTGGGCCCAGGCCTAGGTGGTTTGGGAGGCTTTTGTCACCTGTCCACCTGGAGTTGAGCCACTTTGCTCCACAGTACACTGTTGCCCTGTGTTCTGTTTCACCAAGCCTGGGCCTAGAAGCAACACAGCCAAGAGACCATGGACTAAAGCCTGAAACCACAAGCTGACATAAGCCTATCCTCCTTTAAACTGTGACTAACACCCCATCACCCATCTGGCCTACTGCAGAGTGGATAGTAGTAGGATTAAATAAGATATACCCAACCTGAGTTCTTCAAACACATCCTAAGCAAAGTCTTTGAAAATCCCCAGTTATTCAGTGCTGAACTACTCACTGTTCCTTAGGTGCAGTGCAAATACAAGATTAGATTCCAGATTTCTGCAAGCCTTGGGTCACATCTGGTCACATGATCCATGGGTACCTTTTTCTTTTTTTGAAACATGTGTCCCAGAAGAACGATGTTTCATTTAAGACCTGTTTTTGATTCACTAACACTGAATACTAACACTGGCCCAGGACTCTCTAACTTTTGTTAGAACAAAGATGGACTAACACGTAGTCTTTTTACCAGGTCCATCAAGGTCTTCTGACACTTAGGAATGCCAGCAGCATTTTAACACTAAGTGTAAAGCCATGTTAAGCAGTGAAAGCACCAAGGAAATACCACAGAAACATGCAAGGCAGGCCATTTAATAAACCACACAAAAGATACCTGTTTACAGGTTTCTCTTTGCTCAAATTTACCTAAGAAAGTACGAACTTCACAGAACAAGATTTTTAACCGCATTGGACAGGTTTGCAAATGCCTGCAAACACACCACAGAATTGTAAACACTGCAATCAACTTTAGCCAGTAGGTGAGTTCACAAATACAGAATCCATGGATAATGAGGAGCTCAATGGTACAGCATTGGCTTAGCATGTACAAAAGGCTCCGAGCTTGATCCTCAATATTGACTAATAGAGACTATCACTCTGCTGCGATGTCAATTAGCAATCTGAGTGTTGACTACTCGCATTTAAATCCCTTAGAACCCTTCAGGCAGGAACGACCTATAAACCCATTTTATAGGTGAGGAAACTAAGTCATTGAATAAGATACTTTCCCATGAGGAAAGTCACACCTGCTATACTCATTTCAATAGATAACATTGAATTAGCAGTTCCACTAAGTCTGTTATGGTTACAATATGTACCCACACAAGTCATGTGTGGAAAATGTTATCCCCGGGGCAATTTTAAAAATACTCCAAGTTATGGATGACACTTGGAGGTGATACTTTGGAGGTTAAATAATACAGGCTGTTGTCACTAGAGTGCAGTGCATTAGAATCTTTATGAAAGAGAAATCTAGGCTGGTAGTTTCAGTTTCCCTCAGCAGCTCCCTGCTTTCGTATTCTGAGAAGGACATGGAGACATGGAAGTGCTACACCCTTGTGCATTTTAGCCTCCACCCCGGCGAACTAAATAAACACCTGGCTTCCTCAAAATACCTATTTCATGACCTTCAGTTTTCTAAAGCATCAGGAAACAAAGTAAGACAAGGTCGAACAAAGATTGTCTCTGGTCCAAACTGGAACCAGGTCCCTCTGAGGCTTCAGTCTTGTTTTACAAATATTTGACTACACACTAAGGTTTCTCAAGGCCACATCCTTAGACTGCCACTATATTCTCCCTTAGTGTGACTGGGAGAGAAGATCCAAGATTGACAAAATCTTTTGTCTGGTTCAGGAGCAGCTAGCTAAAGATAAGGCACCATCTTTTCAATTCTAAGACAGGGATGGAGTCCCAGCTTCTGTCCTTGCCAGCTAGCAGACAGGACAAACCTAAACTTGAGTGTAGTGAAGAACCCTTGTTGTGTTCATTCCTGGACTCCCACAAGCCTCTTCTCATCCCCTCCTCCTTGCTCCTCCTTCATTCCTTAAAAAAAACTCATTCGTCTCTGTGCAATCCAAAGTTGACTTTGGTTCACAGTGGAATTTCCCCCTATTGTAGTCATAGCCACTGACTAAAATCTGTCCCTAACATCCTCATCAGGGTCTGCTTCTGCTTCCCTCTGACTGTTCTCCAGCTAATTCTAGAAAAACTGGCATTTGTGCTCAAGACTATAGCCCCACAGCCCACATCCTCTGTGAGTAAATTTTCTACAACTGCTCAAAGACGTGCTCTTTGGTCCATCTCATCAGCATGGTCAACATATATTGATCCATTCAAACAGTTCTCTGGGCTCCATCAATCTGCCAGACTCCGTGTTAGATACTGAGGAGACAAAAGAAAGTATAGACAGTATCTTCTGTATGGGGCTCAATCCCTGTACATAAGTCCAATGGTTCCAGACAGAAGGCCTAGGCACAGTAGTTACAGTGCGAGGACTCCGAAGGGCTCTGGAGCATGAGGTTTTTCACACAGTGAGTAAGGAGCAGTCAAAATGGAACAATTTAAATGGAGTAAGGGCAAGCATGTCCATTTTATAAAAGGGCATCTGAGGGTCCACGAGAGACAGGCAAGGGAAGATATGAAGGGTAGTAGAATCTTGAGGCAATGACTTATTTTTCCCTAGACCAAGCTGAATCTGGAGGAAAGACAGTGAGAGATAAGGCCAAGAGGGCAATGGCAGGAGGGAGACTCTGAATGTCAAACTCACAGGCCTGAAACCTTTTAGAGACAGAGTGAACAGTCCTTGAGTAAATCTGAGCAGATTATCAGGGGTAAACAAGTTTGTGTTTTCAGAAAGATAACTCTGGGGCATCGTGCAGGAAGAGATTAGAAGAGGTCAAGATGGGAAGTAAGGGGACCCATAAGGAGACTGCGGCTATAATCCAGATAACAATGGGGTCTGGGCTCAATCATTGCCCAGTTGCATACCCTGGGCCAGAGGCCACCAGTAGAGGTCAAATCTCCATAGGAGGAGTAAGTTAAGCTGCCTGTCAAGTCAACTGGACAATAGTCACCCTAATGCCAAGTTCACTTCCAGTTCTGAGTCTCTACTAGTTTTCTCCATCTGCAATGCTCTTCTCTTCCTACACTTATGCAAATCGAATCAATTATGAAATTACCTTCCTAAGACACTATTCTTCTAAATTTACAGTCTCTCTACAACTTTCCATTTCTTTAATTACTCCAGTACTCTACCATATACATTAAATACCTTGGCAGTCACACCGTGTCTTCTAAGTTGGTTTGTAGATATCTGGAAAAGATACAGTCCTATAACTGAAATGACTACTTCTTTTTCCGTTGTTGTTCTTTTAAAATCTATACTATTCTTATTGTTTAAAATCGAAATGCAACTCCCATTTTAGTAAGCCAGCATCATTCCTAACTACATTCTAAATATTTGTCCTTTTACACTCACAGATAAGTATAGGTCTCACCTCTCATTCAGGAGACATCTCCCAGCAGATGGAGATCATTATAGGAAACCACAACCAATAAAATGTGGGGAACAGGTGACTTGGGGTGCTCAGCACCCACCGACACGTCTATAACACAACTCCTGCACCTAGTGCTTGACGACCTTAGCAGAAGAGGGGGCGGAAAGATACGAAAGCTAGAGAAACTAGAAATTCGCTTTGAGAATTCATCTCTTAGAAATATCAGCAAAGCTACACTCCCGTAGTCTCACCAACATAGCAGCCTAAACAAGACCCTAGCAAAGACAACACCAATTGACATGTCTATGTGAAGGGGTCATATTGCCTTCTAAAAGTCTTTATGCTTTTACCCTGTCTCCTCTAAGTGTCTTAGTACACAGCAGATCGGAGATGCTTAACCATGGGGAAGGCATCCTTTCATAAGCAAGGCATTCTCCTTCGTTGCTATTCCAGCCGAATAACTTCCTCGCCTTTGTTTCCTTTCTCCCATATAGATGTTGCACAACGCGCACTGATTTTACACTAATTCTCAACAGAGCAAAGCTGTTACCTCCAGTGCAGCTCTAAGCCCTCATCCATTTCCTTCTCCACACCCTAAACACTGCTTCTCAGCTTTCAAATCCAATGCCCAAGAACCGGACCGGGGAGCATACACCTTTAATCATTTGGGAGGCAGCCGTAAATGGCTATCTATGGGTTTGAGGCCAGCCTGATCTACATAGTGAGTTGCAGGCTAGACAGTGGTACCCAGTCAGACTCTGTCTCAAAACAAGGAAAACCCGATGAGTATCTCCTCCTTTTTCTGATGCTAAAATACCTACACTGATCCCCTTGGAGTGTCCATAAAACAAAAATGATCTTTCCAGAAAGGTTGTGTCTTCCCTGGTACATGGTGTGGTAAATACTCTCTCAAGGGCTCCAGCTTTGTGTCTGCATCTCTGCCAAGGAGGATCTGTGTTTCTGTTCTTCTTAACTACCTGCACCTCCTGAGACCCACGATTTAACTGCTAACATGTTTATTGAGCACCTAAAATGATTGTAAACTCAGTTGGGCCTGAAGGATAACCATCCCGTGCTTTCTGAATTAGTTCTCCTCGCCTTTAGACCCATTTTTCTTACCATGATTATATGGTGGTCATTCATTCATCACTGGTACTGGTTCTAAATACAAACCTTCTGAAGTCATACTTAACAAATATTAACTGGTGGGAACCCAATTATTAATTGGCTGACATTTTCAACCTTACCAAGTTCTCAAAAATTATAATTTTATTCAAATTGCATATTTACATTGGAAAGCAGTTAAGATGTTTAGGAAAACGTTGCAAAATAAAAATTCTGTTTAGAATTCAAAAGCAAAAATAACCAAGAGGTAAAATTGGGAAGGCAGGGTTCAGTGGCTAAAACAACATGCTGTTCCTTCAGAGGTCGGGAGTTCAGTTCCCAGTACCAACCTCAGGCAGCACACAAGTGACTGTAACTCTGACTCCAGGAAATCTAATGACCTCTTCTGGTCTCTGTCAATGCCTGCACACTTATGGGTGTGCACAGCTATGTGCGCGCGTGCACACACACACACACACACACACACACACACACACACACACACACACGTAGAAATAAATCTTTTAAAACCCAACTGCGTGAGAAACATGCCAGGTAACCAATCTGTAAGTCAAGGCAAGTGTTTTTAGAGAGAATGACTGACGCCTGTTTCTGTGCTATAGGGTGTAAAGGGGTTTCACCTTTACATTGTAGCTTAAGTACCACACTGTATTTCTTAAAGGTGAAATGTTCTATTTTAAAATTGCCTTCTTCCTTAAGCACTGGCATGTATATCCTCACACTGCAGAAGAGCTTCAGTGGTGGCGTGCTGTTTCTAGGGATGTGGGATGCTTAGAATTGTTAACTATAGGACAAAGTATCACTCAAAATTCTTTCAACAAATTCTGTATAGTTTCAGTGGAGAGGACAGGCACCTAAACACACATGAGGAAGGCAACAGAACCCTGGCTAAACAGTCCAGAATATTCCATCTTCTAGTTGCAGAATAATGTAGCAGCACAGGATGGGCTAGCAAAACATTTCTGATCGTCACCCACACACAACTGGCCAGAAGTGGCCCTTCCCTGCTGTCCTGTTAATTTACAGAGGTGCAGAGCTGCCCTCTAGTGGCCAAGGTGCAAACTGCAAAGGGTTTCATCCACAAACATGTTAAGTTCCCAGATTAAAATTAATAAATACAATTTAACACATCAAAGCTAGAGTAAAACTTCCAAAGTTAGAGACAAAATTGAAATAATAGACTTCTCTTTCTCTATTATAGACATCTGGCTCACTTAAAAAGGTATAGTTTAAAAATAATGAAATAACTTTTACAATGACCTTCTCCTCTCATTCATCCAGTGTTTTTGCAGTGAGATGGTACAAACTAATTACCTGAGAATGATCCACAGAAATGCAGACCCATCATAGGGGTCTTGTAGCTTTAGGGGAGTTGCTTTTAATGCCTCCAAATATCATTTCATCAGTAAGAGGGAAAACACGGTAGGTATTTTAAAATACTGCTGTAAGGACTACATAGGTCTAAGAATAAATACATAAGTACTCAGCCTGGGTCCTCTGCAAAGAGCAGCAAATGTTCTTAAACGTTCTCGTGCCTGTCTCCAGCTCCAGTGGGAGAGTTTATTTGTTTGCGATTGCTAATTTACTCTTCCGTTTTCATCATTTTAGCTGTCTTTCTTTGGTTTACCATAAATGAATTGTTGCAGCTAATTAAATAACCACAGGCTGAGGCCACCATGCATTTCTAGTGTGCCCAGATCAATACAGGTCTCTCCTCAGAAAGAGACAAAGCAAAAACAAACCAGCAAACCGTAAGCTAGGGAAGCTATTATGACTCTGTCCTCATTACAGATTTAATTCTGAACAGACAGACAAACCAACAGACAAACAAAGCTCGTCTAGCTGGTATTTTGAAGAAAACCTGGAGATTGTTCGATTCTGAGCTAACCCCATAGCCCCATCTCGCTTCCAGGAGGAGTACAACTTTAATGTAACCATAAACTTATTTTAAAACAGAGCCCCGTCTTCACTTTGAAGATTTCTCAAATGTCAGCAATTCTCAAGTTCAGATCCTATATATAAAGCTACGTCGTATACCGATGCACATTACCCAGAAACCGAGACAGGTTTAGAGGTCGGGTGAGATTCCTCTCCTCTTCCATAGGTCTGATTCCATGGAAAAGAACGGGTCTCATTTCTGTTCGCATACAATGTAGACTAGCTATGTTCTCATGCAGCATGAAACCATTCTTAAAAGCATAGTTGGGAATAATTATAAATATTTTCAACAATTCCTCGTATATCTGAAAAAGTAGCTGCTATCCACAACCAATGCTCTATGAAAGGTTTCTTGTCTGGACATTTTCAGTTACTTATTTCTATGTGGACGTGAATGATTGCACGCGTGTCAGGGCATGTGTGTGCAGGTATATGCATATGGAGGCCACAAGTCAGCATCAGATGTCTTCCTTAATTATTCTGTTCCCTTTCCTGGTCTCTAATGGAAGCTAAAACTCACCACTTGACTACACCAGTGAGTTTCCAGGCTCTACTTGTCTCTGCTTCCCCAGGACATGGATTACAGATATGAGTGATATCTATAAAGACGGAAGGGTCTACATGATTCCATCAAATGTCCCATCCTCTGAAGCAACTTACAAGTTGCAAGGGCTCAATAGCACAGTCATATCCGACCATGCACAAAGGCCTTTTCCCAACCACAGCACGATGAAAAGGTGTCTTACTAGATATTAGACAGGCCATGCCAAGATCGTTTTAAAGGTTACCCCTGGGATTTGCCCAGACACATCACAGCACAAACATCTCTTGGGGTGGCCTGGAGTTTCGCTGCAGACAGCAAATGCTGACACCAGCCTTCTGGTTCGATATAGAATAATATGAATCTGCAAACCTAGTACTTGGTTCTGCCTGAAGGATGAATGGGATTGCAAGATGTAAATAAAAACAAGCATTTGCCTTTGCCTCAGTGGCTCCCCCTGTGAGCTAATTCGGGGCAGCCCCGCCATCTGTGCGGATAGAATGTCAATCACAGTTCTCTCACTGTTTTAAGGTGAAAAACAGAAACGAGGATTTGCCATTCTAATAATGTCCTCTTACCTGCTGGACACCGTTTGAGCATTTTTTCGGGCTTTCCAAAATAGAGGATTGAGGTTCTGGATTGGAAAGGAAGCAGACAGTCAATACCTTAAAGAGCAAAATTTCCCATTTCCTCAGTTAAAAGCTAAGACTCCCACTAGGTATATTTTTCGCAGTATGCAGCAAGAATATTCAGTCTTTTTTTTCCCCAGTTCGGTTAGCACAATGAGAGAATGTGACTGCTTTTCATAGACACATGACGACCCTTGTGTGGCTGACTATTTTACAAATAGGAGGAACCCTGTGCTCAGTTCTGCATGCCAGTCTTAAGGATTTTTCTCAATTGTTCTTTATCTACACCCCCCCCCGAAGTCCCTACTTAAAGTTTTCAACTGTATTATTCACTTAGTGAAAGTTCATACGTAATAGGATCACCTCAGTCCTGAAGCACAGGATTTTAAAGGCTTTAAATAGGGGCAAATTCAGTTCTGATTTCAGTGAGGGATGACAAATACTGCCACCAAGCGGCAGGAGTAAGAATGGATGCCGAAAGGATTTTCTGCCTTCAGCTCCCTAGCCATTTGAGATCCTACAGGGTGACAAATTCATCATACTGGAGATACACTAGGACAAACAGGTCTAGTGACTCAGTTGCTGTTGCTTATGTTGCTGTTTAAGCTGGAGGACAGTACCTTCTAAGTAAGCTTATGTGAAAATTTAGGAATATAGCTCTCATCCGTCCTCCATGTGTCAGGGACGTACAGCCCACTCCTTGGTAAGATGGATGCAAGAGTCTGTCTTTTGTCTATTCGGGACAGCTGTACACCCTAGACATTGCAAATGACACAGAGCAGTCGCCATCCATAAGTGTCACAACTGATACATGCAACGTTGACACAGAAAAATATTGCACAGAGTCTGAAGAGCATGTGTTTGCAGCTGCCCTTAAAGTTTTCTTTGTACCCAGATAAGCATCACAGCCTCATTTCAGGCCCTCTGGCCTTGTGTCATCTGCCTATGATTCTAACCTCTGTACACACCCCACCTTTGCCACTAGATCATTATGCTCTTATCTTCTAAGATGAAACATACACTCTTCCACCCTTCCATGGGGCCTCCAAGGCCACAGAGGCTGCTGTCTGCAGCTTCCTGGTACCTGCAATGTCACCCTTCCTTGATTGCTTGGTCCCTTCTCTGAACTTAGCTCAGACCTCCCTGTGTACTCTGTTAGAATTATATCCTCGTGCTGTCCCAGAACTCCCTGATCCCCAACCCTGTTGTGTTCCACAGGACAGGTCATCACACCCTACATTCCATAGTTCACCTTTTTGCTACGTATCATATCTATTACTCTATCTTATCTTCTTGAAGTGAGAAGTTTCCCCAAAGACATGTTTTCAAAGCCTTGAATACACCGCACCACAACATTCACCCCATGGAAGCAGGTACTTTCGCCAGATGTTTCCTCCTGTTGTGATATAGAACAGTGCTTGCCAACAGCAAGTGTTTAAAATAGTCCAGAGTGAATATAAGAATGAAAACAAATGGTGCATTATATCAAGACAAGAAATAGTTACCATTAAAAACAGGTAACCTAGTTAGGCAAGAGTAACATTTCCTTAAGAGGTAGCATAGATCAACTCTCTAGCTAGCTATTTCCTGAACTTCATCTAAGATTGTATCTTTGAAAACAAAACCCAGAAAATAGCATGAATCTGTTGCTCACCAATGTCTGGGCAGGGGAATGGTGGGGTTAGAATATAAGCAGGTGCCTTTAAAATGTAACCATTGCCCCAGACAGCATTATTTCAACAGGCTAACTAACAGTGGGTATTCTCCTTGTGTTGAACTTGACACCAGAGTCATCTCCATTTGAACAGAGATCTTTTGTTTGAAAGTTAATCAACAGTTAATAAAGAAAACCAAAATATATTTCCATCTTCTGCACTTCCTCTCAAATAGAGACCCACAAACAAGTCCTAGCTTATAAGACACAGAAGAAAGCATCTTTTCTTCTTCTTTCTATTTAAAAGCTACAGTAAGAACAAACAAATCTCCTACGTATCCTCCAGGATTTTTTGTTTGTTTGTTTCCACATTAGAGATGTAGACAAGGATCCCTAGATGCTGCTGCTGCTGCTGCTGCTGCTGCTGCTGATTCTTCTTCCTTCTTCCTTCTACTTCTTCTTCCTCCTCCTCCTTCTCCTTCTCCTCCTTTTCATTCTCCTCCTCTTCCTCCTCCTCCTTTCTTCTTCTTCCTCTTCTTCCTCTTCTTCAACTCCTCCTTCTCCTCCTCCTCCCTCTTCTCCCTCTTCTTCTCTCTCTTCTTTCTTCTTCCTCTGCTCCCTCTCCTCCTCCTTCTTCTCCTCCCTCTTCTCCCTCTTCTTCTCCCTCTACTTCTCTTTCTTCTTCTTCCCTCTTTTCCTTCTCCTTAACCCTCTCCCTTTCCCTCTCCCATTCTCTCTGCAGTTTGTGACCTGGCAAATTGTCCACAAAAATCAGCCTCCAGGCTCAGGTGGTCAATGCTAATAAGTGAGCTCACCAGAACAATATGACCAGGAAACTGTTTATTAGAATGATCATCAATAGGAAGCTGTGAACCTCTACACTCTGCTTCCCTCCATTTCACTCAGCAGCTGCCTAGATCAGGTTTATCCTCCCTCTATCTGCACCCCCCCTTTTTGATCCCTTTTGTCAAAACCACATTAAAACATCAAAGAAAATATCACATCTCAAAATCACCTCCTGTGCAAAATTACAAACAAAGTACAAATGAATTAATTCCACTGTAAAATCAAGCAGAAATGAATTAGAATGGCCAAGGGAACAATGTAATATAAATATGGAAAAGAAGGAAAATGCTAGAACAGAAGAGAGAAAAATAAGAGAAAAGAAGGTGCTGGAAGGAAGAAGAGTGAAAACAGTCACAGATAACACAGGTGCCATTCAGTGAGTGACACATGATACCATGCACAAAGCTAATACCAAGCTTGGGAGACATCCTCACTCAAGCCCCACTCACTGTGCAGGTGAATTTGAGAAGATAACTTAGTTCAAACCTCTATTTAGTGTCCATAAAACATGACTGATCCTTATATAATGTGATTACACCTGATATCAGCCTTTCCCTCAATCTAAGACCCAAAGACATTTTTCATAATCTCTTTCAACCAGCTCTGAGACTAGTGTGCTCTCTATCAAACATCAAAATAGTTAGAAAGTCAACCCAATGAGTACACTTTGAGGGGACATTCAAAACTGCCACCAGCAGTCCAAAACAAAAAACAACAACAAAACAGAAACAAAATACATCTCCCTAAAAATGAAGTAGATATTCTTAAGAAATTTAACATTGTAAGTAATGTACACAGAGAGAGTTAGAATTCCTTGAATTATATCTGCCTTACTGAAATACATCAGCTTGGTTCAAATCTAGTTAATTTAAGAGACAAATAATTTATTAAATAGAATTTAAATCACATTCGTTTTGATTGAAGTCTCATACATGGTAGATGCTTTTTATTCTAATATAGTATTCTTTCCAGGAAAAATGGGGGAGAATTTAACATGTTCGAAGTAGGCTCATCCATATGCTCTTGTTTGATTCTTTGATAGAACTATCCCTCCTTCTTGTCAATTGAAGATATCTTTACTCAGAACCCAGGACACCATTCCCATATCCCTGCCCCATGCACATGAGTGCACACAAACACACACACACACATATGCCGACACACACACAAATACTCAGAAACACAGTCCACTCTTCTGGATTGTGTGACAGGAAGACAGGGGACAATCACCTCATTCTCAGTACTCCTGCATTAGCTAAATAGTGTAAAGGAATTTGGACAAAACAGAAATGGGCCAACAATACCACATGGCAGTATATCATACAAAATGTGTCTGGAAATGTATTTTGTTTTTATTTATGTATGCATGCGTATATCTGGTTTAGTGAATGCCACTGTGTATCTGTGTGTATGAAAGACAGAGAGGGGTGTTGGACACCCTGGTCCTGGAGTTTACAGGTAGTTGCGAGCTGTTGAATACTAAACAGCAAGCACTCATTCTTCACCACTTTGTCATCTCTCCAGATCTTCAAATCCCTCCTTCATGGAGAGCCATAAGAAAGGAATCGTCTATATACTAGAGGCTAGAAGGCATTTGGTTCCCTAAGCAATTGTTGCTCTCAATGTCATCGCGATTGAAAATGACACATAATTGTTCACGCTTCCCTGTGAAATTAAGGAATACATTTCCAACTACCTTACAATATTGCAGATTCTTCTTAGATACACTGCATCGAGCTAATCTAACCCAGATTCACTTTAGTACTTCATCCTAAATTACGTTTCCTTTGATCTATCTCCATTTGTGATCTTTTTGTGCATCTTAGATATTCATAAGCTGTTAAAATGTCTTTTTAAGATACAATTCACTCAGCCAGAAATGAACACTGTTTGAAGGATTTCTGCAAAATAAGTTTCTACTAGAATTCTCACCCTATACATAAAGAAAAACAGAGAATCACACTCACACAAACATATATTCACAATCACACAAACACACACACTCACACATACACAGATTCACACATACATATAGATAGACATGCAGACATGAACGCATATATGCACATGCGGGCACACACACAGACTTACATATACATACAGATGGACAGACAGACATGTACACACATACACACATACATGCGGGCAAACACACACACACACACACACACACTTGCAGATACATTTTTATTTTGTTTTTATATTTCCCCAGCTTTTTCTGTGCCTGGACTGCTTTTAAATCAGTCCTGTGTTTGCTGTCTTGGCCACTCTCATTGTGGTGGACAACAAAGGACTTGAATGAAGTGCATATGTTCAAGTTCATCCTTAAAAGTACTCATTCCACTTCTGTCCACTGTGCAGACACACTTTCAGTCTAATTAATTCTGTGATTATCTGTAAATCAATTTAATGACAATCTGAGCATCTTATATTATTTTGTATTAATTTTTTTTAGTTAGCACACAAAATAGTGGGCTACATTAAGATAATATATAGATTTACTCTCCTGTCTTCCTATTCTCAACTATTCTGTCCTAAAAGAGATCCCCCTCAGGAGTTTCCTGTCTGCACTCCTGCATGCATATGTGCGCACACACACACACACACTCACACACACACACACACACACACACACACATGCACACACACACACATGCACACACACACTTTCTTCATAAGAAAATATTTGCCTTCCCTTCCCCATTAACCAGTACTGTCCCCCATCAACATTACCTCTTCTTTCAATAAACATTTCTTTCATATCTCCCATATATGTGTACATTTATCATACATATTCAATGTATGAGTGATGACATGCTTGTCTTGAGCCTAACATTTGCCTTCCACGAACTACGCATCCCTCCATTCACTATGAAGCACATCATTTCATTCTTCTTTATGTACATAAATAAACCATCATCGTGAATATATCACATTTTCTCTATTCACTCAACTACTGAGGTTCATCTAGTCTGGCTTCTCAACATGGCTATTGTGAATATCACAGCACTTATCTGATGATAATAGATAAGTGGATATACACTTATCTCTGAGTTACGCTAACTTTGGTCCACTTTGATGCACACTCTGGGATAGTATAACTAGAACACAGGGAAGTTCTGTTTGTAGAGATTTGAGTAGTCTTCACAGTACCGTCCATAGTCATGGGCTTTTATTCCTTCACTCTATGGTATATAATGTTTCTATTTTCCCTATAGCTTCACTACTATTTATGGTTTTCATGAACTTTGAGCTTTGCCATTCTAATTGGGAAGAAACTGAATAATAGTATAGTTTTCATGTGGATCTCCCTATATTTCTTATTTTAAAGGCTGTTAGATTCATTTGCCCATCAACTGACTGGATAGTTTCCTTGACTTTATCTTGTCACCCCTGTTTCTTCTGAGTGATCTAGTGATGCATTCTACCATTATCTTTGTTTATTGACTTTTTCACTTCCTACATTTGTTTTGCTTGGTTGGGGATTTTTGTTTGTTCATTTATTGTTGACTGGTCTCAATGTCCTTAGTTAATGTCTCAGTCACATTTTTAACCTTCTCTTCTACATTGCAGACATCCTTATCCAGCCCCTAGATTGGTTTCTTATTGTATTCATATGCTCATGTTTATCCTATTTAATTTTGTTGAAATTTTTTCGGAGCTGGGGACTGAACCCAGGGCCTTGCGCTTGCTAGGCAAGCGCTCTACCACTGAACCAAATCCCCAACCCCAATTTTGTTGATTTTTATGCCTTTTAAGTTTGTTGATTTTTATAAGGAGACCTTTGATTTATTTGTTTAGAATTTCAATTATTTCACATCTTTAGACATAGTAATTAAGGAGGTATATATATTCTGGAACTGTGTTGCCTTGATTTTTTTTAATGCTTCTTAGGTTTCTGTGTCAAATAGCTTTTCCAACTCTACTAATAAAGCTTCCCATCAGCAGCTTTTCCTTCAGGGCTTACTCCCCAGTGCCATTTATATATGGAAAAAGCACACTTCTTTAATAGCTACAACACCAAACCAAAGAGGATCTTTAAATACATTTTAAAATGATAAAAGCTAACCCATATAGCACCTATGACTATAAAGTATAAAATTAGAATAAAGAAAAATATTCCAACAAGCTATAGAAGAAAAATTAAAAGGAATGGGAAGTGGAAATTCAGAGAGACACGAGAAAGGCAAGACATGGGTAGGTTTTCTTCCTCACAGTATTTCCATCTATCAACAGTACGTGGTCATACCACACCCTCGGTGCTTTTCCACCCAGAATGAATGCTTCTGTGACATCTCCTGCACTCTTCACAAGGTCACATTATAGACTATGTATCTTTCCTTCACAGACAATAGCAACAGCACAAGGGGAAGAAAGAAAGCAAAAGAATAAATGGAATCTGGCCTTTCACTGTTGAGGAGAGGTTAGAAATGTTAGTGCTTTGGTTAACAGATGGTTGGAGGAAACTTGTTTATAAAAGTGACTATGGAAAAATTGAAGCACATGAGAAAATCTAAGAGCCAGAGGCACAAATCTGAATTAGCTGCACGTAGGAATTAACACTCATTTTTAAGATGCAGAAGTAAAAGGATCTCCACACCATCAGAAAAGTTAATGAAATTTAAAAAGAATAAATAAATAGTTGGGCCTGTGAGATTGTTTTCCTCAAAAAGTAAAAGAGCTTTAAAATTGTCACATGTTGCACTTAGCAATTTAAAGTATGATGCCACTAGACAATAGTACATAACTACGAGCTGGGCATAGGTAAGTAGTTTATAACAAATGATAGTCAAGCTACTAAAACTCACAAGTGATACAGCACATTCATCTCTAGGGTTTTGTATGACACTAGCTACTCATTCTTACATTTGACTGACAGGAAGTGGGGACGTGGTTTGGCTCCTTGAAAGTGAGAATGTCCTTCATGTTTTTCCACATGAACGCACCACAGTAAGAGTCAAAAAGGAACATTAAAATGCTTTTGACGAAACAATGCTCAGTGGTTGGGGTAGAAAACAGATCAATTAGACAAACACAGGTTGGTGGTTTAAACTATTTCCTACTCACCTCCATTGTATTCTTCATGAATGCACATTTTAAAAGGAGAAAAGTCATTGTATTAAAATTACTTGCAAGCTGTCTTAATCTATAAAGAAGCCAATAAGTCATCATCTCCTGATTCTGGCCCCACTGGCATCCTTGTCAAACTAAAATTCAGGTGACCACTATCAATTCATTCTCAGCCAAGTGCTCCTCCAGTAACCCAAATGTGAATAGTGCTTCTAAAATACTGCCAAATGTTACAGAAAAATGTTAGCAATGCAGCCAGAAAAGTTGAAAAACACACACTAAGGACATTGAAATATTATGCCAACCAAATATGCAAACGAAGGAAGGGATGGAAACCACTGTTTCAAGGGCTCTTTGTCAAGAGAGCTACTTGAAACTATTGTACACACACCTAGGAATTTCAGCCAATGGTAATTTTAGCATAAACACAATCATTCATACTGTGGGATAAAAATCCTTACTTGAGTCCTACCCTTTTTTGAAACTAAAAATATCTATATTCACATGTTGGATTTTCAGCACTGTTATGTCAAAACTCTCTTTTTTCTCTGATGGATTTAATATGTAAAATTCTGCCTGGCCTCTTGATCAACTACTGTGTGAATGTTGTAATAAACAGTCTTTTGTGAAACAAATTTTTTATATTCTCTTGCATATTTGTGCTGTTATTTATTTATTTTTTTTGGATTATATGTCAACTAGTGAAGAGTAAGCTGTTTCTCTAAAACACAGAGCACTTTAAAAAGGACATGTGGAGTTCTGTGTAGTCTCCATTTGGTACACTGTTAGAAAAAATAAATAGCAAAACACATTTGCCTAGAAACAGATAAAAGCAGGAGGTGGAGACTCTGCTTTTATGGACAGATGGACATAAAATGTCCAAATATGGACAGAAGCCTGGCAAACCCTTAATAGAGTCATTATTAGTTTTAAAGGAAACTCCTGAGGAAGATAATAACAGAAAATAACTTTAATGATGGTTATAACAATGATACCAAACACTTCCATTGACTCCAACACTCTATCCTTCACTCTAAGACTTTACCTAAGCACATGGATTATTCAAATCTTGTCTTGCAGTGGATGCCATTCTCATTAATATTTCATAGGTGAGGAAATGAGTTTGGTAACTTGCCTCTATCACAGGCTGATGTAGTGCAGTCTTATGTTTTGCCCTTTTACCACAAGCCAAAACTAAGGTTCTATGGCCATCTCTCTTTTTCACTAAGACAGTCCCAAGTGGTTAAGTCCACAGCTCTGAAACCCACAGTATCACTTGCGAAGATTTGCTGTAAGGAGGGCTGTGAGAAACAATGCTGTTCTATTCAGTCTTTACTTATACATCAGAATATGGGACTTACTCCTGGTCAGTTCACCGAGAGAACCTGGATTCTCCTCAGTAATCATCATTCTACTGAATTTCTCCAAGTAACACCGATTCCAGCCTCAAATAGTCTTCCTAGCCAATAACACAAAATAGTTGAAGACAGCAAAAGAAAGTTAAAGATTTTTTTTCAGAAAAAGTAGATGACATTGGAATACTGCACAATTATTTTAAAGTGAAATTTAAGAGAATGTACATTCTTATTTTCCTTGCCCAGTTAACTTTATAGGTAAAGGAAAGAAGTTTTTGAAGTACAAAGAAAACTTTAAGCAATGAAGTTCAGAGATAATGGAGAAAAATGTTCCTTTTAGGTTCTTTTAGGCCAAACAGAATGTAGAGCTTCAACCTGGTGGTAGGTAGGGTCTGTAGGCAATGGCTCTCAAACTTTAGTAAATATAGAAATGACTGGAGAACCCCAGTGTAGCTGATATTCTTCTACATTCTAACCCCAGCAGCTTTGAATAGACCATAAGAACTTCCAGTGTCTCCGGCTTCCCATTGATTTTAATAGGTTACCTATAGGAGCTATGCTAAAAAAAAATAAAATAAAAATAAAAAAGGACCTGCTGAAGAGTACAGAGTAACAACCCTGCAAATGCTCAATTCCACGCTATATCACATAGTCTTAAGAAGCTGGCTGCCCATATCCTACCTGTGTCTATATCCTTGGGACTGGGCTCTTCATCAGGAAGCTTGGATGGTCGCCATGTGGATGGTTCTCTCCTGGGAAACTGCCCTTCGCTGTAATCCATTGAATGCGTGGGTTGACTAACAGCAGCCCAGGTGTAAAGCTGATCTTGCTATATTTAAAAAGGTATTTAAAGGGAAATGTTATTAATTCGGTCATAAAAAATGAGCAGGTCATATGTTACAAAATGTAAAAAGGAAAACACAGAGCTATGTAGATACATCTAAAACATTAAAATAGCATCTTAAAACCTAGGTCTGCCTACTTGGAGGAAGAGATATTACATTGAACTATTAGATGAGAGACTACAGAAGCTGAGTTACACGATGTCCCTGAAAATGCATCTTTAACTCATCAGAATGTGATTTCTCTTTCTCTTTGTTGATTTGCATTTGTCCAACTTTGGTTTTAATTTTTCAGCCATCATTTCTATCACTATTTACCAGACTGGCACTGAACTCCTGGGGTCAAGCCATCCTTCTTAGTCTTTCAATCACTTGAAACTACCAGTATGTATCACCACGCTGAGAAGATGCCCCATTAAGAACTGTTTATACGGATCCCGGCCCGCAGCAGCTCTCTGCTCCCAGACCCTGTGGGAAAGAGACCTCACCGCCTGGTCAGGTGGGTACTCCTAAGGCTGCAGAGCAGAAGAGACCACCAACACTGCCCACCCCTGCCCACATCCCTGGCCCAAGAGGAAACTGTATAAGGCCTCTGGGCTCCCGTGGGGGAGGGCCCAGGAGCGGCAGGACACCTGCCTGAGACACCGCCGGAACCTGAAGGAAACAGACCAGATAAACAGTTCTCTGTCCCCAAATCCCGTGGGAGGGAGAGCTAAACCCTCAGAGAGGCAGACACGCCTGGGAAACCAGAAGAGACTGCACTCTGCATACACATCTCGGACGCCAGAGGAAAACACCAAAGGCCATCTGGAACCCTGGTGCACTGAAGCTCCCGGAAGGGGCGGCACAGGTATTCCTGGTTGCTGCCGCCACAGAGAGCCCCTGGGCAGCACCCCGCGAGCGAACTTGAGCCTCGGGAACACAGGTAAGACCAACCTTTCTGCTGCAAGAAAGCTGCCTGGTGAACTCAAGACACAGGCCCACAGGAACAGCTGAAGACCTGTAGAGAGGAAAACTACACGCCCGAAAGCAGAACACTCTGTCCCCATAACTGACTGAAAGAGAGGAAAACAGGTCTACAGTACTCCTGACACACAGGCTTATAGGACAGTCTAGCCACTGTCAGAAATAGCAGAACAAAGTAACACTAGAGATAATCTGATGGCGAGAGGCAAGCGCAGGAACCCAAGCAACAGAAACCAAGACTACATGGCATCATCGGAGCCTAATTCTCCCACCAAAACAAACATGGAATATCCAAACACACCAGAAAAGCAAGATCTAGTTTCAAAATCATATTTGATCATGATGCTGGAGGACTTCAAGAAAGACATGAAGAACTCCCTTAGGGAAACACAGGAAAACATTAATAAACAAGTAGAAGCCTACAGAGAGGAATCGCAAAAATCCCTGAAAGAATCGCCAAAATCCCTGAAAGAATTCCAGGAAAACACAATCAAACAGTTGAAGGAACTAAAAATGGAAATAGAAGCAATCAAGAAAGAACACATGGAAACAACCCTGGATATACAAAACCAAAAGAAGAGACAAGGAGCTGTAGATACAAGCCTCACCAACAGAATACAAGAGATGGAAGAGAGAATCTCAGGAGCAGAAGATTCCATAGAAATCATTGACTCAACTGTCAAAGATAATGTAAAGCGGAAAAAGCTACTGGTCCAAAACATACAGGAAATCCAGGACTCAATGAGAAGATCAAACCTAAGGATAATAGGTATAGAAGAGAGTGAAGACTCCCAGCTCAAAGGACCAGTAAATATCTTCAACAAAATCATAGAAGAAAACTTCCCGAACCTAAAAAAAGAGATACCCATAGGCATACAAGAAGCCTACAGAACTCCAAATAGATTGGACCAGAAAAGAAACACCTCCCGTCACATAATAGTCAAAACACCAAACGCACAAAATAAAGAAAGAATATTAAAAGCAGTAAGGGAAAAAGGTCAAGTAACATATAAAGGCAGACCTATCAGAATCACACCAGACTTCTCGCCAGAAACTATGTAGGCCAGAAGATCCTGGACTGATGTCATACCGACCCTAAGAGAACACAAATGCCAGCCCAGGTTACTGTATCCTGCAAAACTCTCGATTAACATAGATGGAGAAACCAAGATATTCCATGACAAAACCAAATTTACACAATATCTTTCTACAAATCCAGCACTACAAAGGATAATAAATGGTAAAGCCCAACATAAGGAGGCAAGCTATACCCTAGAAGAAGCAAGAAACTAATCGTCTTGGCAACAAAAGAAAGAGAATGAAAGCACACAAACATAACCTCACATCCAAATATGAATATAACGGGAAGCAATAATCACTATTCCTTAATATCTCTCAACATCAATGGCCTCAACTCCCCAATAAAAAGACATAGATTAACAAACTGGATACGCAACGAGGACCCTGCATTCTGCTGCCTACAGGAAACACACCTCAGAGACAAAGACAGACATTACCTCAGAGTGAAAGGCTGGAAAACAATTTTCCAAGCAAATGGTCAGAAGAAGCAAGCTGGAGTAGCCATTCTAATATCAAATAAAATCAATTTTCAACTAAAAGTCATCAAAAAAGATAATGAAGAACACTTCATATTCATCAAAGGAAAAATCCACCAAGATGAACTCTCAATCCTAAATATCTATTCCCCAAATACAAGGGCACCTACATATGTAAAAGAAACCTTACTAAAGCTCAAAACACACATTGCACCTCACACAATAATAGTGGGAGATTTCAACACCCCACTCTCATCAATGGACACATCATGGAAACAGAAATTAAACAGAGATGTAGACAGACTAAGAGAAGTCATGAGCCAAATGGACTTAACGGATATTTATAGAACATTCTATCCTAAAGCAAAAGGATATACCTTCTTCTCAGCTCCTCATAGTACTTTCTCCAAAATTGACCATATATTTGGTCAAAAAACGGGCCTCAACAGGTACAGAAAGAGAGAAATAATCTCATGTGTGCTATCAGACCACCACGGGCTAAAACTGGTCTTCAATAACAATCAAGGAAGAATGCCCACATATACTTGGAAATTGAACAATGCTCTACTCAATGATAACCTGGTCAAGGAAGAAATAAAGAAAGAAATTAAAAACTTTTTAGAATTTAATGAAAATGAAGGTACAACATACCCAAACTTATGGGACACAATGAAAGCTGTGCTAAGAGGAAAACTCATAGTGCTAAGTGCCTGCAGAAAGAAACAGGAAAGAGCATATGTCAGCAGCTTGACAGCACACCTAAAAGCTCTAGAACAAAAAGAAGCAAATACACCCAGGAGGAGTAGAAGGCAGGAAATAATCAAACTCAGAGCAGAAATCAACCAAGTAGAAACAAAAAGGACCATAGAAAGAATCAACAGAACCAAAAGTTGGTTCTTTGAGAAAATCAACAAGATAGATAAACCCTTAGCCAGACTAACGAGAGGACACAGTGAGTGCGTCCAAATTAACAAAATCATAAACGAAAAGGGAGACATAACAACAGATTCAGAGGAAATTCAAAAAATCATCAGATCTTACTATAAAATCATATATTCAACAAAACTTGAAAATCTTCAGGAAATGGACAATTTCCTAGACAGATACCAAGTACCGAAGTTAAATCAGGAACAGATAAACCAGTTAAAAAACCCCATAACTCCTAAGGAAATAGAAGCAGTCATTAAAGATCTCCCAACCAAAAAGAGCCCAGGTCCAGACGGGTTTAGTGCAGAATTCTATCAAACCTTCATAGAAGACCTCATACTAATATTATCCAAACTATTCCACAAAATTGAAACAGATGGATCACTACCGAATACCTTCTACGAAGCCACAATTACTCTTATACCTAAACCACACAAAGATACAACAAAGAAAGAGAACTTCAGACCAATTTCCCTTATGAATATCGACGCAAAAATACTCAACAAAATTCTGGCAAACCGAATCCAAGAGCACATCAAAACAATCATCCACCATGACCAGGTAGGCTTCATCCCAGGCATGCAGGGATGGTTTAATATACGGAAAACCATCAACGTGATCCATTATATAAACAAACTGAAAGGACAAAACCACATGATCATTTCATTAGACGCTGAGAAAGCATTTGACAAAATTCAACACCCCTTCATGATAAAAGTCCTGGAAAGAATAGGAATTCAAGGCCCATACCTGAACATAGTAAAAGCCATATACAGCAAACCAGTTGCTAACATTAAACTAAATGGAGAGAAACTTGAAGCAATCCCACTAAAATCAGGGACTAGACAAGGCTGCCCACTCTCTCCCTACTTATTCAATATAGTTCTTGAAGTTCTAGCCAGAGCAATCAGACAACAAAAGGAGGTCAAGGGGATACAGATCGGAAAAGAAGAAGTCAAAATATCACTATTTGCAGATGATATGATAGTATATTTAAGTGATCCCAAAAGTTCCACCAGAGAACTACTAAAGCTGATAAACAACTTCAGCAAAGTGGCTGGGTATAAAATTAACTCAAATAAATCAGTTGCCTTCCTCTACACAAAAGAGAAACAAGCCGAGAAAGAAATTAGGGAAACGACACCCTTCATAATAGACCCAAATAATATAAAGTACCTCGGTGTGACTTTAACCAAGCAAGTAAAAGATCTGTACAATAAGAACTTCAAGACACTGAAGAAGGAAATTGAAGAAGACCTCAGAAGATGGAAAGATCTCCCATGCTCATGGATTGGCAGGATTAATATAGTAAAAATGGCCATTTTACCAAAAGCGATCTACAGATTCAATGCAATCCCCATCAAAATACCAATCCAATTCTTCAAAGAGTTAGACAGAACAATTTGCAAATTCATCTGGAATAACAAAAAACCCAGGATAGCTAAAGCTATCCTCAACAATAAAAGGACTTCAGGGGGAATCACTATCCCTGAACTCAAGCAGTATTACAGAGCAATAGTGATAAAAACTGCATGGTATTGGTACAGAGACAGACAGATAGACCAATGGAATAGAATTGAAGACCCAGAAATGAACCCACATACCACTTGATTTTTGACAAAGGAGCCAAAACCATCCAATGGAAAAAAGATAGCATTTTCAGCAAATGGTGCTGGTTCAACTGGAGGTCAACATGTAGAAGAATGCAGATCGATCCATGCTTATCACCCTGTACAAAGCTTAAGTCCAAGTGGATCAAGGACCTCCACATCAAACCAGACACACTCAAACTTATAGAAGAAAAACTAGGGAAGCATCTGGAACACATGGGCACTGGAAAAAATTTCCTGAACAAAACACCAATGGCTTATGCTCTAAGATCAAGAATCGACAAATGGGATCTCAAAAAACTGCAAAGCTTCTGTAAGGCAAAGGACACTGTGGTTAGGACAAAACGGCAACCAACAGATTGGGAAAAGATCTTTACCAATCCTACAACAGATAGAGGCCTTATATCCAAAATATACAAAGAACTCAAGAAGTTAGACCGCAGGGAAACAAATAACCCTATTAAAAAATGGGGCTCAGAGCTAAACAAAGAATTCACAGCTGAGGAATGCCGAATGGCTGAGACACACCTAAAGAAATGTTCAACATCTTTAGTCATAAGGGAAATGCAAATCAAAACAACCCTGAGATTTCACCTCACACCAGTGAGAATGGCTAAGATCAAAAACTCAGGGGACAGCAGATGCTGGCGAGGATGCGGAGAAAGAGGAACACTCCTCCATTGTTGGTGGGGTTGCAAACTGGTACAACCATTCTGGAAATCAGTCTGGAGGATCCTCAGAAAATTGGACATTGAACTGCCTGAGGATCCAGCTATACCTCTCTTGGGCATATACCCAAAAGATGCCCCAACATATAAAAAAGACACGTGCTCCACTATGTTCATTGCAGCCTTATTTATAATAGCCAGAAGCTGGAAAGAACCCAGATGCCCTTCAACAGAGGAATGGATACAGAAAATGTGGTACATCTACACAATGGAATATTACTCAGCTATCAAAAACAACGGCTTTATGAAATTCGTAGGCAAATGGTTGGAACTGGAAAACATCATCCTGAGTGAGCTAACCCAATCACAGAAAGACATACATGGTATGCACTCATTGATAAGTGGCTATTAGCCCAAATGCTTGAATTACCCTAGATGCCTAGAACAAATGAAACTCAAGACGGATGATCAAAACGTGAATGCTTCACTCCTTCTTTAAAAGGGGAACAAGAATACCCTTGGCAGGGAAGAGAGAGGCAAAGATTAAAACAGAGACTGAAGGAACACCCATTCAGAGCCTGCCCCACATGTGGCCCATACATATACAGCCACCCAATTAGACAAGATGGATGAAGCAAAGAAGTGCAGACCGACAGGAGCCGGATGTAGATCGCTCCTGAGAGACACAGCCAGAATACAGCAAATACAGAGGAGAATACCAGCAGCATACCACTCAACTGAGAATAGAACCCCCGTTGAAGGAATCAGAGAAAGAACTGGAAGAGCTTGAAGGGGCTCGATACCCCATATGTACAACAATGCCAAGCAACCAGAGCTTCCAGGGACTAAGCCACTAACTAAAGACTATACATGGACTGACCCTGGACTCTGACCTCATAGGTAGCAATGAATATCCTAGTAAGAGCACCAGTGGAAGGGGAAGCCCTGGGTCCTGCTATGACTGAACCCCCAGTGAACTAGACTGATGGGGGGAGGGCGGCAATGGGGGGAGGGTTGGGAGGGGAACACCCATAAGGAAGGGGAGGGGGGAGGGGGATGTTTGCCCGGATACCGGGAAAGGGAATAACACTCGAAATGTATATAAGAAATACTCAAGTTAATAAAAAAAAAAAAAAGAACTGTTTATACACTTGTGGGAAAGTAAGAGGACAGTCTATACTTGGACATCACAAGGAAAATAGTAGTGGCTTATTTTGGGTCCCAGGTTAGAACTAGAAAGAATGTGGAAAAGTATAAGAACCTACTAGGAGTAAGATTGCATTTGACTCTTAAGACAAAGGAAGGCTTAGCCAGGTGTGGTCATATACTGTGGGAAAAGTTAGAAGGCTCCTGTGCGTACGCCATGCCAGGAGACAAACTGGACAGCACCCATGGAGGCTTATAAATACCTCAAAACTAATCATCAGGACTTCAGGACAATGCCAGTCCATGTTTGATGCATGTACCGATACACACATTCATTAGATCCCTTTGTAGCTTTTTCTTTGCTGGGATACACTCACTTCCCTGCCATATTCTGATCAACATTGACTAAAGCAAAGCAAAAGACATACAGTAGAAACGAATGCAGACCAAGGGGAAAATATATCACAACCAAGGGATGAGATTATAAAGTAAATGAGTTCCTCATGTGTAGATTATCTAGAATTTAAGAATACTAGGTTATGAATCCATAAAGAAATCATATATCAAAATATGCCTTGTGCTCTGCATGGTGCTTCACACCTTTAATTCCAGCATTTGGAGGCAGAAGCAAGAAAAACTCTATTAAAATTCAAGGCCAGCCTGGAATACTTAGTTCCTGAACACCCAGCGTTACAGGGTGGAAGGAGAAAGCAGATTCCAGCAAGTTACTCTCTGACCACCACACTTAAGGCAAGTCATGCAGGTGACCCTAATGCGTGTGCACGCGTGCACACACACACACACACACACACACACACACACACACACACACCACAAAATAAGAAAATATTTAAAGCATATATTTTTCAAAATGGAAACTCAATAAACTAAAACCTATGGAATGGAGTAAAAGCTACAATGAGAGCTCTTTATAGCAATGCCTAGACCTAAAACTTAGAAAGATCTCAGATGAGCAACCTCTCAGTGCATCTCATGAAACTATAACAACTAAAGCTAGCTCAATCCAGAATTATCAAGAAAGAGTACTAAGAATGTGAGTATGAGATATGAAATGTATATGACAAATATGTAAATATATTATATATATGGTTATACATATAGAATAAATAAATATAAATGTAGAGGACATTGTTTTCAATAGGTAGGATTGGGAACATTGGATAACTCCAAGTAGGTGACATAAATACAGGCTGACGAGCTGGCTCAGTGGTGAAAGCTTACGCTTATTTCTAAGCATAAGGTCCTGAGTTTGAACCACAATAACTGTATGGCACCAGGGAATTCTAAACAGCGGCACCTTGCACTTTGACCTCCACACTTGTGCCACAGCACAACATGCATGCCCATGTACATACCTAAACATACATACAAAAGTATATACAAAAATTAATATGTAGTTGTCCTTGTGGACAAACCAAGAGCCAAACCAATTAAAAGAAAGAAAACACAAACACAAAACCAGAGCTGAAAGAGGAAACATGAGCATTACAAAGGCTCATTGGATGCTAATCACAATAATCTGCCAAGAAATTGTCCAGCCTAGGAGAAATGCAAATACTGAACCATGTAGGAGTGGATATCCTAAAGTAACCAATGATGGCTATTGGGAATAAACAAGTTTTCCATCAAAGGAGAGCCGAGGACCTCATGACTTCAGTGCTGAATTAAATATATCAAATGTTCAGTAAACCACTAAGTTCTCCATAACTCCTACCCTCCTCCAGTAGTCAAAGAAGCAGCCTTATCTTCTAGCTCACTTCACAAATCCAGCAATAGAAGAACAGACAAGGATATCACTGAAAACAATACCACGTATTCCAGGATTAAGAAGAACCTGCACACGGAGATGTAGCTCAAAGGAACCGCACTCATGAAGCACGTGGAGCAGAATGGTCATCCGTCACTTGAGGTTATTGGTGACAAATGACAGAGTAACATTAGGGATCTAGAAGTGAGGTTGCTCGCTCATTCGGGCACTGAATGCAGGATGAAAAATCTGAGTCAGAAATGCACTCACACCAAATGTGACCAAGACCTAAAATGTTTTCAAGTAGGTGGACCAGACTTGGGAAGAGAGGGATGACGACAATGACAAAGACAACAACAATGATGTCGATGATGTTGTTATTGTGTGTCCACCTATATGGCTGTGTGTTTGGTTTGGTGTGCATGTCCATACCCACATGTGTATACATGCATGTAAGGATCAGAGGGCCTTCCTATATTGATTATTTGTTGAGACAGAGTCTCTCCCTAAAACTGAACCTCACTGGTTGGGCAGACGCCTCTGGGAAAACACTGTCTCTCCAGGGTTACAGGTACACACTGCTCCACTATTTACAAAGCAGCCTGGGATCCAGACTCAGGCCTTCATGCTTAGACAGCAAGTGCTATTTACTGACTGTGCCACACTCAGAATAGAAATGACTTCCTCACATCACAGTACCTTGATACACTGCACAGGTTTGGTAAACATTGCCAAACACAGTTAGTAGTAATTATACTCATTTACTAGTTATTCTCATCCTATCTTCAAGCAACCCTGATTTGAAGTCTGGGAGGTTTTTCCCCTACAATATTTTGGAAAGAAGTGAAAACAAATTATCACGGTTCATCCTATAGCGAAAGCTGATTTCCCATGGCATCTCAAAGAAATCATTAGCCTAATAACCTTTACTACGAAAGTGAAACCCTTCCCATATACATTTTTAATTTTCAGGAAAAAAAAAACACAAATAGAAACATCTCTTTTCTGCCAGATTAACTGGAACCTAAGACTGTAAGTTAAAAATGCGGGTATCCAGTGCAGGGGAATGCCAGGGTGTTGAGCTGGGGGTGGGTGAGTGGGAGGGGGAGCATCCTCATAGAAGCAGGGGTGGGGGAGGAGGGAAACCTGAAAAGGGGATAACATTGAAATGTAAATACATAAAATATCCAATAAAAATCATTTAAAATGTGGATATTGCTTCAGAAAACATTTCATTTTCTGCAGAAACAAAGATGCTGTATCTAATTAGGTCAAATATATCATTAGGTCTATCTACTATTTTATAAATTCCTATTATCACTCAAGGAAAAAATTAAATTAGGTTTCTACATATATAGTTAAAACTAAGTTAATTTTAAATATTTCTATTATATTATTCATGAATCTGTGATGCGTGTGCAAAGCTGGGTGTTCACAGTCCTACAAAGGCCAGAAGGAGGTGTGGGATCCGGGGAGCTGAGAGTTACAGGCGTCCATGAACCATCTGAAGTGACTGCTAGGAACCCAATTCAGGCCTTATGGTAAAACAATAAAGACTCTTTATTATTAATTACTACTACTACTACTACTACTACTACTACTACTACTACTACTACTACTATTTTATTTATTTATATGCCAAATGCTGTCTGCCCCCCTCCATAGAGTGAAGGAATGGCTGACCAGTGATGGGACTAACTTGGACTCCATCCATGGGCAGGCACCAATCCCTGACGCTATTACTGCTGCTATGTTATGCTTGCAGACAGGAGACATATGCTCTCAGAGACATGGCTGTCCTCTGAGAGGCTCTACCCAGCAGCTGACTGAGACAGATGCAGACTTCCACAGCTAAGCACTGGATGGAGGTCGGAGACCCCTATGAAAGAGTTAGAGGAAGGATTGAAAGAAAAATAAGTACTCTTAAGGACTAAGCCATCTCTCCTGATGCAAGATAAATGCATTTCAAAGGGCTGGAGTGGTAGTTCATTAGTAGAATGCTTTTCTAGCAGGCATAAGTCCTGGGCTCACTGCCTAGTACTACAAAAAGAAAAACAAATCTTATTACATGTATGCACCTTATTTTCCTCATGGTGTGTGTGTGTGTGTGTGTGTGTGTGTGTGTGTGTGTGTGTGTGTGTGTGTACTACTTAGGCAATGAATGTATATATATATTAACCTAACACACCTCACTGCCTCTATGATTCCCACTAACCAACAGACAGATAAATTTCAAATTGTTCTTCAAAATTTGTTTTATCCTTATGGGTGGCAAATCCTAAAAGACAAGTCCTACTTTGCAAGAGCCTGATGACCACACAATCACTTACATCTCCTCCTGTCCTATCTCGAGTCTTGTAGCTTTGTCCTGATAAACGAAAATCCCTCCCAGGAAACAAAGTTGTTAGCTACTTCAGAGATGCTGTTGTCTGTTTCAGACTCGAACATTACCGCCTCCCACATCACTGCAGAAACATCTTCCTGACACAGCATCGTCTCCCTCTCTTGCCCTCAGGAAAGGCAAGATGAGCAACACAGGAAAAACTAAAGAGAAACTGCTCTGCAGGTGCTCACAGCTTTGAACAGGTCATCATTTTTTTCTGTTTCCTAAAATAAATGATTCCAAGTTTAGAAGTGTTTGAAGACAGGTTTTGATACGCCTCACTATTTCATTCTGCATGAGTCTCTTTTCAGACGCACACACACATTTTCCTATCTTTCTTTTTTATTAGAAGCCCATTTTAGCCATTATTTCAAAGTTAAGGTATCAAACTGGGGTTGATTCTCCAGTAAGCAGACAGTTCATTTTGCTGTTTATTATGTTGTTGATCTTTTCAAAGGACTTTATTTACTTTTATTTGTATATTTATATATGATTGTCTGTGTTTATGTCTGTGCATGTAAGTGCAGTGTCTGCAGAGTTCAGAGAAAGAGGTCAGATCCCCTAGGCTGGAGTTACAGTCAGCTCTGGGCCATCTGACTGTGCTGGTAATCAGACTCAGGTTCTCTGCAGGAACAGTGAGCACTCTGAACCACTGAGCCATCAGTCTTTTTAGGCCTATCTTTGAGGGCCTTTTTTTAAAAAATGAACTAATTAATTATAAACTGTTAGTTTAAAATATTAAGGATATGAATTATAAAGAATAGTTACTGTATAAACTATGCCCAATCCAATCTTCCAAACTAGAAACTATGATCACTAATATGCCTATACCTCATACTCTCAGTAAATCACCAAAACATCCATTTGTATGTTAGATATAGCACTAGAATTCACTTTATATTCATCCCAGTGGCTTTGAACTCTTAAACTGAGTGCCAAGATTTTTTCATGGTCACTACGTTAGTCAGGGTTCTCTAGAGTCACAGAACTTGTGGAACTAACCCCCCTCCTCTTTCCTCTCTCCTCTCTCTCCTCTCTCTCTCTCTCTCTCTCTCTCTCTCTCTCTCACTCTCTCTCTCTCACTCTCTCTCTCAATATATATATAATGTTATATGTTGTATATTATATATTATATTATATATTATTATATATTATATATTAAGAGAATTTATGGGAATGGCTGATAGGTTGCAGTCCAATTAATCCAGCAATGGCTAGATGTGAATCCATTAGTTGCTCCTTCCCACAAGGCTAGGTGTCAGCTGATCTTCAGTATAAGTGGGATTCCCTAAGATGTAGGCTCTGATGCCAGTGAAGAAATGGATGTGCTAGGAAGGCAAGGACAAGAAGGCAAAAAGCAAAAACCTTCCTTCTTCTATTGTTTTTATATGGGCTTCTAGCAGAAGGTATGGCCCAGATGAAGGATGTGTCTTCCTGCCTCAGGATCTGAATTGAAGGCATGCGCCATCCCTCCTCAAGATCCAGATGAAAAGCCTGTGTCTTTCAGCCTCAAGATCTGGATCTTAGGTGTGCCCTCCATTTCTGGATTGTAGTTCATTCCAGATATAGTCAAGTTGACAACCAAGAATAGGTAACACAAATCCACTCCTTTTCAACTTGATCCACAACCATGCCTAATTTCCAAGTGAAAATAATAACCAGGTCATTATAACACATAAACAGAATATACCTAACCTATGTATAATTACAAATGCATTATATATTTAACCAGGTCATAATTATGCCTAACATGATATAAATATTCCTCATATAACTGCAAACACATTATAAATTTGGAATAGGCAACAATGCCCCCCTTGGGGACATCCTTTTAGTATCTCAACTATTGATAGTCTCTTTATTTATGTGACAACTTATGATAAAGAAATTGAAAGGAAACACAAATATCTGTACAAATGCATTAACAAAATACAACAGAAGCACTTATGTCAATCATAATCCTCATTTCTTCAAGGTCCTGTGGCCTTAGCTGGCATTTCTAACTCCCTTCCTCTACTACCCATTCTGTATTTCTTCTACTCTCAGCCGGTGTTGGCTTATTTCCTGGAGGAGAGACCCATACATCCCTTCCTGGTGGGTCTGTGCCCATTGTAGTCATGCATGATTTGGCTGTTGTAGTTTTCCATTGACTTCAATTACAGGAAATGGTAGCATCAAGAGCTGCCCTAAAGGATCTCCTGAACTCTAGACATAATCTTTCTAGCCTCCATTATGGAGAAGTAATGAAATTTCCCCATGGTAGTCCAGATCAATCACCCCTCCTAACACTGTTACTCCTTTCTTAGCCTGTTGGTTTAAGGACATTAGAAGCCCAAGGTGACCATGGAGAAGTCTGAGCTTCCAGCTCAATGGAATGCTTGTTGTGACTCATGGCAGGAGCATATCCCTTTCTGGAACCAAAACTTATAGGCCAGCAGAATTTAGGGTTGCATGAACAGAAAGCAAAAAGTTCCCTAGTGTGTCACTAGGGATGACTGATAGGAGTGGAACCATCCCCTTTCCACCCCATGATTCCTGAACCCTTAGATCTTGGCTATAGGAGAAACCATCCATATATTGGATGATGATTCAAAGCATATACTGCCATCTGGAGATCCCTGCCCTAGCCTTCCATTCTGGTACCACCTAACTGGCACTGTAACTGTGTCTTCAAAAGACAATTCTATCAAGCCAGCTGCTCCAGGATGGTGGGGAACATGGTAGTACTAGTGGACTTCATGATTGTGAACCCACTGTCACACACCTCTGACTATGAAGTGTCCTAGTCAGAAGTGATAAAGTATTCTGAAATCCATGAATTGTGGGGTTAGTAGAAGCATTATGCTTAGGAAAGGCAAATCCATAACCCAAATATGTATCTACTCCAGTAAGAATAAGGTGTTGTCCTTTCCATGGAGAAGTGGTTCAATATAGTCAACCTGCCACCAGGTTGCTGGTTGGTCACCCTGGGGAATGGTGCCAGATCTGGGGCTCAATGTTGGTTTCTGCTGTCAGTAGATCTGGCAATCAGCAACAGCTACAGCCAGATAGGCCTTGGTGAGTGAACGTCCCTATTGTTGAGCCCATGAGTGACTCTTATCTCTGCCATCGTGGCTACTTTGTTCATAGGCCCATTGGGCAATGACAAGAACAGCTGGGGAAAGAGATCAATAGATGCATATCATATACCAGGAGATGTCTTAATTTGTTCAAGTAAGGACAGTACATCTGGTACAGCAGCTGCAATCAGAGTTACTACCATATTGAGTTTTTGATAGTCAACTGTCATTCTCCACAATCCATCTGTTTTCTACACTGACCAGATAGGAGAATTAAAGGGAGATAGAGTGGGAGCATCTTTTAAGTCCATGATGACAGTAATTTCTGCAAGCTTTCCAGAGATGTGACACTATTTTTGACTCACTACTTTCTTTGGCAGAAGCAGCTCTAAAGGCTTCCATTTAGCCTTTCCAACCATAATAGCTCTCACTCCAAAGGTCAGAGAACCAATGTGAGAATCCTGCCAACTCCTAAGAATATCGATCCCAATTAGACATCCTGGAACTGGAAAAAACAAACACAGGATGAGTTGGAGGACCTATTGGACCTACTGTGAGTTGGACACCTTACTTCTACAAGCCCCTACTTTAGCCAGAAAACCACAATGTTTCTTGGAATGTCCTAGAATCAGTGTCAATTCAGAACTAGTATCTATTAGACCCTGGAAGGTCTGATTGTTTCTTTTCCCCAAATGTGCAGCTACCCTTTTATAAAAGGCCATACAATTTTTTTTTCTGGGGAAGAACTGAAGAAAGGCTAACAGTAAAATTTTAAGGAATCCTATCAAGGTCCTTCCTCAGAGGAACCAGGCTACCCCTTCACTCAAGGGGTTCTAGATCTACAAACTGGATCAAATCTAGAAATTGATTTAGTGGCCCAGATTGCCTTTCATCATGACTCAGTGTAGACTTTCTGTCATTTGATAATTTTACTGCTTACACAGATCAAATGAAAATTCTTATCTATATCATGCCTGGAAAAGCATAAATGATCAGTCAGTACCAAAGTTCCACACGTGTCCTGTTGCTGTAAATTCACCTTACCTGTGCTGCCCATTGAGGGTTAGGAATTACCAACATTGTGTCTCCGATGCCCATTATGATTATCACAATCACCTTGCCTTTGGCAATTCAATGCTGCCAGCTGCCCCCTGTTACTTTGGGGCCCAGTTAAATCCAGTGCATTTAATTCGTTCAATTGAGCAGCAGCATCTCCAACCCTAAGGGCTGGCGCTGGCACAAGAAAAGGGGTGACAACAAAACTCTTCAAATGTGCTGGTGCCCCTCTCACCCCTTTTGTCTTACAGGATTCGTGAAGGGCATGTCTTCTAGGCCTTTCCATTGTGGAGGATTAGGATTTACACAGAGCATCCACACTCTTAACACTGCAACTTCCCCGAGCCTTAGAATCACTGCATCAACACTAAGCCAAGGGATAGCAGGCATTTTCAACTTCTTTTCAGCAGGCGATCTTTTGATAAATGCTTAAGGCAAACATTTAGACAGATTTTTTGACACCATTTTCTAAATGTGTGAGCCTCCATATTAAACCTAGAATTTCCACTCAGAGAGCCCATGTCAATAAACTCAGCCTAATCTAGTTTTATGTTCCTTCCACCATTATCCCACACCCTGAAAATCCATTCTCACACACATTCCCCAGACTTCTGCTTGAATGAATTAGCAAACTCATCAATCTCTTTAGTTGTTTAGCACACCTCCTTGTGGACTACACTTTCTATCTCCCTTCCAGGAGCCTGGCTTACCTTAACTCTGGCTATATGTCTAAATTTAACTATTGGTGGGCCTTGAGGAACATTAGTACTATGTAACCTGGCATTCCCTTCAGAGAAAGTCACTGCTGATTTAGCAGGCAACAAAGGATTAATCTCTTCATAAAAGGTAAAAAGCACAATATTTCAAGGGGTGGGCTAAAGGTACTACCTCCTTAGATGAAATAAACCCTTGAGAATCTGAAGATTCAAAGTTCTCAGTTACAGCAGGATCCTCCCCATATCCCCATCCTAAGTTGCAGGATCCCATTTTTTTTACCAATCAATGCCCTGATTTTAACTACCAACATTCTCTGAAGCTAAGACTCAAATTTTTGCTGTAATTCAGCCAATCTTAGAGTAAGGGCTATTGTTTGGTTTTCTGCAACTTGAACTCTGTGGCTATTGGAAAGAAGATTCTCTTTTGGGCACACTTAGAAACCTTTAAACTTTCTATGCACACCTGTAATTGATCCATTGTAATCACTAGGTTCTTTGTTGTCCGTCACTATTTTCTGAAGTTGGTTAATTTTATCACAGAGCTCTTCCCTATCTTTTATCAATTTATCCAGACACTCTAAATAGCAACTGACCAACAGTAACATTTTCCTTATTTTCCCTTAAACTGTCACAAGACTTGAACCATAGGGTTATCAAATCCACTGTCACTCACAAATGACCAATCAGGATAATCAAATGCATTAATCCCTTTATGTTTGTAATATAGTTCACACCCATGGGATTTCAGTACTCTCTGAACTCCCAGGAGAGGATGTGACTGGAGAGGCTACAGTAGTTGAAGGGGCTGGCACATTTGAAGGTACTAAATTGAGTTGAAAAGCCTTTTCCAGATACTTAAAAGATTCGTCTTACAATTCTGTTTCTCTAGAACCACTACTGGTATTACAATATATATCAGTCAAGGTTTTCTAGCGTCCCGGAACTTATGGAATAAATTATATCTATATCTATATCTATATCTATATCTATATCTATATCTATATATATATATATATATATATATATATATATATATATATATATGGTGTCTTAGCTGATCTTCTGTAAATGCTAGAATCCCAAAGGCTCCAATGCCAATGAGAGAATGGATGGGCTAGCAAGATGAGGGCAAGCAAAGAGCAAAACCTTCCTTCCAAGAGAATGTATGGCCCAGATTAAAGGTCTGTCTTTCCTCACCTCAAGATTCAGAAGAAAAGGTTGTATCTTCCAGCCTCAAGGTATGGTTTACAGATATGCCTCTGCCATGATTTGAATATGCTTGGCCTTGGGAGTAGCACTATTTGTAGGTGTGGCCCTGTTGGAGTAGTTGTATCCCCGTGGGTGTGGGCTTTAAGATCCTCATCCTAGCTGCCTGGAAGTGAGTATTCTGCTAGTAGCCTTCAGATGAAGATGTAGAACTCTCAGCTCCTCCTGCACCACATCTGACTACATGCTGCCATGCTCCTGCTTTGATGACAATGGATTGAACTTCTGAACCTGTAAGCCAACCACAATTAACTGTTGCCCTTATAAGACTTGCTTTGGTCATGGGGTCTGTTCACAGCAGTAAAACCCTAACTAACCTACCACCCATTTCTGGATTGTAATTAATTCATTCAATTAGATACAGTCAAGTGACAACCAAGAATAGCCATTACTGTCACTATAACCCCAGAGCATTCCTTATTTCAGATGGGAAAAGTTTTCACAAAAGCAAAGAAAGGTCTGTTTGTATTTGCTACAGAAAGTCTGAGTTCTCCAAAGATTCTGAAATGGAACCACGATGGCTGGCAAGCATGTGAAGACCTGCCTAAGGATGGACCTCTACCATCCCTTTCCTCTAATCCCTTGCAGTCTGCTTCTGCCACCACAAGTGCTCATCATTTCTTGAATGTACCAGGGTCTTTCAGAGCCTTATGCCTCTCTATATATGCTCTTGGGGTAGAGAGATGGCTCAGCTTTTAAGAGTGCTGGTTGCCCAGACAGAAGATATGGGTTTGATTCTAGCACCCCTGTTTGGTTACTCAAAACCACCTGTAGCTCCAGTTCCAGAGAATATAATACCTTGGTCTCTAAAGGCACCACACATGACATACACACACACACACACACACACACACACACACACACACACACACACACACAGAGAGAGAGAGAGAGAGAGAGAGAGAGAGATACTGTTAAGTACACATATGCATGAATAAGGGTTTTTGTTTTTAATCTCAAAATTTTGCTTTGCTCCGCAAAACAACTTGGCTTTAATGATGAATCCTCAGTCTCGGGGGGGGGGGGGGATGGGAGTCCATGGGAATTATCTCTGAACATATCTGTAATACAGTTGCGAGATTAAGTTAATTAAGGTGGGGAGATACCCCCTGGATTTAGACAGCATCCTTTCATGGGAGAGGATCTTCCATGAAATCTGAAATAAACCTGAGCAATCTGAGCACCAGAGTTCAACACTGTCTGCTGCCACCAAGGACAGTGTAACCAACTGCTACAAACTTTCCTCACCTTGGGCTCTTTCCTCAAACTCTGACCCAAATGAATGCTTCTTTAATTTGCCTTTATCCGATAGTAACCAGAAAAGAAGCTGATCCTCTTACAAGTTCTCATTGGACCTGGAAGTTGAGGTGCAAAGGGCTTCTACTGCAGCTCATATGCTGCCTTCCACTTCACAGTCAAGTCACACAGCACGTCAGCGCATCTGCTCTGCTCTTCCACTATGGGAACTGTCTCTGTCCTTCCACCCCCTGGAGTGTAAGCTCTCAAGGCCTGGACTATGTATTATCCTTAGATGGGTAGGCCTTGGGAAGAAGCACATCCAGTGCATCTTCTTGTGAGCTTGATCATGATTAAGAGAAGTCTGTGGGTCTCAAACCAAGAAGCTTGTGGGTTAAAATAACAGCGCCATGTTCTTCTGGAAATCGAGATGGGAAATCTTGCCTTCCTTGGAAAATATAAAAACAGGAATAAATAAAGTTATCTCTGGGAGAATGCTTTGTGAGTGTCTGGGACACAACAAGATTAAACAAGAACTTTGCCCACAAGAATCCTAGACATGCATTTGAAAAGAAGAAAAAAAATTGATGAGGATCCCCTGGGCACTGAGCACAGCCCCAGTCCCTTCAGAATCACACTAGAAATAGCCATGGACTTCCTTCATACTGATTTGGAGAAATTCAGGTCGATACAAGACAGACACAGAGGAGCTGCCCACTTTTTAAACAGTCAGCAGAGCCCACAGCAAGTTAGGTATGAGCTGGACATCGTGAAACAAGCTTGTTAAGGTTAGGATCCTTCAATACAATGTAAAAAAGATCCCATGCTGAAAGAGAATGGATGGGGCCCTGGCTCCATATAGAACTAACACATGTGTGATAAGAAAGAGCCCGGGAGGGAGGGTTAATATTCATTAGTCTATCCTTTGTCACTGGATATTATAAATTCTATAGTAGTATGCTGTATCCTCTCCCCCATCAATCGATCTCCCTTTCTACCTGACAACTTGGTACATACACTAAGTTGAACCCCAAGCATCTCCAAAACCTAGGAGAAAAAAATGCTTCCACCCTATGTTTCAAAGCACAGATTTCTCTCTATCTACTTGTATCTAAGGAATGCTCCCAGAGACAAAAATGTTCTAAGGCAAAGGGCGGAGTACAATCGTAGGCTGGAATTTTCCAACCACCACTCCATAATTAGAGTTTTTATTGCTTCAACAAAAGACCACGACCAAAGAGCAAGTTGAGGAGGAAAGAGTTTCACTGAAGAAAGTCGGGGCAGGAACTCAAACAGGGCAGTATCCTGGAGGCAGGAGCTGATGCAGAAGCCATGAAGGGGTGCTGCTTACTGGCTTGCTCCCCATGCCATGCTCAGAACCCAAAACCGCCAGCCCAGGGATGTCACTACCCACCATGGGCTGGGCCCTCCTCCACTGATCACTGATTGAGGAAAGGCCTTACAGTCGGATCTCACGAATGCATTTCCTCAACTGAGGCTCCTTCCTCTCTGATGATTCTGATGACTTGTATCAAGTTGATACACAAAACCAGGCAGGCCACATACTATGCCTGAAATCTTTTTTTATTTCTTACATATGAGGGACCTTTGAAATGGAATGTCAGCTCTGGCTTGAATAAAAGCTGATTCTTCATCTTAGTCTCAGTGAATATCATTGGATTTTGTTTTGCTGTGAACAAACTGACTGATAAGCAGTTGAAAGGAGAAAAGGGTTATTCATTTGGCTCATGGTTCAGAGGACATCGTACACGCTGATGGCTTAGGCCCAGAGGCATGGCTGGAACCTATCTGTGGTGCAGAAATAGGAAGCAGAAGAGAGCCAATCTATAATTTTCAAATCCCACATCCACAGCCCCACACCTGTCAGCTGCAGACCACATCCAGAAGATTCCATAGCTTCGCAAAATAGCACCACGTGAGAACACCCCACCTCTAAACCAGTAACTATCTTGTGGTTTTTTTTTCCCCAAGTGAAGCCATGAGTAGCATACCCCCCACCACTGGTGCCAGCAGCACCCAGAGTTCTGAGGAAAGTTGAGCAAAATAGGGAGACCATAGCTCATATCATGAACATTGTATCATAGTACTAGAACCTTGATAGTAAGAACTGGCTCTTGTTCTAAACTCTTGCCAGCACAAGGGAGGGAAGAAGGGAAGGAGGGAGGGAAGGAGAGATGGAGGGAGGGAGGGAGGGAGAGGAGGAGGGACGAAGGGAGGGAGGGAGAGGGAGAGGGGGTCGGGGGAGATGAATTTATGGACTGTTTTCAGTCAGAACAGGGGAAATAAATTCTCAAATTGTCTCCATCTTGCTTACCATGACAGGACAATTTGTAAAAAGAAAAAAAAAAAATATGCTAGGAAATGTGCACATGGAGATGGAGCCTTCCTCAAATTACCATGCTGCAGAAATAATGAATGCCAAGGAACTATAATTTCCTCAAGAGGGTCTGAGAGGTGGGAAAACCTGGATCCCAGGTGCTGGGGCAAGGTGGGCTCCCAGAAGGAGATGTCACAGAATTTTGACTTGTTCGACCACCGTACAGGAGAGACAAGCTGAGCCTATGAGGGTCAGTGGTGGGCAGGACCACACGAGTAGGCTGGGATGCTGCTTAGTTATATTTATGTAAGGCCTCATGTTGGTCCCCAACGATGAAGATGGATTTGGGTTGAGGATCCCCAGCCCTGGTCAGTTGATCTTTCCCAATATGGACACTATAAATACACTCCTGTTCGGGACATGTGGCAACTGGCTGAACCTACTGTATTAATGGTGTCAAGATCTGGGCTTGCTGTACCCCAAAAGCTCCAGTGAAGAGACAGGCTTTCCTCTATCCTCAAGATCCTTGCCAAAGAGGGGAATGTCTGAATACCTATAACCGTTTTCTTAAGCAAAGGAAACACCATCAGAAACTGCATTCACATTTTTCCAAGACTCCCTCCCTCAAAATGCAGTCTTCACACTCCAGTGCTGACATTTCTCAAAGGTGTGAGCTGAAGGCGAGGTTTAAGAATTTGTTCAGGATAACACGTGGGAAGCAGAAGTAGTGCATACATTAGAGATAACTCGCTGTTGGGTCTCTTCATGGGGGGAAGAAAACCTTAAAATTGAAACGGCACTAAAGCTCGTCAAAGGCTATTTATACCACAGGAAGCAAGCTGAAACTAAGATCTGTGGGAACTCTGCTACTTATAGAACAGACTCCAGAGTGGATGCTTAGCTGGAGGAATGATTTCAATAGTTGGGAGAAACCTAGCACCATATGACTGTAGTTATTATCATAGGGTAAAAACAAGATAATCCCTCATATGCAAGCATTTCTCTTAGCTCAAATATAACCTGAAAGAATAAAACAGAAACTGTGAACTAGTTTCATCTAAATCAACACTGTAAATGGGGTACAAAGTTGTGATATCTATGCATATCCTACCAGGGGTGGACATCTAGTAAGATCATATATTTTGACCTTATACTTACTTTCTAAAGCTGTGGACAAAGCAGGCTCCTCTACGAACTTGTCCCTTGGCCTTGGGACAGACTTCTGAAACCCTAATACATTGATTATACACGGCCTGTAGCAATTAACCTACAAGTCTCTCAAAGACTACTGCAGAGTTTAACTGCCTGAGATCCAATCACTTCTCTGCTAATCATTATGACCCGTCTCCTCCCCTCTACACAGCAGTACCACCCACCAGCACCATAACACCAAAGCTCATCGCAGCATAAGAGCTCCAAAAGTGGTTACTACAGTCACTAAGAGAGTGATCTGAGATGGTTAAACTTGATCTTTAACAGTGAGGTAATAATGTTAGCTGAGGAGTTTAAAAACAGTGCTAGTCTAGAGCCAGCATGCTGGAGAATGTCTGCACCACCCTGTTTTTGAAGTTGAGGTAGGGAGAGAAAGGGACTGTTTTACCTCAGCCTGGGATGCTAAAACCAGATTCAAGCAAACAACAAAGAAGCAAACGTCCTAGTGTGGAACTTCACACTCTCGCTGTATCTTAGTTTAAATTATAATTATAATTAACTGTTAATGCAATCCTTGTTAAAACCTGACCAATCCAATGGGGTTGTAATCAAGATGTCCCTTTCTTTTATTTTGTTTGGACTTAACCTTGTAAAACTTGCCTCATGATTGCCAACAATTTCTTAGTTACAGCTGTGGATATGGAATGGGTTGAGGACTTGTTTCACTGTGTGTTAGTCTGTGTGTGAGTGTGTGTGTGTGTGTGTGTGTGTGTGTGTGTGTGTGTGTGTGTGTGTGTGTGTGCTTATATGGAAGCGAAGTTATTGGAGTGACTTAAATGCTGTAGTCCAACTAATCCAACAATTAGTAGCTATAAATTACAGTCCAAGAATCCAGTAGTTTCTCAGTCCCACAAGGCTGGATGTCTCATTAGGTCTTCTGTATATACTGGTATCCTGAAGAAGTAGCAAGCCTTGTGCTAACAAGTCAAGGTCAAGAAGACAAAGGTATGGCCTAAATTAAAGGTGTGCCTTCTCACTTCAAGATCTGGATCAAAAGCCTGAGTCTCCTAGACTCTAGATCAAGATCACAGTGCCCTTTATTTCGGGATTGTGGTTCATTCCAGATCTAGTCAAGTGACAAGCCAGACTAGCCAACACACACTGGTACTCATTTTATCCCTGGGTCTGGAAGAGACTAGCCAGTGCCTATCTGCACTATTGCTGAATAAATGAAATGATTGGCTATCTTCAAAGTTTCCCTTGTAGCCCACTCTATCTGAGCATCAGTGACCTTTGTTTTGTGTCTTGCTAGCACCATCTGTAAAGCCCTGTAGGTCTTTAAAAAGGAAAAGCACCTAAGTACAGGTGAATTCTGTAGCAAATTCGACTTGGTTAACAACATGTCTCATTTGAAAAACAGAGTCATGCTAGTTTAACTTACCAAGGGACATTGGTAAAGTGACCTCCTCAGAATGGACAGACTACTTTTTCAACCTTTGAATTGTTTTGCCTAAGGTTGCTGTAATCTTACCAATATGCTGGTTTTGTTCTGTGCATGGTGAAAAAAAAAGTTATTATCTTGGGAAATGGGTGAACCTTCATTTCTCTCCAAGTTTACAAAGTGATTTAAGCATTTCATGTTTAAAAAAACTATTATTTTCTAATGAACTTCACAGGGGAGAAGTTTTTAAATGTCTTCCAACAATTTTGTAAGTTGAAAAATGGACAGTGCCGAGAATTTCCTTGCAGAATTTGAAATGAGCAGCAGAGGGCAACACTAAGGCTGTGGTAACTGACTCCCTGGACACAAATGAGGGAAGGCACAAAATGAAGCTGAGTTCTATTTTTGACTGAAATTTAGCACCTCAACTGCCACAAGAGAGCTTAGGGATCGGCCAAGGCAACAACATTCTATATAATCCTGTTCTCAGCAGAAACTGAAGGTATAGGAATGAGAGTTGCAGGAAAATAATGGAATAGCATGCACAAAATAAAGGGATGGAATAATGTGCTATCAATCATCCCTTTCTCATTTTATGCACACCTTTAGGTACAATTAAATCACTTCAAATAAAATCATACTTAGTACATATGATACAGGACCTTAAAAATATACAAAGTATATAACGACTACTTATTTAAACTTCTTAATCTAGAATGCACATTCTATAAACGAGGTTATTACAAAGGTCTTTAATATTTCTAAGGGCTGTTTGAATATTTGATAGGCAAACAATTATTTTATTAGCATTTTTAATATCACTAAGCTTTATTACTTGGAATACTTTATATTGCAAAAGTACATTTCAAAGTGTCTGGCCAAGACTGATTGATAAAAAAGCAAGCAATTAAAAAAATGTCCAGGACTTAAGCCTATGAGGATAATAAATATTGAATCGGAGAAATTTTTTAACAGATACGATTTTTATTCAGTTATGATTGTAGATCTGAATACCTGCATTTTATGCTTCAAGGTTTTTTGGGTGGGTTGTTTTTCAAATATGAAAAATTAAAGAGACACAGAGTGTAGCTTGGTGAGAGCTTGCCTGCTGTGTGCAAATCCCTGAGTCTCATCCCTAGTAACACAGAAAGCAGGCCTGGAGGCTCGCACCAGTAATCCTAGCACTTGGGAGGCAAAAGGAGTTCAAGGCCAGCCTCGGCTACAGAGCAAGCTTCAGGCCAGCGTGGGCTACAGGAGACCCTGTCTCATAAATTAGAAATAACATGGGGAAAAGAGAGAGAAGAGAATTGAAAGAATTAAATAGACAGTTCTTATAATAAGAGGTGGTATTAATTTCACTGAAGATTTGAACCCCCCAGAACTGTTTCTCTCTCTCTCTCTCTCTCTCTCTCTCTCTCTCTCTCTCTCTCTCTCTCTCTCTATCTATCTATCTATCTCTATCTCTCCCCTCCTCCCCCACCTCTGCCACTACTCCTCATCTCATCTCAGCTTTCTTCCTCTCTTTCACTCCCACCCCCTCTGCTGAAAAGCTTCTCAATTATATACAAGAAGTTAGCCAAAATTAATGAGCAATTCAGGGGAAATGTTCCATCATTAGACTTAATCCTAGAACAGCATCTCATCATCTGATCCTAACCCTTGAGAATTCAAAGGAGGGCCAACTCAGAGTTAAAGGAAAAAGGGCCAAGGGCAGCTTCCGTGCCTAAATAGCAACTTATATCTGCAGGACACATTTTTCTGGGGTGCAAGCTTCCCCAACATGTACGACCAAATACTCAAGTTTTCAGGGCCGTCCTCAGAATTGCTCCTTGTTTTGATTTTGTTGTTGTCGTCGTCGTTTTTCTAAAGGGACCTCCAACAATCAACATTTTAGAAATCTCCCAGGCACAGGGACTAGGAAGAGGAGACTTGAGGACCATAGACCAAGCTTTGGTTATCCTGCAGTTTAAACATCCCTGCCACAGCAGACAAGGCCCGACACTGTTTGTTTTAAACTTAAATGTTTGAAGCTACAGATGCCTGTCAGTGGCAGAGCTCTTGACAAAACAGAGCAAAGACCTGTTTTTGCCTCACAGTATCACGAGAGGGAGAGGGAGAGGTGGAGAGGGAGGAGGAGGTGTACATGGACAGGGGAGAGAGAGAAAAGCAGGAATGAGGGAGGAGAGAGAAGGGGAAGGAGGGGGAGGAGAAAGGGGGAGAGAAGATTCCTTTATTAAAAAGAAGAAATTGGAGAGAACAAAAATAGCACAATAAAAACTAACTAGAGCCTATTGTGCAGGCTCTGGCCCAAGACAAAGGTAACTCAAGACAGGGTGCATTAGCAGGAAGGGAGCAGAAGCCAAAGGTGCCCTGCGGTTGTGAAGGGTGTACTACAGAGGGCAACAGCATCTCTGCCTGAAATTATACGTCTGCCATTTCCAAAACAGTGCGACCCTGAGCAAGCTTTTCATCCTTTCCCAGTCTCAGTTTCCACACCAACAGATGAAAGTAGGTTAGAATTAAATCGCAAATCGACTAATCGAAGTGCAGCAAAAATCCATGCCCCGTGTAAGTGTCGAACGTAAGGTCACGACACAAACGAGAAATGAAAACCTGCATGTTCCGGGCTCTTTTTCTTCCTTTTGCCACCTGCACCAAACATGCCCACTCGCATCCATTCCCCTGCAGTCACCATCCCAACCTTCCCCCTCACCACAAAAGTACCACCCACCCCTGGGACTTCCAGGAAATGACGCCTTCACAGGCATAGCCTCTAGAAGTTGTCAATGACACATGCACATAGACAGATCAAATGGATATCCAGCAAGTCAGAAGTGCACTCGTAAATTTGTCAAAAGAGGTGAAATTTAGAGTGATTTCTTAAATTACTGACTAATAAATAAAACATTCATCTTCCCAGTCCATGCCTTTTAGATTACTTTGGTCTAGGGAAATAAACCAGCGGTAGAGAACTTGTCAGCATACACAGAGCCCTGGGTTTAACCCCAAGTACTAGGCCAGTCAGTAAGTTTCAGAGTTCTGGAATGGCTATGTCCACTGTCCCCGCTTCATGCCATTTCTGTGATTTTAGACACACTGCCAGGCTGCAGAGATGGCTCAGTGGTTAAGAGCACTGACTGCTCTACCAAAGGTCCTAAGTTCAAATCCCAGCAACCACATGGTAACTCATAACCATCTGTAATGAGATCTGATGCCCTCTTCTGGTGTGTCTGAAAATAGCTACAGTATACTTATATATAACAAGTAAGTAAACAAATAAATAAATAGACACACTGCCACACCCAACCTTCTATGAGTTCTGGGAATCGGGACTCAGTACTTTGGATCTAAGTTAGCATAGGAACTAATAGGTTTCATTGTACATTTTCATTCACATGTGTCTTTATACTTTAAAACACAGGCTTTTTAGCCTTTGACTTACCCATGCAATAATTTCATATCACAAAGCAGCAACGGACTCCACTTTGCGTGCACATGCTGAAGCAATACTCTACACTCCCACTGTGCGAGTGAAGCGACCCACATTGATCCATCCCAAAGCAGACTGGGAATTCTCACACAACTGAAAACTATCACCTATGAACTTAAGTAAATGGGGGACACATGGGGATAAGAATGCATCAAAACCACAGCGGCAAAGTAAGGCCCACGAACTTAACAAATACACTAGTTCTACAAAGGATGAGATCCCTTCATCCAGTCACAAAAGTCTGGAAGACTAACATTATGCACAGTTGTACCGACAATCCTGTCACCCATCATTGCATTGTGTCACAGGGTTAACGAACAAAAAAACTCCTGATTTTCACCCAGACTTCAGCTCCACTTGGTCTCTAGTGATCCATGGAGGCCCTCACATAACTATCCCTCATGAGCCTCACCTGGTTTAATGTTCGGCTGATCTGCTTTCACCCGACTCACCTCAGATGTCTCTAGCCACTCTCAAGGTGAGATCCTAAATAAATATATTGTGGGTGTGGTTGGCAGTACAGCAGATAAAGGACAAAGAAGGCCCCAAATTCAAGCCCCAGCACCTCCCCTACACACACAAGAACTAACGGAGAAGTCACTACTTTCAAGAAAACAGCTGACATCAAGCCAACAGCAACTCTCTCCGCATCTTACTGGCTCTCTGTCTTTGCTTCCTCTAAGGCATCTCTGAATGCCTCTGCCTTTCTGTCTTGTTTGTAGCCATTTTATAACTATTACTGGGTGAAGTGTACGATGTGCATTACATTCGTAATTAAGATTGGAATGAAAGAAACTGTGATGGCCACCAGTCATGCAAGCAAGAAAAAGAGGGATTGTAAGCTAGATAGCCACCGAGGAAACGTTCAGGACTTGGAAATTTATTGTTATCCACAAATCCTGACTTCGTGGAAAGACACAAATGTAAATCCACCAATGCCCCTGACATAGCGTGCTCATGTCAGTATGCATCAAAGAGGGGAAGGGTCCCCAAAACATCAGCTGCGAAGCTCTTTGACATCACCTATTTTGCAAATATGAGCTATAGATATCAGAAAGGTGCATAGTGCTGAGGGTGTGGTTGTCAGCACAGCAGATATTAAGAACAAGGAAGACCTTGAGTTCAAGCCCCGGCACCTTTCCCACCCCCCAACCCCTCCCCCAAATAAAAGAACTGACAGAAAAGTCACTGCTTTCAAGAAAACAATGAGCATCAAGCAGTCATTTATAGACTCAACGCCAGAGGAAAGAAACATTTTTGTCCCAGTACCACATGAGCCTGTAAGTGGTCCAGGAAAGCAGAGGTAACTGTTGAGGGCATTTGTGCTGACAATGGACTTCAAGCAGGAACAGGCAAGAGCATGACTTTCCTGTGCTTTGATTTCTTCTGTAAAGAACATAGCCCTTCATCAGCAAGTTCACTGTGACGATGGGATGCATACTTACAGGGCATTTACAGGGAATCTGGTGTATGCTTTTAAAGACTGAAGGCTGTTGTAAGCACGGTTAGTAATGCTATTCAGTACAGCATAAGAGTAGCATGCGTGAAGCCTTGAATTCAAACCAAACAAACAAGCAAGCACCAAACTCAAAACCGACAGCAACTTAAAGCCTGGCAAGGCCTGGAAGAATGAATCATAGTTAGCGAGTAACTCGTACTCTGAGGAAGGAAGAAAAAACTTGAAGAGGTAGACACACCCTCTCAGCTTCCGTCTATCTACCTGCTTGTGATCGATTATCCTTACAATCCTGCTGTCACAGTTCTAAGCCACACCCCTGCCACACACCTCCAGCAGGCCACATAGTCACACCATAACATCAGAGCCAGGGAGAAGCCTTTCTTCCTGTAAGTCACTTCCAGAGGAGTGTTTTACCGCAGCAATGAGAAAAGTGGCCAATAAGCTCATGGAAAGCAAACGGGAAATCAATTGAATGATTCCTCTTTGCTAGATACAGACAGACCAGGCCCAGTGGCAATATCTACCACTGTCTGGCTCTCCAAAAGCCTCCTTTTTATCTCTGTTCAGTTCTCATTCCAAAGTATGCAGTGCCCCAAATGAAAGCACGTCTATGTAAGGTCCTCCACCTCTTATAACCCCTACTGAAACCTAATTCATGAAGAATGGAGCCACAGACCTCTCTCCAAGCTTCCAGAAATGAATATCAAAAGGCTGGCTGCACCTGTGCCTTTGTTTCTTCTCTCCAATCCCACGCAAGTTCATCTTCCTCTTTTGTAAAAGCACACTGTATTCATATCTCATCCTTTTGGGCTCTCCAGAACTAAATGCTAACAATCTTGAATGTCACTCTCCTCCGTCTTTAATATGACACATTGCCTATTAGGTCTCTTTCACTCTTCACCTTCCTACTCTCCTGTCCTCAATAATGGGTTTGGCCTAATGCTGCTTATATTATGTTAATTTGGGTCCCCAAAATTGTCTGCACGAGAATTCACAAGTCAGCATGTAAGATACGGAGGAATCCTGCACTCAGTTGGTTCTGATTGGTAAATAAAGTTACCTGCAGCTAATGGCTGGGCAGTGCAGACAGAGGTGGGACTTTTAGGATTCCTGGGCTAGAAACAGAGAGGAAGGAGGAAAGAAGAGGGAGATCCACCATGCTGGGAAAGGAGAGGAAAGATGCCAAGGCTGAGAAGATGCAGGACAGAGAGCACAGCCGCCATGAAGTGGGAGAAGAGCAGCCCCAAGAGGGCTAAACTGGGTCCAGGGCAGCAAAGATGGGGTGTGGATTTTGGTAATGACTTGGGAATACCAGAGGAAGATGGACTAGCCACCTGGAGGTTAGGAAGTAGCCCAGCCATTGAGGTGTTTTAGGAATATCAAATATAAAAGTTGTCTATTCTTTCAATTGGGAACCCAGAACGTGGGGCAGAGAGCAAAGAATGCATTGCTGCCCAGGCCAATGTAAGTGTAATTGGGGACTTCTACAGTCCTCCATCAGCCTCTAACCATACTATGACCACTGGTCCTCTCTAAAGGAAAAGCAAGGCCTTTCTGTCCACTCCCCCCCACCTTGGAAAATGCCCTAAATCTCTTTACAATAGGTATTATGTGACTAATTGCATAAGATTGGAGAAAGAAGACAAACTCACTGAATAAATTCACCTTCTAAACATTGCCCTGAGTACATACCAGGAATCAACTAGTTGCAGCCTGTTACACAAATCTATGCATCTGCATTCTTCCAGGCCTACCCGGAAGTGAAAGTTTTGTTAGGTAACACAGCCACATTTATAGACTGTATTGTTTGTATAATCCACATCAAAGCAGGGCTGAGTGGCTTGATAAAGTCTATAAGAGAGTTACTGTATTCTAAAACACTGTCTATCTGGCTCTATACATAAAACATTTGCTATCCTTGGATGAAGACAATAAAAAATATAATAAATTGTCCAGTGTCCAAAGCCTAATAAGGGTCGGGAAGAGGATTCTATAAGCTCTGGACTGGTTGGTTTTTTTCTCAACATGCAGCACCCTCACTTGGCCATTGTGTCCTGATTCTACCTGTGGAATCAGGACAGCAAAAACCCAGTGATAGACATATTGTTCAAAAAAGAACATGAGACCTCACATAGGAACTTTTCTTGTGCTTCGATTTCTTCTGTAAATAATACAACCTTTCACCAAGTTCACTATGAAGATGCAATGAATACTTACAAGACACGCACTTCCTTTAAACAGAAATGATGAGTACTTAGGCATATCCAGCAAAAAGGAAAAGAAAAAAAGAAAGAAAATCAGGGCAAAAGGGTTGGCATTTTAATAAATGCCCATCACCTACAGTCAAGATGAACTGGGAGCCACCACACACTGTGGGCCAAACGAGTGACTCTGAGCACAAGTTCCGGAAGGGCAAATGTGTGTCCGAAGAAGCATGATCCTCTCAAATGAGCAAACACAAAGAAAGCTTGTCACTGCCTTAAAAAGTGCATCCCAAATGTGTCTTTTAAAAGATTTCCGCTTTTAAAAAAAAGTGTAGTTAGCATCCAGAATAATGAGCTTCACTGTGAAGGAGCCACGCATCACTGAGCCACATCATTTTCCTTGGCTCAAATCCACCCCTAAGCACTTTTCCTCTGTAGACTCCTCCTTCCCACTCTTGCCGTTACCTGTCCTCACTCCCCACAGAGTCCCCGTTCACTTCTGTGTCTCATGCATTTATATAATATAATGTAATATAATACCTATGTTTTCTATATATACATGTCTCACATGGGGGACAATATGATGTCTTTCTCCCATTTTACTTTCCTCTGTCAGCCATCTCCATCTCTTACACATCTTTCTTTCTCCATGCACTTCCCCCCACCTTCCATGAAAACTATGCTTTTAAAACTTCATTGCAGGAACTTTAGTGAACTCATAGTTGGGAACATCCATAGCAGCATCTCCACGAGCAGAGGACATGGTCATTAAGAAGTATAACAAAAGGCTGGAGAGATGGCTCAGTGGTTAAGAGCATTGACTGCTCTTCCGGAGGTCCTGAGTTCAATTCCCAGCAACCACATGGTGGCTCACAACCATCTGTAGTGAGATCTGATGTCCTCTTCTGGTGTGTCTGAAAACAGCTACAGTGTACTTATACATAATAAATAAATAAATCTTTATAAAAAAAGAAGTATAACAATAATTACTATTACTGTACAAACCATACTTTTCCTTCTTCTATTCTGGAATTGAACCTACTAAGCGTTCATGTACATGAGCCTACAAGGAACATTTGACCTTCAAACCACAAAAATCAGGAACCTGAGTTTGAAAGAGGACGTCATGCATTGCTGGTATGCATCTGCCTCCTTCTGATTGGATATTGGTATCTTAGGCACATAGGGTGAGTGTGTCTGAATCCATGCTGCTTCATATGGTCACCTATGTAGTCAGGCCACATGTTCTTAGGCTGCAGGAGACTTCATACATCTCAGCCATGCACTCCATCACTGAGCTACTATCCCTGCTCTGCGGTGATACTCCTGGATTGATAATAATGGAAGTGAAAAACACTCATCTATTTTCCTCTCTTACATAAGATGAATAAAACATCATATCAAAATGTTATTAAATCATGTGCCAGATCAAAATACGTTTTTCTTTCTTTTCCTTAAGACAAGGGTCTCACAATATAACCCACGCTGGACTGAACTCACACAAGAGCTCAGACTAGCCCAAATTACACAGCAATTCTGCTATCTCAGTATTCTGAGATGTCAGTCACGAACCACCACATGAAGCTTGAAAAATTCTTCTACACAATAATCTCAGAAGTATGCTTGACGATACATGGCCTGCTACATCTCTGAAAATATACACACTCATGACTAGAGGGTGCAGTCATATAACCATCAGGGAGTAGTAGTAGAACAAATTATAGGAAGAAAAAGAAACACCACTATCTCTTAAACTCAGATGAATCAGAAAAATGACAATACATAATTAAAAAGTAGGCATAGTAGCTCAAGCCTATAATCACCACACTCAGAGGGGGCTGAATATGTGAGGATTATCACGTGTTCAAGGGCAACCTGGAATATGTAGTGAACTCCAGGCTTGTCTAACCTAAAAGGCTCTCTCTCTGTCTCCCCACCCCCTCTCTCTCTGACTGTTTTTTCTCTTTCTCTATGTGCATTTGTATAATAAAACATATAATAAAGCTCTTCTACTTTACTGTGATATGATCACAAATACAAGCATGAGAGATATAATTTGATAATTTGATACCTCGTAATATATCTTCTGATCATTAAAAAGTTGCTAATTCTGGGGAGGTTTTCTAAAGCCAATGTATGTGTACTTCAAAGAATTAAGCCAAGTTGAAACATCTTAATATATATCCACATATTATTCCATAAGAAATAAACATATTTTATAACTGACAAAATGAAATCAGATGGAAAAGTGGTTCTTGAGAGGAACAGTAAACTTTCTTCTTGTGGCTTTTTCTGACTGCTCCTTCCCACGGGCCATCCTTCATGTCTGTCTCTCTCATTAGATTTGCTCATCTAAGAATCGCCACAAAGTAGGTATCTGTGGAAGAAAAGACTAAGGCTGTGTAGCAAACTGGTCTTCAGCCATGTGAGATTCCTTTCTTGGTGATAGCAATATCAAATAAAATACCTATGTTTACTCTGTGCTGAGGCATTACTTTAAAAATGGACCTTTCATTCCTCCATGCTACATCCTCCATAAGTATCTTCAATATTCACACATACATACAAAGAGAGCTGAATAAGCCAGTCGCATTGGAATATAACATTTCTGTAGAAAAAGAACAGGAACATGGAGTGATTGTGGAATGGTCATGAACACAACAGCCAGCAGGCATGATGTGTTCACCTTTACAACTTGTAGTTACTTCCCTATAGCTTTCTCCAGTCTTTGCACTTCTATTCTGCTCCATCTAGAAAGACATAAAGGAGTAAGACCTATATCAAGAATGCGGTGATTACAAGTGGTAAAATGGAGAACAGCAAGTGAAATAAGAAATGGATGCAATGAAAAACAGAAACCTGTCACAAAGCTGAGTCTCACACCATCTAATTCTCAAGTCCATGTTCCATTGTGCACTCCATCTCTCCAAGTGTTTTCATGATTACATGATGGTTTCATGATGGACATAAGTAATGCTTGATCATTTAAGACAATTTACTGGATATATTCTCTAGTTCCTCATGTACTCACTCACTATGCCCTTCCTTACAACCTTGTTCTGCACAAACCACAGCATACTCGTGGAATGGCTAAACAGGATTCTATAATAAGAATTCAAAACATGATAATTAAAAATAGCATGCACTAATTATTGTGCTAAATGATTTCTAACTTAAGCTTATTTAGCTATAAAGACAATTCTCAGACAAGATATGACTGTCACTGAAAAGATTGTAATGTGATCCTGTAAAAACATAATCTCTCCCTACATGGAAGAGATGGGATTGGAATCTAAGCCTAGAGTCTGCTCTTAACCACTCTGGAGAGACCTTTCTAGTAAACATAGTCATACAGCTCAAGGGAATACCTTCCCAAAAAATTTGATTTGCATTTATACATTACTTGGTGAGCAGTCAAATAAATATATGTCATATTATAGGACAGTTGCAGACATGGGTGTTCAACCATGGGCATGTAATTCTGAATAGTGTCCCAAGAGGAGGGATAGAACTGGGACTGGAGAAATAGTACTGGAGTTACGAGGGTACTGCTCTTGCAGAGGACCAAATTCACTTCCCAGAACCCACCCAGGGCACCTCACAACTGCCTATAACTTCAGCTCCAGGAGATCTGACATTCTCTTCTGGGTCTCAAGAGCATCTGCCCATATCCACACAAAGACATACGTATACGTATAATTAAAAATAAAATAAAATCTTTTCTTTAAAAAAAGTAAAATTGCACTTATAAGCCAGATTAAAAATAACAACATGTCACTAAGTGATAAAGTAAACGAGCTGAGTTGTAACAAATACTTGACACGAATTCAAAGACAAGAAGACTAGATGGGTATCAGAAACCACGAAGGAGCTTGTGGAACAACTAAAACAACTAAAACATGCAGAGAAACAGAAGACAGATGCATCAAAAAAAAAAAAAAAGATTGGGCAGCACAGGGCTTCAGCTTGTAGCTGAAGCCATGGTTTCCCCGTCAGGGGAGAAGACAGGGAAGCATTATCAAAAGAAAATCTAGGTGGCCCACTTAAAAGGGTGGCAGTCCTACTATTCAAGGATAAGACCAGAATTTTTGAAAGCCTTAAGTCTAGTTTGCAGGTTTGTTGAAAAAGTGGGCCCTTCTTGTGCGATCACAGCATTTAAGAGAAGATCCACGTTGTCCTTTTCCACAACTCATGAGGCTTGGCTAGGTAACACTTTGAGATAGAACCTACTGTTGAAGGCTGATCTGCCCTAGGGGCATCCTAACAAGAAGAGATCAGAAGCCAGAGAAGTCAATGTGCAACAACTCCAGAGTGAGGGACAACTGAAGAGAAGTCTCTAGCGAAGGATGCTCAGAAGTTCAAGTGCGAGAAGGTGAGCATGCCAGCAGTTAAATGTAGGGGTTCATTAGTCCCGTTGTTGGTAGATAGGGGTAGAATGCATCACTGTGGCGCATCCTTGAACTCAGAAGGAGGTTAGTGTTGGACCAATCCTTGAAGCCAACTGTGATCTTTGGGGTTACTGGGCTGAACTCTGAAGTTCCAGGAGAGTCTCTGACTGCAGTATCCTCCTCTCTACACTAAGGACTTTAATGTCGAGTGGGATTTGAAATCATGGAGACTGGTCCTCCTATACACATCTCAGTGCTGGGTTAGGAATCTCTGGAGATGGAAGAGTGGTAGAGTTTGCCTCACCCACAGGTCGCAAGCTAAGTGTGGCTAGTAAAGACTCCTCTAACACGTTTGCTGTTTTCTGTCCCATAGTCAATGATAGTGTATGGGTTGGGTATCAGTGTAAATGCACTTTCTAGCTTCTTTAGTCTTGTGTTGTCCTCATTTCAGTGGCTTTCTTCTTCCCCTCCCAATGGTGCTAGTAATTCAGCTCTCAACAGTAAGCTGTTCACTAAGAAGATCCCCAAATAAAAGTGGAAGTGGTAACCAAGTCAACTGGTACACAAATCACCCCTCAAAAACGCAAGAAACGAGTTGAGGATCTAGCTCGGGGTATTATATGGCCCTAAGTTCTATCCACAGTAGAAAATAATGAAAACAGAGAAAATCCTTTCAATGAAATGATATAAAACTTCCCCCATTACAATTATTCTCTACTAAACAGCCTCCTAACCTTTGGGAAGTCTCATTTTGTCTCTAGGACCTTACCCATAAACCATGACCTGTTGTCATTTGTAAATATCAACCAAATGGGAATGAGCATGGCTGCGTTCCTTCACATACAGAAAACTGATCAAACTCTCCTCATGACAAGCACACTGGTATGCATCACTTACATAAGTAGACATCAGTGGGAAACTAGGTGGTCTCTTTGTCTCTTCCACCCTTGTTTTTGTCCTTTTTGGGTCCACAATCCATTTGTACCAAAGACCACCTCTTCCTGACTTGTATACTTTGCTTTCTTGCCTTCATAATTTTATTTATTTGTTTATTTGTTTAATATGTGAACACACTGTAGGTGTCTTCAGGCGCACCAGAAGAGGGCATTAGATCGCATTAAAAATGGTTGTGAACGACCATGTGGCTGCTGGGAGTTGAATTTAGGACCTCTGGAAGTGTTCTTAACTGCTGAGTCATCTCTCCAACCCCTATTTATTTAATCTTAAGACATGGTCTTACTATAGCCGACACTGTCCTTAAATTCATGCACCCCCTATGTCAGCCTCTGAAGTGCTGGGATTACAGAATGTCTTAGTTACTTTCTATTGCCATAAAGACTCTTCAGTCGAGGCAACTTATAAGAGAAAACATTCAATTGAGGGCTTGTTTATAGTTTCAGAGAGTTGAGTCCATGATCACCTCATCAGGGAATGGAGTAGCAGGCCATGGTGCTGGAGCAGTAGTGGAGGGCTTACATGTTGAGAAGGCAACAATGAGCCAGAAAGAAATAGAGACGGGGCGGGAGAGAGAGAGAGAGAGAGAGAGAGAGAGAGAGAGAGACAGAGAGACAGAGAGACAGAGAGAGACAGAGAGAGAGAGAGACAGAGAGAGAGAGAGAGAGAGACAGACAGACAGACAGAGACAGACAGACAGACAGACAGACAGACAGACAGACAGACAGAACTTACTGGGAATGGCATGGGCTTTTAAAAACGTGAAAGCCTTCCCCCAAGTGACCCATACCTTATCATTCCCAAAAGGCCTCATTCTCTGGGGATCAAACATTCAATATATGAACCTAAGGGGACCATCCTCTCTAAAAACACCATCCAGATTATTGGCCTATACTGAAAATTCTCCCCTCCTTTTTTAGTTGTTATTTTAACAAAGCATTCCTTTTTACTTGAATTATTTTATCATGAATTTTATTGACACCTGGTATATAAGAAAGCATCCTTAGCATTTGTGGATGAGTTAACATGAACACTCAAAACTACTTGTGTGTTTTAAAGTTCATAAACCCTTTATCAAGTAATGTGATGGGAAATACCATGTTCTTTTATAGCAGAAGGAACCAAAATGGTAAGCCCTAAGAAGACACAAGATGCACCTGAAAACTTTAGCTGAAGTAGGTCAATTTATAAACTTCATCAGTAAGATGCCTCATATCAAAAGCTCTAGATATTTTTAATGACATATATAAAGGCAGGTAGGATGCTGTCACAAAATCAGGGGACAGAAACAGTGCTGGCCACAAACTGAATCCTACTGGGTTCCATCATGTAAAGAACTATGCCTAGGAGAATTGTTGGTTGGAAATGCACACAACTCTTTTCTGGAAACCAGCAGAGAGAATAATTATGAAAGAAGTCTCTCCCTGGAGATGAGCACATCCCTTCCCATTCCCCAGTCTTTCAAATCTCCAGTATGTTTGTGTTCTTTGTAGTAAAAATATCCTTATGTCTGTAGTCAGTAAGCACTGGTACTGCTTATGATCTGGTATTTTAGAATATGGAACATTTCCCATGAGACTACCTTTAATTGCCTCTGTTTGGTGCTCAGTTGATAGAGGCATTAGAGAGGTAGTACACAGCCAAGGAATATGACAAGGAGGAAACAATTCCTGGGGACAACATACGATGACAGGGACTGCCAGCAGTAGGCTGGGATGGAGACACCTCAGTAGCCCACAGCAGCTCTTTGTAAAAACTGGTTGTTCCCACTTCTCCTAACCTTAGCCCTGGACAGCGGCTGTATAGATTTCATTTGTGCGTGACTGGCTTTCAGTTGGCCTTGGTGTACATAATTATTCTATTATATCTGACTTTCCCACTTCTTTCTCCTTCTGCTCTGGAGACTTCTGTGAAACTAGATGTTCCTTGATGTAATAATTCTTAAACGATTGGAAATTGAGGCCTAGGGGCACAACACAGGACAGCCCTAAGGATCCAGGTGCATGCTGTGGAAACAATGTAATAACTACACAATAGTAGTTCCAGATTAATGCTTGACTTGCAAAGAACCTTTAAAGAAATTATTAGAAAATGAATTAGAGCCAAGATTGGGACCCTAAGAAAGGAAAAAGTTATTGAAGTTAGGAAATAAGCTTTAGATAACATTTGAGAGTGGTTCCTGGATAAGGAAGTATAGAATATATAAAATTATATACTAGTAAACTAAGTTAAAATACCGGGACTCTTATGAGAGTCATTGTGTGCAAGGAACAGAAAGCTAGAGGAACCACTGAGTTAAGGGTTAACTTGATTCTTTCTGGCCACTGCCTGGCAGCTTTGCCCATGTCATTTATCATTAGAGCTTCACAGGGAAATGCAGGTAGCTGACCTCAGAGCCCCAAGCTCTGCAGTATAATAAGTTAAAGTTTAAATAATAATAAGTTTACAATTATTATTATTATGGCCACAGGCCTGGGAATAGGGGAAGCTTGAAACTTTGGGGAACAATTGTAATTCTTAGTTCTTTGTGGGATGTGGTTATTCTTTTGAATTTGATTTGACAATGATTATACAATGTCTTTTTTTCTACCTACTTTTAAACTATCAATAAAAAACGGGCAAGAGAAAGGCTACGGAACATGTGAAGAGTAAATGAGAGAGAACATGTAAAGAGTGAATGAGAGAACGCATGAGGGAGCGAATGAGAGAGCGAGTCTGAGGGCAAATGTGAGAGCAAGTGAGAGAGCATGAGAAGAGCATGTGAAGAGTGAGTGAAGAGAGAATGTGAGGTGTGTATGAAGAGTGTGAGTGAGGATGAAAGGGTAATGAACAGAGGTGTACATGAGTGTGGGAGTTCGCGAAAAGAAAACTGCAAAAAAAAAAAAAAAGCAGAGCGCACAAGAGAATGCAGAGTGTGTGCAGCCTCAAGGAGAGAGAGAGAGAGAGAGAGAGAGAGAGAGAGAGAGAGAGAGAGAGAAAGAGAGAGAGACTTTGAGCCTTGAAATTGCCTGTCAGTTTGTACCCAAAGAGTAGTCTGTGTATATTTATTATGCGCCTTCCAGATAGTCCTGCTTCCAGTTGGACACTCCGATCCTGAGTTGAGGCTGGAAACAGACAGTAAGTGGCACCCAGGTCATGGGACGCAGATCTGGAAGATTTAGGTAAAGCCCCCATCCCTTTCCATGTTGTTTTCTATCTGGAAAGGACCCTACCTGGGGAGCCACGGTCCCCTCAGCCTTCAGAAACAAGTGCCGAGAAAGGATAGGTAGGAAGTGATAGTGTGATAGTTTTATAGTTTTATTATGGGTCAAACTGAATCCAGTGGGAGATCTATCTATAAAAAGATTCTTCATATGTTATTGCTTAAAAAGGGAATTCACTTTGAACAACAGCAACTTTCTGATTTTCTCCTCTTTGTTCATTCTGTGAGCCCTCAGTTACCTGATAAAGGGACCTTGAATGAGGCAGCATGAAAAAGGGTAGAGAAGGATATTAAAAACCTGGATCCTGGAACATAAGCATGAGGACGACGAAGGATGGGTTCCAGTGACTGCGGGTATGTTCGGGTTTGTGGTAAAACAGGCGCTTTCCCATGCTGAAATAAGAGACCTGCCCAGTTCATGGTTGGAAATGCACACAACTATTTTCTGGAAATCAGCAGAGAGAATAATTATGAAAGAAGTCTCTCCCTGGAGAAGAGCACATTCCTTCCCATCCCCCAGTCTTTCGAATCTCCAGTATGTTTGTGTTCTTTGTAGTTTGAGAAAAAGAAATCCTTATGTCTGTAGCCAGTAAGCCCTGGTACTGTTTATGATCTGGTATTAATGTGGAACAACATTTCCCACGAGACAACCTTTAATTGCCTCTGTTAGGCGCTCAGTTGATAGAGGCACTAGAGAGGTAGTACACAGCCAAGGAATATGACAAGGAGGAAACAGTCACTTCTAGCTGAGGGATGAAATCCATATTTTATGTGTTTGGTTTTTAATTTCATGTGACATTTAACCACCTTCTAAGATAGCATAACTAAAGAGGGTTTCTAGGCTCTTTAATACCAGGGCAGAGTAAGGTGACACATGAGAAATAACCAGGTTAACTTAAAAAAGAGAAAGAGAAAGGCTCAATGGTAGAATCCTTTTCTAGCATGTTTGGGGACCTGAGTTCATCCTCCAGCATCACACTAAATAAGTAACTTTTAAAAAGTTTAAATAGTGGAATAAGATTATCCTGTTATTTCAGTTTATTCCAGTTTCGTATTTACTGGGTGAAAAGACTTTCTAGTTCTGAGCTTTATTGTGGAAGTTAATTTGATAATACTTTTCATAAAAAAGCAAGTGTGAGGCTGTCACGTGAACTTCTCCTGGGACAATATGAAGGAACTCACACTCACACATCTATTCATCCTTGCTAGGCCAACAATGACATTTAAAATAATGATTCCATGGAGGTCCAACATGTCAACCCAATGGCCTTATCATGTTTGCTTACATAGCAAGGAGGAGGGATGCTACAGTGAGGTGGATGACTCCCTGGACCAATAAGTCACTGAAAAGTCTCATTCCGGCCTGGATGACAACATCCCCATAAGAGCAGAGACAAAGTTCCTCGCCCCTTTGGTTAACCTCACTCACACAATATATTATACTGCCTTCCAAGACCACAAGACCACCTGAAGCTTGGACAGAATTACATACAACTGAGAAGAGTAGCTGGAATCTGAATGACCCCACCCCTGACTCCCTTCTTCTGTGAGGTAGCATCAACAGGCTAGATTTCGAGCATACCTTGCAGCTAGTCACCACTGCTCTGATGAAGATGGCAAAGGCTGTTATAATTAAACAAAGCATGCAATATAGACACAGTTAGTGTTTCCCTCTACTTGTATTGTGTTTACCATATCGCCAATTCCATAATGGTAGATACAGAATGTAGATCTACAATACTCTATACTGTAGTCACCAAGTTCTGTCTCCAGCATGAGCTCCCACAGAGAAGAGACAAAACTTTTAAAATTGTCTTATTCTTTCCACAGGAGAAATAGATCTACCTAGCAGATTAACTGCTACATCATTCGACAACTTTCAACTTTCATAAGGGGGGGGGGGGGAGAGAGAGAGAGAGAGAGAGAGAGAGATCTCAAAGAAGTTTCATGAGTCATGGAGTTTTCTAGAAATCTTCTCATAGGTCAGAACTGAGATCTCAGAATAATTTATGAGATTTCTTCTGCTCACACTAAAGGGGGTTGGGAAAGATCTCTAGTTAGGACTGGTCAACAAGAGAAAGAAGAAAACCCCAATCATGGACACTTTATTTCTGGGGACAAAGATAGCCTCACTGTGTAGCTCAGACTAACCTGAAACTCTTGATCTTCCTGCGTTAGCCTCCCAGGAGCTGAGATTATGGCCATGAGCCACCTACCTGGTTCTATAACTGGCTTTTGACTTCAGTCTATGTTTATATTCACTGGAGGTATGTTTGACAAATCTGAAACAAATGTAATTGCCCATGTGATCAGAATTCAATGTCCTCAAACACTCAATTCCTGGGCTCTGCACAAGAAATCCACCCAGACCTCCCAGCTTCTCATGACAGATGCACATATGAGAATTCTCAGCTTTAGGTGCACCTGCAGAACCATGCTATGCATGCACCACATACCTGAGGAAGTTAACACTACTCTGGTTTGATGATGCTCATCCGGGAGCACTGATGTTCATGATGCCTTACAATCATGCCTTTGGAATTCCTCACTATTAACCCTTGATGAGTCAGGGTCTGGGTAAGGGCAGATGCTGTTGCTTCTCCTTGCCCATGTTTAGTGCACAAATGAACTGGAAAAACACTCGCAAAGCATTCTAGTGCCCATGGAAACCTGTGGCCCACTGGGACTAGTATTTTGCCCTTTGGTGCTGCTTCGGAAGGAATGTCTGTGACCAGCACTGAAATACTGATGTTAGAGGTGTGCTTGCCGGAAAACCATTGGCCTATGCGTGTTCAATCTCTAACAGGAAGAAAAATTCTGGTGATCTTAACTAGCCCGATTAAAGTAGTCTAGAAATCTAAGGGTCTGGGTTTCTTTTGTTTCTTTGTTTTGTTTTGTTTTGTTTTGTTTTAAAGGAGGTTTGCCAACTACATTTAATGCCCTAGGCCAAAGAAAAATATAGAAATAGACAATCTGCAACCTTGAGTGGCCCAGGGGAGAAAGCTTGCATCACGCCTTGTTTTTAAATTATAGAGTGACTGGGCAGACACACATCACAGCTGCTACACCAATTGCAGTCCACCGTCCAGACAGAAGTGGATTCTCCTACTTACATCAAATGGAGCTGAACTTGACCCAGCGTTCTGATTACACGGTTCCCTGAAGCAGTCACTAAAAGGAAGTAGAAGACCCATGGCAATGATCCGGGAGCAAAATTTTTCTGCTTCTTCTGGAGGCCCGTTCTCCTGCTGGCTAAACAGCTTCTCCAACAGCGTTCGCCCTGTACATGGAACACAGTTATTAGAGAGAGGTTGGCAGATCAGCTGGCTCAGAACTCTCTGGAGAGGATAGTAAACATCACTAGTGAGCAACGGTCTCCAAGGCTACTTATGTCCAGAAAGGAGCCCAATGAACAAAACTGTAATCTGAAGCCAGACACCACATAGGAAAAGGCAGGAGGGTATGCTCTCCCAGGCTCCCAAATATATCTTGCCTCAAAAGAGAATGGTCTCTATTACTGACTATATATTCTCTATCTAAAAAGAACCTCCACCCCTTTGGGATTTAATTAAGCAATTCTCCTTTCTTTCTTCCTTTCTTTTCTTCCCCCTGCCTTCAGAGTATTCTTTGAGGAAGCAGTAACTCAAACTGCCAACATTTTGGGCCTAGAAATGTCAGAGACTGACTGACATTCACTGTCTCAGACCCAGCACCAGGGAAAGGAAGAAAGTAAAACACAAAGGTATCAGCCTATAAAACAGGCAAGAAAGCTGGCCAGGAAATAAAAGTCATCCTGAAGAAGAAAAAGATTTAAATGTTTTCAGTTGCTCCATAGAAACAGCTATGTGTGGGGTCTGGAATGATGGCTCAGCCATTAAGAGAACTTGCTCTTTTTACAGAGGACCCTGGTTCTCTTCCCAGAATCTACATGGTGGCCCACATTCATCCATTGCTCCAGTTACAGGAAATCCTCTTCTGCAGGCACGGCACACATGTGACAAACAGACATACAGACAAAACACCCATACACGATAATAAAATAAAGTAAAAATTCAATAATTTTTAATGCAAGAAGATATTGACCATCTAAATTTAAAATAGTTTGTTATTTCTTCAGAGAAGAATCATTAAGAATGGAGGATACAGCAGAGAGGAAGGTTCCACAGACATCAAGACAAACAATTGGCAAGGCATAGAGAATAAATGTCTGTAGACTGCTCAGAAATAAACTGGACATCTATATTATAACTCCTCCCTGAAAGGCTTGTAGAACACCAAAAAGAGGGACAGGAGGACTGTAAGAGTTAGAGATCTGGAGGACCAAGGTAACTCAGTGTCTTTTAGGCTGTACTGCAAAGGAGGGGCACCCCATCCCTCATCCAGAGCCTAGAAACTTCTGTCAGTTAATGGTTGCTAAAGGGGACAGACCCTAGAAGACTGGGTCTTGCTGGTCCATGTCTCAACCTTCCTATTCCCTTAGAATCATCTTGGAAAAACACAGTGATGGGTAATATTGGCACCTCTACTCTACTAGTCACTGTTTGATTCTAAAGATAGACAGATGTGAGAGTCAAGGATTCAGTCTCTAATCTCTTTTTAGTGACTACCTAGAGTACTGTTTGGTGAACTGGCTGAATTTCTGTCCTACACTAATCTCATGCATTATTGAGGACAGGCTGCAGGTCGACCAGAAGTTCCTCTTTAGGTGGATGTGAAACTGGTCGGACTGAAGATCACAGCTTAAGTGCCAGACTGCCTCAGACTTTTCATACTCCCATCTGTGTGCTAAATGGCACAGCCTCTCATGTCATGAGAGCTGGCAACTGCCATGGCAATGACTAAAAATATTATAAAGGGAGAGAAAAGAGTTAACATCCAACTCCTGGTAAGTGTCTAACAAGACTCACAAAAGATGTGAATATCCTCTCTTTATTTGCCTATGCCTCCCCCCTCATAATTTTTACAACTTAACTAAAACTACTTTCTCCAATTTCTAATCTTGGCCAAAAGTAAAAGTTTCCCTAGATGCTCATTGGGTACATGGTCTTGTTATAGGGTCCACAATTCTGGGAAATAAAGAAAAATTTTGGGACCCAGTTTCAGGTCAAAATCTGAGGCAAACTACAAATATTCCCACACTCAGAAATTCAGAAATTTGTACAATATTTTCTCTGCATCCACAAACTAAAACAGCAGAAACAGAAAAATTCTTCTGGGTCCCTTCCATATCACAACTATCCTCTATTCTTGATCTCTATTACTTCTCCCTCTCATGAGTTCATCTTTCAAGTTTAAACCAAAATTAAGCATCCTGAAGAACCCCTCCGAAACCACTGTAAATCACTCTATGAACTCTTTCATTTAACTATTTTACTTAAGTGATTGTGTGTTATTTTAAATATCTAATCCTTTACTTAAGTAATATGTTTCCTTAGAATACACAGCTTGAAAATATGATAATCTGTAGAGAGGAAAAATTAAATATTTGGAGAATGTATAGAATATTATTATACTACTGAGTAATGTATATTTAATTATATTATAGCCAGAATGTAGAAAGGAATTTCACACACACACACACACACACACACACACACACACACACACACACACAATTTCTTTTGCCTTTCTGCCCTACTGTAATTCTTTAAGACATTACCTCTCTATTGCTGGCATTCTAAATTTGAAAGAGAGGCTTCACCTTAATAATAAAGACATTAACTACTGAATGATCTTGCTTTAGAACTCACATAGCACCTGGTGACCTCTGAAGTACTCACTCCTTTCTAAAGTTCTATAGTTAAACAGCATTATGTCACTGACTAGCGCAGAGCATACACATTGATTGAAAAAATAATATTCCTGATGAAAAATGCAAAGTGGGAGCTGAATGGAGATGGAGCTCCTTCATAGCCATCTGACGAGGACACACAAGGACAACCGAGAAAGAGCTTCTAACCGCACCAGCTTTTGAACATTCCTCCTCTTTCAAGAACTTTAGCACTGGGAAGATCTCTTCCCCCTTTCTGAACCTGCTTTTTAAATTCTATTACTTCTGTTGCCCCAACACTTTGTCTCTCAACTTTAGTAGCCAGACTTCAATTCCAGGAATAAAATGCCAATTCCATTTGAGTAGCTAGTTAGATATTAGAGGACTTAGAGGTCACCAAGGATGGACTTTTCTTTCCTAATTGCCAGCTTATAAAACCAAAACATAAAAATTGAGGATTTTGATTACCGGCCAAATGAATGAAGTCTTACTATTATCTCAGGCTTGAGTTGAGACATACTATTCTGAACTGTATATCGTCAGCTGATAACTATCTAACCTTATAAGATCACTTTCTTTCTATCCCAGAGCTTTCTGACACTGTCCTCTCCTTAAGAATTAATTCAAATGATTCAGTTCAAATTGACCTATCAATCACCTGGCCAGGAAAACATCCCTTAGAAAAAGCTGCCTGTGTTAGGGGCACACAACAAAATGAGGCATGATGTAACATGCCTATAATCCCAGCATTGAAATGCAATAGTAGAAGAATCAGACATTCAGGGCTATCCTTGGTTCAAAGTAAGCTCAAGGCCAGCCTGGTCTACATGAGACCTTGTCTTAAAGAAAGAACCTGAAGGAAAGAAGTAGGAAGCAATATGACTACTACCTAAGATGCAGATTAACACAATAGTCTCTCTGGTCATCTGCTGAGAGTAGTGAGAGTGGGATGGATACCTTCTTTTATACAAAAGGCTTTTGTACTCTTATTTGTGTGTATCATCTGAATTCTCTCAACAGTGTTGAAAGGAACCAGGAAGCCAAGAGGAGTCCTGAAAGACAGTCCTGTGACAAGGCTGCTCCAGCCAATTCACTCTATAAAAATCCAAATAGTCAATGTTTGTGGCTTTGGGGCAGCATGAGTTGCTCTCGTATATTCTTGCCTAGTTGGATTGTTTGAAAACACCTTGGGAAATATAGCATCCATTCTTAGCTCAGAGTTTTACAAAACTAGGCTCCAATCTATACCTTGGATATGAGAAGTAAATTGTGTGTTGCTTGCTGTGTGTTTTATAAGTCACTCCATGGCCTACCATGAGGTAGAGAAGTCCCTTTAGCACTAAGCTACAGAGTCCTACCCTAAGTTTTAACCATAACATAAAATTCTGTCAAAAACATTAGACATGAATTCTTATGCCTTTTCAATTTCTGTCTATTAAACAAAATTAGTCTCAAAATGTCTCTTCAAAATATAGCACAACAACTCAAGCAAAAATAATGTTTATTTTGTCCTCTCTCCATCATTAGGACATTCTTTGATCTCCCAATGAATTTTCAGTTAAATGAAAGATTTTTATCTCTATAGAACTGAAGTTTATCTGTACCTAACTAGAATTACTACCTAGGAAACTGCACCCCAAATCTCAAGTGGTTAATTATCAGAGTATAACCATTGTGCACAGAATACAAAATGGTTGAAAACAGCTCCAATATGACTATGGTTCTTCTGTATGACTCAGACACTATGTGGCAAAAATAACAACAGAAAGCCAGGAAACAGGACTTGGTGTCTGAGTGAACATAGCATAGTAAATAAGCATGTGCCCAAATATTACCAATAATCAAAGGGCGTGCAAGAGAGGGCACTAAAGCCCTCTGGCTCTATGATGGGAAAATAGCCTTAAGTCTTTCATATATAATTTCCCATCTATGATACATATTCATGCAAACCACAGCTCTCATGTAAAGGGAACAAGAGGTAGCTTACTCTGGGGCAGTAATGAATGACTATGTTCCAAAAGATTCTGATTACCCCATATACCATGGCCTAGCATGTTAACAATTTCTAGAAGTTTTTACAGTAACAAAACGAAGAAAGTCATAAATCAAGGCATTTAAAAATATATTGGTATCACTGTGGGTTGTGGCAGACACCTTTGATCCTAGTCCCCATGAGAAAGGAAAAGGTGGAACTCTATGAGTTCCAGCCCAGTCTAGTCGACATTACAAGTTCCAGGTCATACCACACAATGAGACCAAGTCTCCAGCTTTAAAAAAAAAAATCCAATCAAAACAAACAAACAAACAAAAAGCAAACAAAAGACAACAATAAACCTACAATGGTGGGACAATCAGGTAAATGACATCTGATTGATAACATTCTTAGCCTTTGGGCTGATGATAACCACAAGGATATTAGGTTAAACACAGAAGGCACTACAATCAGTGAGTCAGCCTTGTGTAATCTTCAACACATTGTACCTTTTGGCAGAGAACATCAGTTCAGCTGGGAACTATTTAAGCTCTATCTGTAATAATTCAGTGCTGTGAGTGAATCATGCCCGGAGCAGCATCCCAGGTCACTATCTCTAGATGCCAGTAGCACAAGTACCCCATTCCCAGTTGTAACATCAAGGAAATATATCTAAACCAATACTCTAGGGCCATAGGTTGAGAAGCATGCTCAGCGAAATTCTCTCCCTGTTCTAACAATAGTCTGTAGAGTGCCCCTCGAGTACGTCCTTGTTCTGATGTCTTCCCATAAGAAGGCGTCTTACTTCAATTCATACATATTTAAGGGACAAGAAAGTAGGCGGGTAGTGTTGTCCCTGAGCCTAACAAACATTTTCAAATTATTAAATATTCTTCAAAAGCATAAGCTACTTTGAAAGTTCTTGCCACTGGGTCACCCGATACTCTGATTCTTTTCTACATTCCTTTAACCTTTTAACATTTCCTCTTCAGCCCTGTCATTCAACAAGTATTACATCCTCTAACTGCCATTTTCCAGAGGAAATCCAGCCTGGGGATTTAGCTCACTGGTAGATGACTAACCAAGTATGTATAAGAATCTAGGTTTGACCCCAAAAGCAACCACAAATAAATAAATACCCTAATAAAAATCTTCTAAACCTACAACACTCCTTATTTCCAGTTACTGTTGCATTTGGAGGTTGGGGGAGGCAGGGAACTTCCTTTACATACAAAAGAACTACGAGCTGAAATTATGAACAGTGAGGTGGAAGTTTCTGGTTTCTTTGGAGACTCAGTTGTGTCGTGTGAGTCTTTTTCTGGAAACTGTCTTATGAGAGGATGTTTTTGTTGAAGCAGACACACAGGAGGACATTTTGCAGAGAACAGACACGTGGTGTTTTGCTAGAAGCTGCCTGGAAAAAAGGCATGTGGCATTTTGCTAGAGCAGATGCTTGAGAGAACATGTGATGTATAAATATAACCCAACGGACAGTGGACAATGCTGTGCTACATTGGTTCACCTTGCCACTCTTTGCTGATCTTCATTGGCTTTTGCTGAGCCCATGGCATCGGTTTGCCTGGCTCTCTCCTTGATCATTGTTTGCTGTGACTTCATAGAGAGAAATGCACCAAAGAACTTCTGGTAGTGTTCTGGTGGCTTCTTGACACTTCTGTGGACTTGGGCCTATTGGCAGAGTCTCATACTTTTTTTTCTGGATTGAACTGTTGCTGCTGATTAGTGAATGGGGTTTGCAGATGGATTAAGCTACCACTGATGATCCACATGAACGGAACTGCTGCTATCCTGACAGTAAAGATTGGAAACACACACACACACACACACACACACACACACACACACACACATACACACACACACACAAAACTATTTCTAAACAAGTCTACATCCTCTTTCGCCCTGTGAACATTTCCTCTCCACTACCTTTGGTGGGTGGTGAGCTAGAAGGGAGGTTAAAGAGTTTAAGTACCTCAAGATCAAATTCAGTCTGGCTTGATGGATCCTTTACCCACTAAGCCATATTTTGGGTCCAATTTTCATTTCCTGAGACAATTTCTCATTGTCAAACCTTTGTTAGCCTGGAACTCAGTATGTATGTAGATTAAGCATGTATCAAACTTGTGGCAGAAGTCCCCCTGCTGGCAACTTTTAGTTGACTTTAAAGATGTCTTCATTCAACATGATAGGAAGTTATACAACCATTAAGTGTCATTCTATTGCAGAAATAAAAATAATTGAATTTAGTATATTCAAGTCACACTGAAGATATTAAAAGGATTGAGAAAAGTAAAACTCTCACAGTTGGACAATGCTAGGAGCCAAGTTCACAATATCAGAGAATTAATAATAAAAATAATGAAGCATTTATTCTTTTTTCCTGGTATTAAATTTTATTTTGAGGTGCAATAAACTGTACCTAATGAGTAAAGAAAAGTATTCAGAAGAGAAAAGCATCAACCCAAAGGTGCAAGGGAAGTGACAGAATTAGAAAAATGTCATTCTGTGGTCCTCAGTAAGATAATGTAGAGGATAGCAAAGACACAGAAAAGTCATCGTAGAGAAAAATGTTAACTGGGATATTTGAAAATAGAGACAAGTTGTTATCTCCACACCCAGAGGCTGTTCACATCTGTAATAGAAAGGAGAAAGTACACATGCAGCTTACTGTTGTTGGAGATTTTGATTCATAAATTCCACCAGTCATGAACACATGCCGACAACCCCAAAACCTAATCATATGTTAGGAGGCACCTTATTATACATTTTAGGCAACACAGAGTGCTGAAAAATGACTATGTACCCCAGATAGTCAAGTTTCTTTACATCCAATTGATCACATTATAGCCTAGAGCTGTCCTTCAGTATCCATGGAGAAATAGTGCCAGGGCCCCTGCTTTAGACCATTGACTTCAAAGTCCAAGGATGCTCAGTGTACCATGCTTTCATATAACACTCATACATCTCCTTAAATACTCAACATTGTCTCTATGCTAATTATCATCCCCAATATAACATGAACAAAGAGGTGTGAGAACATTGTCTAAGGAATAAGGAGTCTACATGTTCATTACTTTCACAGTGTTTGTTTTTAATATCTGATCCGAGGAGCACAGTCAATTTCAACAATATTGAACACTAGAACCCAGAAGAGTGAGGTGTAGCTTAGAATTGTTTGGGGGAGGTATTCTGAAGTATCTGATGCTAAATCAATAATTCTGGGGTTCCTTTTAATATTGTTCTACTAAAAGCCAGTAATAGAGTTAGGAGGCGAGGATGAAAATGGTATGGCATATGAAGCTAAGAAATAGGCTTCTGGGATTCCATTAGACTTCGACAGGGAGGGGTGTAGGAGGCAGTGCTGATGCTAAGGTCCTTTTTGCAATTGGGTCTTGATCTTTCAGTAAGGAAAGCTGGGGGCCAACTGCTGGGCAGAAGGTACAGACAGGACTTCCAGGTCCCAGGAGCAAAAGGCAGACACAAGGAAGGAGGGGAAGAATTTTTGCCATGTTTAGGAGGGAGGAGTCAGCAGCTATGTGAGGTTTTGGGAGGAACTGGGAGCTATGGCCGCTACTACAGGTGGGTCCTCCAGGATGTTTGGCAGGGTCTAGGTGGGATTGGCCTCTGAAAGTTAGGGCAGATGGGAGCAGTAAAAATATTATTAAGGGCACACTTTTCCAGGCAGGAAATTGGAGTGCCCAGCTATTGTCCTAAGGCAAGTTGAATAGGAACAAACTATCTTTTGTCTGAAGATTCGAAGGAAACAGGGTTGGGACTGGTAGCGTGGTCACTTCCCAGAGCTAAGAGTGGATAGAGCTTAAAACTTCATGCAACAGAGGGGGCAAATATGCATAGTAGAATAGAAGCAGGCTTATTTCAAGTTTGAAGCCAGCCTGGTCTCTACAGTGAGCTCCAAGCCAGCCTGGTTTGTATGAGAAAAGATTTCCCAGATGGGTAAGGGAAGTCACTCAGTGGTAGACAGCTGCTTAACATTTGCCAAGATTCAGGTTAAATTCTAAACACCACATAAAATGTTGTTTGGTGGTATAAATGGTATGTCTTAAATATTTTCAAAATAATAAAATTAAACAATTGTAAACCCCTGATTTTGCAATTGAGAGCCCAGTATATTAAAGAGTAAAGGCGTTGTGATGAGACGTGGAGAATTTTTGTCTTTGCCAGCTGGTCTTGGCTGGAAAACATGGATCACTCTTTTTCTGTCTAGCGAAAGAAATCTAACGAGTCAAGGCATGTTGGCAGAGGCATGAACGTCTGTGTCTTTTGCAGAAGCTGAGGATTAGGGATTCCATGAGGACACACTCGCCTACCTGCAGAATTCTTTACAGAGAAGGGCAGGATGGTACATGCATCTACAATCCCAGTATTGGGAGGCAGAAGCTGAAGGTTGTAAGTTCAGGGCCAGTCTCGGGCATGTAGTGAATCTAGGCCAGCCTGGACTACATAATAAATAAAAGTGGAGAACATAGTAGCCTGACTCCATTTAAATCCAACCCTACTGCTTAGCTGTACAAGAGACTAGAAACAAGTAGTAGTCCATCGGGGTTCACTTGTGTGCTCCACCCCCAAGCATGTGGACATATGCTTCAAAGAATTCTTATTTCCTTCAATTTTTCCTCTCATTAGGTGAAACCATGTCAAGCATACTGGCAAAAGGTTATCCTATACAATTGAATGTACTCAACTATTCACATCTACACACACACACACACACACACACACACACACACACACACACACACACTTTGTGGTAGTTTGAATATGCTTGGCCCATGTAGGGAGTGGCACTATTAGGGGGTGTGGCCTTGTTTGAGTAGGTGTGGCCTGGTTGGAGAAAGTGCTTCACTATGAGCTTTGAGACACCCCTCCTTGCTGCCTAGAAGCCAGTCTTTTCCTATTTTTCTTCAGAATAAGATGCAGAACTCTCAGCTCCCCCATAGTCATGCCTGCATGGACACTGCCATTCTTCCTGACATGATAATAATAGACTGAACCTCAGAACCAGTAAGCCTGCTCCAATTCAATGCTGTCCTTATAAAAGTTGCCTTAGTCATGGTGTCTCTTCACAACAATAGAATTCCTAACAGAAACTTCTTTTTTTTTTCCTTTTCTTTTTCTTTTATTCAGTGCTAAGGGTGGAGACATGGCTCAGTCATTAAGACCACTCACAGCTCTTGCAGAAAACCTGGATTCAGCTCCCAGCATCCAACAGCAGTTCACAATCATCCATCAGTAACTTCCGTTCCAGATAGCTAATACCCTAGTCTACCCCTGAGGAACACTGACATACATATGGTACCCATACATACATACAGGCAGACAAAACACTCATACACACAAAAGATAGTTATTTTTTTAAAAGATACAAACCATATACTTTGATCTGGTAAATGTGGTCAATAATTTGGTTCAACTTAAGGGGAGGAAATTATAAATTTATTGTAAAATTCACTTGAAAGGATGAAGGAAGCACGGGTCAAATTGTCTTCAGCTATTTTTACTTTAGTTTTACATCTAGTGAACTTTAATGTAAAAGGCAATGTTTAAGAGCTTCCTCATGGGAGGCATGGTGACACAGGCCTGTCCTCCCTGCCATGCCTGTCATCCCAGGAGTAAGGAGGTAATGATTTCAGCACTAGTCTGAGCTGCAGAGTGAGTGCCAAGAAAGCCTGTGTTACTTAGCATGCATGACACTGTCTTAAAAAAGGAAACAAAAACTAAAACAAGCAAGAGCCTACAGGACCTGCTTATTGGAATTTCTAACTTCAGGTTAATTTATTTTATTAAAAAAGCATACATTATTTATTTAACTATATTTATTTTTTTAAGATTTTTAAAAATTTATTATATATAAGTACACTGTCGCTGTCTTTAGACACACCAGAAGAGGGCATCGGCTGTCATTACAGATGGTTGTGAGCCACCATGTGGTTGCTTGGATTTGAACTCAGGACTTCTGGAAGATCAGTCAGTGCTCTTAATCACTGAGCTATCTCTCCAGCTTAACTATATTTATTAAACCCATGTTGAAAACAGTTCATTTAATGATAGCCTGGGGATTCACTATCCATTAATGTTCCCCACTGATTGATTCTTTCTCTCTCTCTCTCTCTCTCTCTCTCTCTCTCTCTCTCTCTCTCTCCCCCTCCCTCTATTTCTTTGTGTCTCTCTCCCTCTGTCTGTTTCTGTCTCTCTGTCTCTACTCTTTCTGTCTTTCTCCTCATCTGTCTCTCTCTCTCTCCTCTCTCTCTCTCTCTCTCTCTCTCTCTCTCTCTCTCCTAGCTTCTCTCATGCGCAGCCTTATCCCCTCCTTCTCCCTCTACAGGCAGCTGTAGAGGGCATCAAAGGCAGGTTTGTGTGTATAGAATTAGCTTTACTTTCAAGCACTAGCTGCAAATATTCCTCTTACCTCAATAAACAAAATTCAAAGAGCTAGATAAACACAGGAACAGCTGCTAGGGTAAAAGTAGAAAGAACTGTTTATCATCATACTGAAAGTACTAATCCTCCTATGTAAGCAAGAATCAAAATCCCTCATCTCAGCATTTGAGGAGGCTATTAAGCCCTTGACCAGCAACCCTGTAAAATGTAGAGAAAACACACACAAACACTCACAGACCCTTGTGGAAAGATATCTGTTGTGTTTCATGAAATGCAGTAGCATCGTGCAACAGGAGGCAGCACCTTGGTCGCCTGGCCAAAGTGTTCCCCTGAAGAATCACCACCTTGGACAGGTCTAATACCAAAGAAAGTTTACTTAGGGGAAGGAAAGGGGACCTGAAGAAGGAGGTAAAGGCAGAGAAAGGGGAGAAGAGGACAGAAAAAGGGAGGAGAGAGGAAGAGAGGAAGAAGAGTCTGGCAGGGGATATGTGGGGTAGAGAGGGAAGGAGAGGGGGAGGGGAAAAGAGAGAACACAGAGAGAAACAGAGATGGAGTCAGAGAAAAAGCAAGGGGGAGGAAGGGGGAGGGACTGTGGACACACACTGTAGTGCTTAGCACCTGGCTAGTACCAGAAAGGCGGGGATGCAGGCTGTTGCTAGGCAGCTGTTGGGCGGAGCCTAAAGGAATCATTAGCAGCATCGTTAACGAATGCAAACACTCAAGCACTCTCCAGTCCTCAGCCTCCTGAGTACTTGTTAATACATCCAGGCACCATGACCTTGAAAAAGCCTTTTGGTGGACAGACCTACTCAGGATAAAAGATGTTTGGCATCTGTCAGTATCTTACAAAACAGGCAGAACAAGGATTTAAAAAAAATGGCACTGGGAGTTAACCCTGGGCTTTTGGCAAGCTAAAGCCAAGGCATGCTAAACAGGGTACTTAGCCACTGAACCATATCCCTAGTTCCTACAGAGCAGACATTATCATCACAGTTTCAAAGAGCTAGCTAATGAGAAAGTTCCAGAATCTGCCAGCATCATAAGACTGGGCAGTGGCACTGCCAAAGCTGGATATCAGCTTAGCTACCCTCATTCTTATTCCAGGGACCTTCTGCTTCTGAGTCAGCCAACAGCTCTGGGGAGAGCTTTTGACAAAAGTTCTGCAGTAAAATATAAAAGAAACTGACCTCGTGGTCTGCACCCTACGGAGGCTTGCAACCTAGTTCAAGTGATCCGAGCCCAGAGAAAAACAGATTTTAAAGTAGTCTGTTTAAAACCAGTTACCAAGGCAGTCAAGCTATTAAATACCTTTAGTGGAACTGAGGAGAGGAAGTGGTTGAAAACCGAATACAGTTAAATCCTTACGAACCTACTGTGTGTTAAGGACAACGCAGTCCCAGAGGACAGTCAGGAAGAAGGCAGGTTGTTTGTCTTAACCAGTAGGAACACACTCAGGTCACACAAGAGCCACAGTCTTATAGACAAGATGCGGGGCATGGACTCTTAACTGGTACACATGGAGCCAAAAGTCTCTGGCTGTTCCTCACTGGTAGCCTCCCCATGGTGCCAATAGGAGTTTCTTGATTATCTGGCTTCCCCTAGCCTGAGTAATCCAGTTAACTCTTGCCTCTTTCCCTTTCTCTCCTTGTTAAACTAGTTAAGAGCCATTGACACTTGGAATTCATGACCTTCTGTTCTAGGCCTTCTGGGCATCACCAGGACAGGTCAGCCTTCACTTATCTGCTTTCTTTTGGTTGCTATTGTTTTAACAGAACACATGACAATAGAGAGCTGTTCTCAACCATTTGGGGGTTTCCTATCAGATATCCTGAATATCATATATTTACATTGTGATCCATAACAGTAGCAAAATGACAGTTAAAAAGTAGCATAAAACAATTTTACGGTTGGGGGGTCATCACCACATGAAAAACTGTATTAAAAGGTCGAGTCATTAGGAAGGTAAAGAACCATTACATTAGAGGAACCTCCTCTCCACACAGGCAGAAAAGGTGGCCTAGGTTCAAAATGGGATTGGGGTGTGAGGGAGTAGACTACTAGAACCAACTGCTTTCTAGAATCAAATAAAAAAGAAAGCACAGTTTATCAGAACAAGTTTCATAAATACCCCGAGATGAAACAGTGCACTTCATTTCAGACAGGGTCTCTTATTCTGGGGCCAGGAACTCACTAGACAGCCCCAAATAGCCTCAGAGTCACCATGATCCTTCTGCCTCGGCCTTCCAAATGACGTGATCATAAGTGTGAGCTGCACATTCGGCAGATGAATCCACTCTGTTCTTTAACATGTTACTTTGATGTACTTTGTGTATGTGGAGGCAAACACGCTAAGGAGGCATGTGTGAAGGTTAGAGGGCAGCTTGTGGAAGTCCATTCTCTGTTTGTATCATGTAGATCTCAGGGACCGAACTCAGGTCATCAGGCTTGGCAGTAAGTGCCCTTCCCAACTGAACCGTCTCACAGGCCCAGAAAAATAGACTTTTCAATGATTGGTCGGCCATTTAAAAAAAAGCTAAGGTGGAATATATAAAATTCTTAGAGTCAAATGAAAAAGAAATCACATGGACATTAGAAACACAACAAAAGCAATTCTAAGGAGAAAGTGTACGGCTATGAGTATTTACATACAAAATTGTTATTATCCAATGTAAATAAATATGTACTTCAGAATTTTATAAAGACAAGAAAATGGAAAACAAAGTATTAGAAGACAAAGTATAAATATTTCCCACAAATTAATGAAATGAAACTAAAATAATACAAAGAATCAATGGAACCAAGAGTTAGGTCTTAGGGGTTGGGGATTTAGCTCAGTGGTAGAGCACTTGCCTAGCAAGTGCAAGGCCCTGGGTTCTGTCCCCAGCTCCGGGAAAAAAAAAAGAGTTGGGTCTTTGAATGGACAACAAGATCAACAAACCCTTAACCAAACTAACCAAGAGAGAGAAAAATCTAAATTCATAAAGAATCTCAAAGATAAAGGCACAGCCTTAAGTCAAATAAATTCTACCAGAGTTTAAATAAAAATTAAAATTTCTGGACTCAAATATAGTTCATAAAATAGAAGAGGAAGGAATCTCCCAAAACCCTCCTTTGAAACCCTCGATAGTAAACCAGGTACAACTCACTACTATGTATAACAATCAGTCAATAGAAACAAACAAGGACTAAGAAACAATTTCCTTGATGAACCATATGAAAATGGCTAAAACTTAATAAAATATTTGTAAACCAAATTCGACCACACATTTCAAGTATCTTAGCCAACATTAGGTTGATGTCATTCCAGGAATGCTAGGGCAATTCAACATATCACGTAAGAGGAAGAAAGCACATAAATGGACTGACTGAGGGACAGAAATCACATGATGATCCCAATAGATGCAGAAATGCCCTCTGATAAAGTTTATCATCCATTCCTGAAAAGAGAGCTCTGACGAAACAAAACCGGAAAGAAATACTTCTCTGCACCCACAGCCAGTGTTAGATTAAATGGACAAATACATGAAAGCTTCCCCTAAAATGAGGAAGCAATAAGTGCTCCCAGGCTCTCTCTGCTCTGCTAATGTAGTCCTTGATGTGTTAGCCAGAGCAATAAGGAAAGAAAAAGAAATAGCGTGGTACAAATACGAAAGGTAGAGGTCAAGTTATTCCGATGTGCAGATGACATGAGCCTGTTCTGTAAAGACTCAAACAGAAACATTCCCAAGTCTGCTAAACATTTCAGCAGTAAAACAGACTTCAGAATCGACACAGAAAACTCAAGATGCTTCTCTGTATAGCAAACTTTCTGAATCAGGAGAAATCAGGAAGAAGAAAGAAAATCGCATTAGCCTGGAAAAATGTAACACTTAGGAATGAGCATGACAGTGAAAACTGCAGAATTTTGAAGAACACAATAGAAGGTGGGAAGGCATCCTATGCTCATGGATTGGCAGAATTAATAAGACGAAAATGACTACATTTACTAGGGTGACTCTTGATCAGACACACACACACACACACACACACACACACACACACAACTTTTAAGTTAGCATTGCAATCACCTGTTCGGATTTACATGGAGCAATATATAGAAACTACAGACAGACAGATGGTCAACACTGAAAAAAAGCAGATTCTTCTCTAGGATCAGGAATCAGACATTCTGCAAAGTCACATTTATACAAGCCATATGGAACTTGCTAAAAAGAGGAAACCCATAAAAGCCAAAAATAGAAACTTCAGAAACAGATATATAGATTACAAAGATATGTGATATAAAAAATGGTGTCAAAGGTCAAGTAATCCAGTATTTAGCAAGTGAATCTTGAAAACCAGGCTTTCCACATGGAGAAGAAAAAAGAAAACAGTGAATCTACACATCACACCTGAAACTCCCAGGGGTTGGAGGTGTAGGGGGAGATTCTAGATCAAAGAAGTTAAGGGCAGAGTGATAAAATTAGGAGATGAGAAGTTTTGCAAGCCTGGAGGAAGAGAGATTTTTTTCACATGAGAAAATAGCACAAAGCATAAATTAAACACAGAAATTTAAAAGAAGGGTAAAGAGGGAAGATATATTTGCCAATCAAACCTGCTTCTGTATCTCAAGATTAATAATTATGAAAACTGAATCTAGGCTGAGTCATCCAAATAGGCAGGGTTTCCAATAGGATGTGATTTGGTTTAGAAGTACTTGGAGAGACTGAACAAAAATGGTTCTATGATCTTGTTAGAAAAAAACATTCACAGAGCCACGGTGTTTGATCAGGCCACAAAACAAGCAGCAATCTCCACCGTGCTCTAAGTCCTGAGCTCACACATAGCCACAGACACATGATGCTCAACAAATGTTTAAAAGTCTGACTGGAGCCAAATGTGGTCGTGCGTTTGAGGCCAGCCTAATCTACAAAGCAAATTCCAGGACAGCCAGAGCTGTTACACAGAGAAACCCTGTCGCAAGAAACCTAAATTACTAAATGGAGAGATAAATAAATAAATATTAATAAAATAAAAAGTTGGCTGGAGGAAAAATAGTCCCTTTAACAAGTGGCAATGGGAAAACTGGATAGCCCTGTAGAAGAGTGGAACCAGATCCTCATTTTGTCCTACAGAAAAACCAATGCAAGTAGATTCAAAACCTTAGGCCTGAAGGTGGAGATGAGAGATGGCTCAGTCAGAAAAACACCTGCTGTGCAAGCATGGAAACTATTACTATTAAGAAAACAAAAACCAATGAACATTGGTGAGGATACATGTTGGGAGGGGTGTGGTGGTTTGAGAGAAGAGTCTCTGTAGGCTTATGGATTTGAACATTTGGCCTCAAGCTTTCCACACTGTTTGGAGAGGTTATAGAACCTTTAGGAGGTGAGAACCTTTAAGAAGTATCACTGATTGTAAGCTTTGAGAGTTGATGGCCTCATCCCACTTCCTGTTCTCTGTCTCTGTCTCTGTCTCTGTCTCCGTCTCCGTCTCCCTCCCTCTCTCTCTCTCTCTCTCTCTCTCTCTCTCTCTCTCTCTCTCTCTCTCTCTCTCTGTGTGTGTGTGTGTGTGTGTGTGTGTGTGTCTGCTCCTGTGTAAATACAAATGTGATAGCCAGCTTCCTGTTTCAGCCAGGATACCCAACTGCTACTGGGACAGATTCTATGACCATGGAAGTGTAAGTCAAAATCAACCCTTTCTGCCTTAAGTTGGCACTGCCCATGGTATCCTCACAGCATCAGAGGAAAAAAAACCAAACAAACAGGAAGGAACACTTAGACTCCATTGGTGGGGAAGCATAATAAAGTAAAACACATTATGTGTATTAAAGATAGATAGAAATTGGGTTAATTTGGGTGTGTAATATTTTTATCTATTTGCAAAGTTTTCACAATCAACTTTATAAAGTTAAAAATTTCAACTAAGGAAGAAGCTAGTCCATGATTACTCATCTAAAGTAAAAGTGTAGAAAACAGCCAAGTGCTATGCTAATGATACCTGAGCAAATGATGTGTGTCATTCCTGCATGGCCAAGCAGTCTCCCTCCGTGTTATACTTGACAGAGGGATCCTCACAGGGTTCTTAGTGTGGTATTAGTGTTCTCTGTAGTAACTGAAGATGTGAGGACTCCAGATCCTCACTGTGCAAAGGCTTGGCCTAGGGAACGCACCAGGGCTGCCACTCAGAACTCCAGAGGAACATTAAAGCCACCAGAGAAAGGAAAACAGTGCCCCCAGTGCTGTCCAACCCAGCTGAGCTTTCACCCTTAGGATAGTGCTGGGGATTCTTCAATTAAACAGAAAAATTAAGCCCATTTTTCTTAAGTGAAGGGTTCATCTGGCAGTGTTTCATGATATAAGAATGGGATATGCTGGATTCTTCCCCTGAAATGTTGTCAGCTCTACCTAGAATGAACAAAGAGACCATGAGCCATCTTTAAGTGACTAGAGCATTTGGGACAGGAAGATAGAGAACACGAAGGAACAAAGGGACCAGGCTAAAAAGCATCAACATATGTTAAACTGTATAGGATGCATATTACACATCGCATTCATAATATACAGAATATCTTTACATTAAAGTCATCCTAAAGCAGCTTCCACATGTGGGGAAATGTAATGTAACCTAGTAGGCCAACTGGAACCTAATAAGAGTTTATTGTAAAGAAGTCTTCCCCCAGTCTCATGAGCTGAGAATGTAGTCCATTACAGGCTGCATGTTGCCAAAAGTGACCAAATAAGGCATCTGTAGAAAAGTAACACATCAGGCTATTTCTGTATGTCACTTCTATGTCCCCTACCAACAAGTTGTGAACTGCCTCTTATCTTGAGTGCTACTTTGTGATTCCTTCACCTTTTCTGCTGAAGGCCTGTTAAATTTAATTTGCCTAAGGTTTTTCTTTGTACCAATATCATACCATATATATTACATGCATAATATAGGTGCACCCATATGTGATTCTAAACTTTATCCTTGGGATAAAAATGTGATGAATAAAATGTTTCTAGCTTGAGTCTTGCAAGTGTAAAGTATACTCTCTTCTACTATGTAACCCAGAGATATATGGGTGCTGAACATGTCCTAATACTGAGGTACACTTCCAGACCCCAAATGTGTATACTAAATAGTTTGGTATCATGCTTTGTGGAACCAGCCAGACGCTGAGTAGGAGAAGGCAGGGAAGTTGGAGATTGTGATAGACCTTGGAAAAGTGAATGCAAAGTGTTGTAAAGTAGAAGACAGTTTAAAGAGGTATTTTTTAATGGAAAGATTAATGGGTTGTAGAAGGTTGAAGGAATGATGAAATGAGGGCAGACAAGACAGCAGTGCCTTGGTAAGAGGACCCAGCAAACGATGTTCAGGAGATAGAGAAGAAAAGCGTGGCTTTTGACTGTGACTCTCCGAGACTTGTGATGTTTAAGTGAGAGGTGACTGTTGTTCAGGAGAAAAACAGCAACAAATGACTCAGACCTGGGAGTCTATTCTCCACAAAACTTGGGAAAATAGCCCAGAGGCCATTTGCAAAAGGAAATTGGGGGCAAACCTTAGGAGTGCATCTTGAAGCTAAACCGGAAGCCATACACCTACCCTTTGTTATCACAAGGCAAGTGAAAGCAGTCATAATCAAATAAGACCTATCAGAGAAATAAATAAATAATAATATCCAGAAACTAAGGCTCCTAGGATAACTTCTCACTTCTGTCACATTTTACAGCCCAGCCATATGTCTCTCTCTCTAAATCATGACAGTTCTTCCTGTTTCATCCATCCCTCCTCGAAAGATGCTGACTCTGACACACTCAACCAACTTCTGGATCTTTCTTCTAAAAATAGGATATCCAATTTGATGTCCAAAAATAAACAGCCAGGATGTTTCACAGCCCATCTAGCATCCTCACAGCCATTTAACCGAAGTAGCACCGCACAGACAGGAAGGTATAATTGCCTTGCAGAACATCTTGGTAGCTGTAAAACACAATGCCTCCCACAGAGAGCGCGTGTCCCTAACCATTCCCAACCCGGCATGTGTTGCTCTATGGGAAAAGGATTCCTAAGTTTATGCCTTAGTTGCAAAAGATTATCTTTATTGTCATTCCATCTGTTACTGTTTCAGAGAGAAAACTTATTATTTTAGCAAGGTAGTGACTTACTACTTACAAAACCCTCCAACAATGTGTTTACCTGGGACCCTGTAAAAGCCCGTTGCTTTATAATGGGATTAAACTACACTACAATAATTTAAGACCAATATTTTTTTAAATCTATGAGTGTTTATGTTTTTTGTGTTTAATCTCTACAGAACTTTAATGTCAGAGCCGGACACGGTGGTATGGGCCTTCTTAATCCCAGCAGGTTGGTCTCTGTGAATATGAGACCACCTTGTCCACATCATGTAGTCCAAGGCTACATAGACCCATTCGGGGTGGGGGTCATATCAATACTGGCTTACAAAGAGAATACGACAGAGCCACAAAATTGTTGAACAAGCATGTTTCACAGACGGAGAAACTAAAACAACAGAAACTCATATACCAAGTATCTCGAAGTAAAGACTTAATACACTCCTCTTATTGGGGAGTTCAAACAACAAGGAAACACACAAAGCCTGGAATCCACTCAATAGGAGATGAATCACATACTGGTGAGTGCTGAGAGTGAGCCTGGGCCCACATTAGAAAGACCCATAGGTTTATGTTTTGGTTAAACATTATATAATATGACTTTCCTCTTCATGTTTTCACAAAGCAATATCATCTACCACATACAATTATTAAACTCAATACACAAAAACACAGAGTCCTACATTTATGCTAGATAAAGGCAGCCCAGCCATTTCAAATCTTAAAGGTTCTAGAGAGACAGCTTGGCAGTTATCAGCACTTGCTGGTTTTACACGGGAATGAAGTTCAGTTCCCAGCACCCACTTGGGGCAGCTCACATTGCCTGTTACTCCAGCTATAAGACATTTGATGCCTCGTTTTGGCCTCCTTGAGTACATATATATACAGACACACATACGCACATAAATATAAAAACAAAAATCAGTCATCACCCTCTAAATCAAAATATCAGGATTCTCACCACCAATGCAGATGCTCTCAAGCTCTCAGTATCTCATATAAAAGGATCCCCAGGTACAAGGATTCTCTTGAGCTCCAACATTGGGATAACTACAACAAACTGTGTCTATATGATGGATGATTTCGGAGGCTCCTGCTAGACCTGTTCTAAATAACCATAGGGTTAACAAACTGGAGAAAACTTTCTCCCAACAAGATGGCCTCCACTGCTCTTTTCTTTTCCTGTGTCCTAGAGCACTAGGGTGTGCCTGTGGTCAAACATACCTCATACATGCTAGACAAATGTTAGCATTTAGCAACCAACAGCCTTAATCCTGCCTTTACTCTGATTATCTGAGAAACTAGACTATTAGGGAAAGAAGAGAAGGAAGAAAGAGGAAGGAAAGGAGGGAGGGAGAGATGGAGGGGTGGAGGGAACAAGAGAGGGAAGGGGGAGGGAAGTGGGGGAGAGGGACTGAGAGAGGAAGAGAGGGAAGAAACAGGAAAAGGGGAACTGATGACTACTTCTACCATAGTCCTGCAGTGAATAACTCATAAGTGTTTCCTTCCTGGTTACTTAAGGCAATTATGTAAATGACACAAAGAACCCTTCTCCCTGATACATAAAGAGACCCAATTAGACAGTGCGAGCATTTTCAGCATAGCACCCCAACACACTAAAGCACAGATTTTCTCAAGCTGTGAATCTCCTTCTTGCTGAATATACAAGATGCCTGCGTTTAGCGCAGCCCTGCTCTACCATCCAGTCACAAAGTTTGCAGGAATTCCACAGTCAGTTGTAACCTGATGGGACCACTGAGGAAGAGCAGGCATTTTCCTGTTCAGGTAACACTTCTGAGTTCATCTTTGCAAAGGAGGAAATTATCTATTTTCCCTTTTTCACCCACAGTGGAGCAGGTGTCAAAGGGATGACTGCCTGTCAGAGTTGGCATCATCTTGTGGCATCCAATAAATGCTATTTGACCCTTTTTAAAGATTTATTTATTTTTATGAGCACCAGGTAGCTGTCTTCAGACACACCAGAAAAAGGCATCAGATCTCATTACAGATGGTTGTGAGCCACCATGTGGTTGCTGGGATTTGAACTCAGGACTCCTGGAAGAGCAATCAATGCTCTTAACCACTGAGCCATCTCTCCGGCCCCCATGTTATTTGATCTTACAGTTTGTAGTAACTGCTTTGAATTATTCTAGTTGATTAGAAATTATATTTTCCATTATTTATGTTTTATTATTTTTGAGCCATATTAGAACTGGAGAGATAACTCAGCAATTAAGAATGCCTGCTGTTCTATTGAGGACTAAAGTGTATTTCCCAGAACCCACATTTGGCACTCACTACTGCCTGTAACTCCAGCACCAGGACATCCGACATCCATCTGCTTCTGATCTGCAAGGGCACAGGCCTACATAGTCACATACACACATGCAGATACACACATAAATAGGAATTAAATAAAAGTAAGAATCATCATAAAGTTTTTACATTTGGCAAACTGATATCAACTATTACATTGATATAATAATATATCTAATATAATAATGTAAATAAAACTTATTTCTCCTTCACAATCCCTAATGCTGAATTCCTTTACTATTTCTAATACAAAAGTTAGAATGAAGGGAAATAAAAGTTTGCCTATTCCCCTTGCCTCATGGCCTTGTGGGATGGTGTGTGTGTGTGTGTGTGTATGTGTGTAGGCCAATGGTGTGTGTGTGTATGTGTGTGTGTGTGTGTGTGTGTGTGTGTGTGTGTGTGTGTGTGTAGGCCAGAGATCAACCAGTGGGGTTATCGCACCAGCACTAACCACCTTATGTTTTTGAAACAGTGTCTTTCGTGTGTAATGCTCCCCATTAGGCTAGATTGCCTGACCTAAGGATCTCTGCCTGTGGCTTTTCAGCACTTGAAATTTCAGCATACCTGGCTTTTAATATGTGGGTTCTGTGGATAAAACTCAGTTTCTCCTGCTTGCACGTCAGGCACTTTAGCACCTGAAATACTTCTCTAGCCTAAAAACTTCTTCAGTCATTCTTCATTAAGTATGTATTGAACCTGGGTTCGGTCCCCAGCTCCGAAAAAAAGAAAAGAAAAAAAAAAGTATGTATTGAAGAATAGAGGTGAGTCTTGGTGGTAGAGCTCAGGTAGAAAAGGACAGAGTGCCTGTTTAGCATATAGGAGGCCCTGTCTTTGAATCTCAGTACTCCTATCCCAATACATATATGTATTGTATATGTATATGTGTATGTGTATGAGTGTGAGTATGTGTATAGAGCTTGCAACATGGCACAGTAGGTACAAGTGCTTGCTGCCAAGTCTAAAGCCCTGACTTTGATCCAAGAGAAGCACAGAAGGGAAAGAGAGAACTGACTCAGCAAGTTGTCCTCTGACCTCTACATGTGTGACATGGGGTGAGTGCTTGCACATACATACATACATACATACACATTAAAATAATACATAGATATGTACACATGTATATATGAGTATATACATATATGAAAGCTTGAATTTCTGTACTATGTTTACTGTTTTAATCCTAACCTCGACCCAACAATTATGCTATCTTCATTTCAGTGAATATAACTAACTTCAGCTCACCAAAAGTCTCGTGTGATTGTTCTTAAGCTTAGATTCAACAGGTTGTAGCTGACATCGGGAAGGCTCAATACCCCAACGTCTTTGCATCAATCCCCAGACACACATGGTGGACAAGTATTTACCAAGAACTCACATACTCAGTGTTAGTGAGGATGGGACCCTGATGGCACCCTGAAAGACACACAAGAGACAAAAGTGAACAGAAAGGAAAAGTGATAGGTGGACAGCATCTTGCGGGCAAAGCGAGGAAGAAGAAATCCTAAATCCAAAATGCAGCACGATGCAGACAGCACATGCAGAGTGATATGGAAGCAGTCAGGACTAGCTGACAGGACACAGAAGACATAACCTTCCCTTGGCCCTTTTTCTATGCTTCCCAAGAGGGGAAAACTATGCTTCTAAGAGAGTGGGCTCTCAGGAAAAAGGCCCAGGGTCTGAAATATAAACTTATATTTATAGATCAACAAATACATTAGTTTGCCTCAATCACTATCTTATGAGAGAATCGGTGAAGACGGCTAAAAATTCAGGAGCTTGATGGAAGACGTTGTACAGAACAAACACTGACAGGGTGTCAGCTCTCTCTCTCTCTCTATCTCTCTGTCTCTCTCTCTGTCTCTCTCTCTGTCTCTCTCTCTGTCTCTGTCTCTCTCTCTCTCTCTCTCTCTCTCTCTCTCTCTCTCTCTCTCTCTCTCTCTCTCTCTCTCTCCTATTTCCTGCTATTGTTCATTGTTGCTTTGGTGTTTTTCTGACTGTCTGACACATAGCCCACATTAGTCTGGAAAGACTGGCTTTGAACTTGTGGCAATCCTCCTGTTTCAGCTTCCTGATTACAAGAGTAAGTTAGCTATCGTGCTGGGCTTTCATACCTCCTTCAGTAAACAGCAGTATCCTCATTTCTCACAACCAAACCCTCACCATCCTTATCCGGGCCCCAGAAACCTGAAGTGATGAAAATGTTTGTAGTTATAGGGTAAAAAAATGAGAGAAACAGAAACAGAAAACACTATGCAAAAAAAAAAGCTATGCTTAAGAAATTATTTCATTAAGTATCTGAACTATTGATAGCTTGCCAAGATTTTATAATAGTTTCAGAATTGTTTGGTTCTGTTTTCACAAATTTGGCTCTGTCCACTTTGAACAATAAAATTTTATTGAGAAAACAAGTCAGTTGTGGAAATCAATCAACATCAATTAAACACATGCTCTTTGCCAAGCACAGTGGTGGGGGCTATATTTCATTAAGTCATTGAACCCAAACATTCTGAGTGTGAAATTGTTCCTCCATGTACTTATATATGAGGAGCAATTACAGGTGAGTCTTTTAGCTAAAGAATAAAGCTAGGCAGCAAATAACCAGCATAACAGTGTTTAGAAAAACCACCATCCAACACAGTATCAGCAACTTTTTAATAGAACCCAAAGGGAACTCAGTAAAGGTGCCTACTCTATTTCAAATGTGCATGGCTAAGAGCCAAGTGCTCGACTACACTAAAAACCAGGCCAATCCTCAGGTCATAAGGCAGTCATTTCGTGCATCAATGAAGCCATTGGGATGTTTAAACTCTGATACAGCAACAGTCCTAAAGAATGTTTCAGACAAAACTAAAATGACTTAAAGAATATTCTCCGTCACATGTTCTCTTACCAAATTGTTTCTACTATATGGAACCTGATAAGAGCAATCTCTAGGCACCCCTGTTTCCTTGTAACATAAATGACATAATTTTCATTATTGGGGGGTGGTGTTTTTGGTTCTTATTTTTCCTTTTGTTTTTGTATTAACAAGCTAGCATTGAGCTCAGATCTGCCCTTCTTTCCCAGTTGCTGATTAAAGGAGTGCGCTGCCATGCCCAGACCAACAACATAATTTTCAAAGTCACCTTCATCATTTATTTACATCTATGCTCTGTCAAGAACTACTGTTTTCACACTATTAGGCCTATAAAATTTTCAGTGTGATGATTTAAAAAGCCAAGATTAGAGCCCGGTGTGGTGGCACATGTCTGTATCTGAAACACTTGGGAGACAGGAGGACCAGGAGTTTAAGGCTAGCATCTAATATTAGCTATAAGAGTTACTGTCTCAAAAAAAAGTTTATTTTCTTAAGAGTTCTGTGAGAAAACACACACTCCTAGAGGCCCCTTCTTTCTACTAATACAACAAATAAAGTAAACCTTAGAAAATGAGACTCAGAGAGTTTAAGCTATTGACCCAAGAAGCTATTGATGCAAGCCCTTTGTCAATTGGCCTGAGAAACTCTGGGGTCCATTGACTTTTCTCTCAACACATTAACAACTGCCTTGCATTTTTGAGTTCATACAGTAGATGGGGATTGTTAGCTCAATTCTCTTAGGTTCTTTGACTTGTCTGAGCCTTGGTTGCTCATAGAGACATGATTAGGCATTGCTGTACTTTAAACTCTGATAAAGAATACATATAGTTAAGTAATGCACCATCCCAGAGCCACCTGATACCCAGCATAATAAATATAGATAGCACCATAATTGTAGGCTTTTACCAGCTAATAACAAATTAATGAGGAAAATCGAATTATAAGGAATTTGGGAGAGTGCGGAAGCAGATAAAAGATAGCACTAAGAATGAAAGGAGTGATAGCCAAAAAGGAGTCAAGAAGCTATACAAATACAAAATCCCAAGTGACAGAGACCATGGCCTCCAACCCACACACATAAACCAACTCCCGAGGACCACACCAAGACTTCCACAAGACAAGGATGTGCCTGAAGATGACAGTGAGCCTATTACAACAGATGGAACTTTCATCCCATGTGTTTAAAAGGGAGATAGATTAAGTGCATAATTGACTGGAAAGATTCCTATCAAAAATGATTTGGCATCACAAATTCAATAAATTAGATGTCCAAACTTGAATTAACTGCACCCTATAACTAACCTCAGAATGTAATTGAGTTGTAAAGTAATAGCTTAGCATACAGGAGACATAGAGTTTGACACCAAGACCACTTTTCAGAAAGGAACCTCTCAAATTCTTCCCACTAAATACTGAAAAGGGCATGTTTCCAATAAATTAACTGTGAAATTTTGAAATTGAATGCCCTACAATATGGACAATTTCTCCACAGCTAAGAGAAGAACATTTCATCACTAAGCACCTTCATATTCACCACAGATAAAAACCTGGACCTGATTTCTCTGTGATTGCAATGCAGTAAAAAGAGAATCGCCTTCCCCTCTCTCCAGTACTTTAAAGCTAAAGAATGTTGAGGGAAGCAAAGAGATACAATGCCCTTCTGGACGCAAAGGCAGCTGGGAAATTAACTGATCTAAATAATTCCACAATTAAGACCAAAAATCTAGCTGCTTACAGATAACACTAGTGCTCGCTGAGCCCTGGGTAATTTCCGAGATCCCTACAAAATGACCACAGAGGAATATTGTAAAGCTAGGAAAAGTGTCAGATGACAAAAACAGGGCCAATCTGGTGACCCTCTGACGCAACAGTCTCCAGGACAGCTGTCTCAAGAAAAATCCAGTTTCCTCTCACTTCAAATTCACCCATCATTTATCCCAAGGAAGGTCAAATATTCAACCTCTATTAACAGAAACCAGAAAAGTCTCATCGGTGAAAGCCTTAGATAGGGCAATGCCTCTTAAAGATCCCTGCTCTGTAAGTTGCAATAAATAAGGGTGAGTCAGTGGACAGTTCCTCTTCTAGCTTTGCCTTGGAATGAATCACACAGTCTGACCTTGAGAGACTTAATCTCTCCATTTCCCCACCGGTCACAGGTTAAGTTAAATCTACTCATTGCTTGCTTTTTCTGAGTATCAAAGAGTGAATGACATAACTATGTGAACGCTGCAACACAAAACTCAGCCTGCTCTTCATTGACATCAATTTCCAACCATCTAACACAGGCAGATGACTGCCAAAGGTGGTACTTTTACTCCATACAGTAACAGAAATCTTCCTGTAGAGGCCAACAAAACTCACACACTACCAAACGGCTCCCTCAAGAATTACACATTTCAAATTTGAAAATAATAAGCAAAATCAAATGAAACCCAAGATTTAAGAACACTTTATATAACCTCAATAGATCTAAGGTCTTGTGATCTTACAGGACTCTTTTCAATTCTCCTTTAATAACTTCTATTACTTCAATTTTTATTTTATATTTGATAAACCCTGAAATTGTCTTTCACTAGTGTGATTGCTGGATAGATTTTACTCTGTGTGTGTGTGTGTGTGTGTGTGTGTGTGTGTGTGTGTGTATGATAGATGATTGATAGATGATGGAGAGAGTAAAATACATTTTAGGTGATACATAGATGTAGATTATAAGATAGATGGATAGATACATAGATAGATAGGTAGGTAGGTAGATAGATAGATAGATAGATAGATAGATAGATAGATAGATAGATCGAGCAATCATAGGTAACAAGACAGTTAATAGACAGATAGACGGCAGGTTCTTGCACACTGTACTTCTTTTCAGTGCTGATACAGAAGCCCTTATTCATGCTAGACAACTACTTTCCTACAGAGATGCCCCCAGGCTCTTCACTTGTCAGTAACTTTTGGAAAGCTGGTGCCATGATTCAGTGTGCCAGGCTGTAGCTCACTGGTAAAAGGCTTGTCTAGAAAGTCAAGACTCTAAGTTCTATTCTCAGCACAAAACAAGTTCACACACACACACACACACACACACACACACACACACACACATCATCATCATCATCATCATCATCATCATCATCTTAAGAGCCAGGCTTGATAGCACAAGTTTATACTCCCAGCAGTTGGGGAACTGAGGTAGGAGAATCAAGCATCCAGGGTCATCCTCAAGTACATAGGAAGTTTGAAACCAGCCTGAGTTATGTAAGACTCTCTCTCTCTCCCAAAAACCCAAATCCAAGCAACAGAAACATTATCCCAAGAACGTTCCAGTCATCATCCATAAATATATGAGTTTTCAGTTTTGAATATGTTAATTTCACTTTACATCACATCTAGTAGATCCATGACTCCAAACTTCCCCTTTCAGTAAATCTTCACTGTAAAGAACATGGAAGAAAGAAAATGGTAATATAGTCTATAAAGTAAATTTAAAAAAAAAACCTACTTTTCAGATCCTGATCTTAAAATAAATCAGAATCAAAATGAAGGCTATCATAAAAGTAAACTAAAAGTGTACTAAAGGAAAAAAATGTACTAAAAGGTCTGGGGATTGGTTAAGAGGACAGGCTGCCCTTCCAGGGGACCTGGGGTAGCTTCCCTGCACCTACGAGATGGCTCGCAGTCATCTGTGACCCAGTCCAGGGTATCCGATGCACTAACGTGGCCTTTGCAGGCACTGCACAGATAGGGTGCATAGACACAGATGCATGCAAAGCAAACATATACATAAAAGTAATAAAATAAAATAAGTGTACTTAAGCAAAGTATTTACTACAGCTTCTAGCCAACCACGAACCCATCTGCCCAGCCTCCCATCCCTGCCTCTCAAGTGCTGGGATTGCAGGCACTTGCTACACATCTAAATGATAACATGTTTATTATAATAACAACATAACAGATTCTAATTTCCATTTAAAATTATTGAATTTTCATGTATTTATCTAAAACCCATGAGCACAGGCATCGAATGCTGCTGTTTTTCTCTCTGCTCTTTCAATTACTTCTTCAAAAATAATATGTTAAACGGGAAACCCACTGACATCTGCAGTGAACCCCTTAGGAGATGCTTTGCAGCTACAAGAAGAAATAATGATTGCATTTCAGCCCAGGAAGCTGATGCTGGCTGTGGTCTCTCCCACAGACTGCACCTATCATAGGTGCAGTCAGTCGCCTAAGGAAGACAGTACCAGTGGGGAGCCGCGTGCTTTCAGTTGCCCATCTGTAATCTTTCCACATCCCAGCTTCCTCTCACTGACTCGCAGGTCGTCAGCAAGTTCCCTGCCTGCCTAGGCAGCTTAGTGAAACCCTTTATCAAAAAAAAAGAAGGATCTCAAAAATCTGAGGACGTAGCTCAGTAGTACAGTACCTGCCTAGCAAGCAAAAGGCCCTAGTTTCAATCCTTAGAATCATAAATAAATAACACCTTGCTAATGGTCTGATTATTTATTCATTTTCTAAGAGCATATATCATACTTGCTTGCATTAGCAAAAAGGAGTTATCACTTAACTTCGCAAATTACCTGTGGGGGGTGCCCAGACCACTACATGATAGAAACTGTCTTTGAGGTAGTCAGACATAACCTTTAGAATGTATTAGAAGAACTGTTGTGGGCCCGCAATACAAATCCTTGGGAAGGTCTGTACACAGTTTTAACATTTTAAAATGACCGAGGTAACAAGCCACAAAAGGGGTTAATATTCTTAGAGGAACGCGGGGAGGGGGGGGTGGCAGTGAGCATAACTGTCCTCTCTGAGATGACTCTGGACAGACACCTACATCCCCCCACCCCCCTCACTATCCTGAAAAGAGAACAGAGAACCAAGCACACCCAAGGCTTTGAACTGAGGAAAGGTGCCTGGCAACATTAAGATCTCCAAAAAGCCGGCCAGGGCCTTTCAGAACGTGGAGGGGGCGGGGTGGTAGAGAAAGGACCTGATTGGCAGGCGACCTGCCACCCGGAGATACGTGGCAGGCGCGCTTACCTGTGAACACATTCTGAAAGCCATCAGCTGTCGCTGGAGCCCCAGGTGCCTTGGCGGCCAGCACAGGGGACCCGCCACCACTGTCATCCGCAGTAGCCCCGCGTCCCAGCAGGTGCACCGAGCCTCCTGCCCCAGGCGTACGGGCGCCTAGCTCCTCGGTCCAGTCGGCTGAGCGACTGAGGCCGCCCACGAGGCCACCTTCCAACCGGTGCTTCTTTGCCGGGGTCGCAGCTGAGGCCAAGGCAGTTCTGGGGCTCCGGCTCACGGAAGGGTCCGGTCGCTTTTTGATCCTAGGACTCTGGTTGGGGGACTGGGATGGGGAATGATTGGGCGAGCTGAGCTGCCGAGTGGTGGTCTTGATGTAGCAGGGGGTGATGAGTGGGTAAGGTTTGAAGCAGCGTGGACTGGGCGCAGGGCTGCCAGGCAAAGAAGCGACTGCGGGGATAATGGGTCCTCTCATCCCCTCCTCCGGCTCTTCCTCCAGTCTCTGTGAGGCTTCTTCCACCTCTGGGGCCCATTCCTCCCCTGGAGAGCCCCGGGGAGCATCTTCAAAAGCATCTTCCTCGCACTCCTCATCTGTGTCCCCAGTTCCAGCTGGGGGGACTCCGGCGGCGCTCTCCCCTGGCCCAGCCTCAGGAACCTCAGGAAAGGTGAAGGCTGGTGAAGAGAGCGTGTCTGTGACTGCGGAGTGGGCGGTCGCATAGCCCGGTGTCTCAGAGGCCAAGTGGCTTCCGGAGGACGGAGGATGCTCAGGCACCAGAGACTTGGTGGTCTCAGGCAAGTCAGGTCTCACCGGTGGCGCCTGTACGGTGTCCTTTTTAGCCTCGCTGCTAGTTCCCAGCAAGAACTGGTCCAGGCCCAGAAAGGCCCCAGGCTGAGGGGAGATGGCAGTGGGGGGCGCTGCAGGCTCCTCGGAGTCCTGGAGCAGCAGCTTCTGCTGCTGCTGCTGTTGCTGCTGCAGGCGAATTGCCTGCTGGATGTCTGAGAGCAAATCCTCCTGCTCCGTAGCGGAGTGAAAGCTGTAGATGTCCGTGTCCGAACCAGAACTGGTCCTTTGTCCATCTTGCGCTCCAGCCGCAGTTTCCAAATCCTCGGCGATCGCCTGGATCCCTACCCCAGCCTCGGCAGGCCTAGAACCACCTGGATGGATCACCTCGAAAGGGTCAGCACACTCGGTATCCGATAGGCCCGTCTCTTCAGCAGAGAGGCTGAGGTCCGGGGTCTTGGTGACTATAGAGTGAGCGCTGTCCAGCTCCCCGATCGGCAGGGCCTGAGAGTCCAGCACATCCTCCCGCGAGTCGCCGGCACCTTTCCCCTTGCTCAGATTTTTTCTGATCCGCAGGTTGGAAAACACCGAGGCTCTAGAATCCGACTTGCTCTTCTTCTTGCTGGTCTCCCCGCTGCCCCCTCCCCCCTTGCCGTGCTTGCCGAGCGCCTTTTTGCTCCCGCTCGCCTTCTTTGTGGTTTCCGCATCCCTGGGCCCCGCGGCATCCTCGGCTCCGCCGCCGCCGCCTTCGTGAGAGGCATCACCTGCGCTTCTCTTCAGCTTCCCATCCTGGTTCCCCATGTTTGAACCCCACTGCTGCGCCGCCGCGCCTTGGGGTCCTCAGGCCATCTCGGCCCTGGAGAGGGCCAGGGGAGTGTCCGGGACAATTCAGGCAGCTGGGCCGGCCGTTGGGAGGGGAGGCCGAGGAGCGCCCAGCTGGCCCCGCTCACATCTGCTGCCGCTTTGCATAATGCGCGGTGGCTCTCCCGGCTGCCGTCCCTGCGGCTGTGGCTGCGGCCCTGGCTGGCGGGCGCGAACATGCTCAGTTCAGCGCGCACTCCCCACCAATGGCTGCACAGGACTCAGCCTTGGCCTGGCTCCCCGCCCACCGCCGCCGCCCCCTCAGTGCCCCCTTTGGCTCCTCCTGCAACCAAGCAGGAAAAAAAAATGTCTATCTCTAGGACTTCATAATTGGGAGTGGGGGTGGGGGGCAGCAGGAGCTATCTTTAAGTAGCCCAGACTAGATCGAACTTAGAATCTTTCTGACAGGTTATCTCTGGGACCTTAATCTCCACCTTGAAAATAAAACATGTTGCCCTCTTTTCAAGAACTGATATATTGGAATATTTTTATGAAAGTTCAAAGCTCGCAGACATGCAAAAAGAGAAGAAGAAAATAAACACACACACACACACACACACACACACACACACACACGCACACACACGAAAAATCGAAGCCCAATTCCAGGTCAGAAGTACCGTATCATCAGAAACACACACACACACACACACACACACACACACACACACACACACACACACACACACAGAGTCTGCCTACTTCTGCATGGCTCCAGTTCAAATACTTGTTGAATGGACGGACTGTTCTGTCTTTTAAATACTTGACCATCGCTTTGCACACTCTAAGGTTTGTGAGTATGCTACTTAGGGCAAGGTTCCTTCCCTAGGCTCTGTGCCTGATACACAAGCCTCTTCAAGAACAGGACATTAACTGTCCTTTCCAAAGTGGGTTTGTGAGACCTTTCTGGACAGAGAAAAGAGAGGTAGGGGATGCTGGAAATACTGAGATTAAAGCTGATTAAAATGCTAATCTCCAAAATTCTGTGCGTTTACCATATAAATCAGACATTTGTATTTAAAAGGGGCGCATGTATTATAACTCCCAGGAGGTCAAACTCATCAATATTAAACGTGTCACAACCCGATCCCGTATAAAAAGGAAAAAGAAAAAAAAATGCCCTCGGTACAAACCCAGGAAATTAGACATTGTGCTATAAAGGATGGCCACTTTTCTCGAAGGTCCGTCCAAGCACACTTTGTCCAGGACCAGAGCTCCCTAAGTTTCAGACCTAGATATTAAACACTTATTCTTACTGTGAACTGTTGTCTTTATATTTTAATGACACTAAACTACAGTTTTTGTTAAACATCTTACAGCATCATTAGTATTTTAAAAGGCTGCAAACAATAAAAGCAAAAACAAAAAAACAAAAACAAAACAAAATAAACAAACAAACAAAAAACCATAAGTAGCATTTGTAAAAAATGTTACTCCTTGTTGGAAAATCCAGACAGTGATTACTAGCCTTTCTTAAACTATGATCTTTAAAACAAGTGTTTGCTGGGGCAGGTGGATTGTTGTCCTTAGGTGGCCTTTTTGAGTAAACACTTTGAAGAACTCAGCTTTAATAATAACTGTGCCAGGGTAATATCCTGGTCTCCAAGGGATCCCAAGAGTCTGAAAGGCCTTTAGTCCACCTCTTTCACAAGACTACTGGTTCCTTTTTTCTAGCAAGCAGGCTGCCCCCAGGGCACACTTTGCCTGTGGGCCTCTAGAATTCTCCGCCTCATTGAATACTGCGGTACTTGGACTCTTGATTCTTGCTCTCTCTCTACCAGAGCAACTTTGATTCAGACCTATTTGTTTCTTTGCTATTTTCTTCTGTGATATACCCAACACGTTCAAGAGACAAAGGGGAGGGGAGGATGGAGAGCTAAAAGGGCAGTAAGAAAACAGATTGGTTTTTTTCCACATCCTTTGAATGTGGGAGAATAGGTGTCAGTTGAAGGGCAGGTCAGAGCTGACAGAGCTCTATTATAAGATCACAAAAGTAGTAGAAGAAACATTAGGGACGGTGGACAGGGAATGGGAAGAGGGTAGGGGACAATGAAGGGGAGTGGAATGGGATGAATGGGTACACACTGTCAGCAGTAGCAGCTGGGAGATAGACAGGACTGCCTCCTGAAGCTCAAGGAGTTTCCCTGCCTAGGGACCTCCAAGAAGGTAAGCTAGGCCTTGAGGATACTAACCAAAAAGAATTTCAGGACAATTCAGAGTGAAACAGCTAGTCAATTCCTTAAGTATTAAATTCATTAAGAGATAGTAGATGTTTCAGAGTTAAGCTTGGGTATAGAGAGAGAGGAGAAGAAAAGATGGGCAGGGACACAGGGTGGGGGCTGAGTTTCTTAAGAGAGCTCTATCAGTGTCATTCATATATATATATATATATATCTTAATATAAGAGATATTATAAGATATATCTTATAAGAGATATCATAAGACATATCTTAATATAAGATATATATATCTTAATATAAGATATATATATGCATATATATATATATATATCTTAAAGGACCAGCCTGAACAAACAATTTTTTTGTTAAAGAATAAGAAAAAAACGATTGTTTATAGAGGCTTTGGGGATGCTACTCAATGGTAGAGAGACAGAGACACATAGAGCTTGCCTACAGAGGTGACATTCTCCTTTCTTTCTTTCTTTCTTTCTTTCTTTCTTTCTTTCTTTCTTTCTTTCTTTTCTTTTTTCTTTTTTCTGTAAACCCAAAGAGTGTTTTATTCTGCAGAGGTCCAGCATGCTGGACTTCTCTTAAAATACAGCACAATAGCACAAAGAAATACACACAAAATAAATAAATGTAGGAGATTGTTTTTAAGAATTTGTGGTGTTTTTGGTGTTTGTTTGTTTGTTTGTTTGTTTGTTTGTTTTTGAGACAGGGTTTCTCTGTGTAGCCCTGGTTCTCCTGGAACTCACTCTATAGACCAGGTTGTCCTTGAATGTACAGAGATCTGCCTGCCTCTGCTTCTCAAGTGCTGGAGTTAAAGGCTTAAAAGTGCGTGCCACCGCTGCCAGACAAGAATTCTGTTTCTGTAAATGAAGTTATAGGGTAGTTTCATGAGGCAAACTGTTTAGGGATGGAAGAGTAGCGTCCAGAATGTAAAACTCCAAGATCAGAACAACGTGGCCCCCAAGCAAGCATAGCTTTGTTTTGTTTGTTTGTTGTTTGTTTGTTTGTTTGTTTGTTTTGAAATGTTTTCAAATATCATGGTTTGAAATATCTCTTAGAAAACAGAATGTCAGTATCTCTACCTTGGTAATTGAGAGAACCCAGCATGCTGGACTTCTGCAGAATGAAAGAGTCTTTGGGCTTACAGAAAAAAGAAAGAAAGAAAGGAGAATGTCACCTCTATAGGCAAGCTCTATGTGTCTCTGTCTCTCTACCATTGAGTAGCATCCCCAAATCCTCTATAAACAATCTTTTTTCTTTTTTCTTCTTCTTTAACAAAAAAAAAAGTTAGTATGTTTGTTTAGAGAGGGTGTTATGTAGCCCAGGCTGGTCCTGGGCTCACTACATAGCTGAGGCTGTCCCTGAATTCCTTATCTCATTAACTTTACCTTCCAAGTGCTGGGATTATAGGTGTGTTACACCACATCCAGCTACAATCTTAATTGTATCAGTTGAGTCAATAGTTTTGATTCTCCCTGAGAGGAAAATGTGAATCAGACCCTAGAGTGAAGAGTTTCCTTCCTGTTTCTGATCCCTTGACTTCCCTTGTCTTTCTTTTCAAAAGTAATTTACATGCACATATAGAAACCTCATACTGGGCCGGAGAGATGGCTCAGAGGTTAAGAGCACTGTCTGCTCTTCCAGAGGTCCTGAGTTCAATTCCCAGCAACCACATGGTGGCTCACAACCATCTATAATCAGGTCTGGTGCCCTCTTCTGGCCTGCACGTGCATACATGCAGGCAGAAAGCTGTATGATGTATACATAATAAATAAATGTTTAAAAAAAAAAAAAAGGAACCTCATCCTGAACCTTCTTGCTTAATATAATTAGCACATATTGAATTGATATAATCAGAGAACATTAATAAGGGAAAACCTATGATATTCAAAGGCACATTTGAAACTCATAAATGTGGCTATTGACGTAGGCAAATTTGGAGAGCACCTCATCCTAACCCTAGCCTTTGAGTATGTTTAACTGAATTTGGGAATAGTAGTTTAACACTTATCTATATCAGGTGAGAAACCCTAGATTTGATTCCTAGAATAACTAATTAAACATATATATATATATATATATATGTGTGTGTGTGTGTGTGTGTGAGTGTGTGTATAGTAAATATATATATATAAAACTAATTAAAGACATATTTAAAATATACATACTAAGTAAATAATATATGTATATATTTTTACTTAAAGCTGTATCATTTGTCTTTATTTATACTTAAAAGTCATTTAAATGCCTAATTTAAAGTGTGAAAATATTATATATTCTATTTTTTATTCTTTGATCATAGTTTCCCCATTGTCCTCTCTTATCTTCAAAATTGGTTTTTAAAAATATTCTTTATAGTATTAATCAAAGTTCTTTGAAAATTCATGTACAAGGACATTGATTTTCAAAGTGGTATGCAACAAAAGCCACACAGAAAGCAGCTCTATGACAATGGATCATTTGAGGGAGGGACTCCCAAGGCCCCACTGCTAACTGTGGAGTTCTTGATAGTTCATGACTGATGAGAGTGAGCGTCAGTCCTCTCCAGGGCCACTGACCTGGAGGTTGTCCATGACCCAATGGATTCATCTATATGCAAGCATGTGTAGGCAGCATGTATTAGACTCCGTGGGTTATCTTAAAAGAACAGCACCAGCGGGAGCTGGATGACTAGAAGGAGATGCTGATGAAGTTAGGAGGGAGACAGTCAGAGACTTGTGGGACACATTTGAGGGGGAATTAGGAGAGGCCTATGAGCAACAGATGCTGGATACATATATGAAATTCTCAAAGCCTAAATAAAATTTTACAAATAACAAAAGAAAAAAAAAACAGATCACTGGTTTTCAATTCCAAAGTTCCGAAGGGCCTGTGAAAGGATTCTCAGATTCACATCAACCACATAGCTTCCTGGATTTTGCAATGAGGAGATATAAATGGGCAAAAATTAGCAAAGGCTCCTCATTTCTCTGTTTTGTGGCAGTGCTATGATTTTAGGAAAAGGGCAATACAAAAGTCAGGGGGTATGTGCATGTTCACTTAACTGTGAGAAAAGCTTTCAGAGCTGTCTGAAACCTCTCCTGTGATATAAGCTCCTCCTCTAGTGAGGACAGGCCTTCAGATTTTTTTTCTGACCTGCAGCATGAAGCTCCTGGAGAAATTTGAATTCTCTCAGGTTCATTGTTTTAGTAGCTTGGTGACTTAAAAGAAAAGCACACATGTCTCCTTTTAGAATATCTCCTCTCCCATCAAGGCCAGGATTTCAGCAAAGCATCAGGGTTATAAGAGGAGTTTGAGGGATTCCAGTTATTACTAGATCCCAGGTTTTCATGCTGTTGATGGTCTCTAAATTGAGAACTACTACTGTGGGACAAGCCATAATTCATTTAACTATACTAGAAGCAGCTATCGTCCAATCTTGTCCATTCATTCCGCATGATGCCTCAAAAGTCAACCCCAGTACTTCTCTAGCCTCTCTTACATTTCTCCAACATAGATCCCTCCTATTGTAAATTATCTAAACTCCAGCTGCAGCCACACCACATACCTAGCTGCATAGAGTACCCTCCATCGTTTGAATATGAGTCTGAAGCTGTGCCTTAGAGTTTCCATTGCTGTGAAGAGAGACCATGACCAAGTCAACTCTTATGAAAAGCAACATTTAATTGGATCTGGCTTATATTTTCAGAGGTTCAATCCATTATCATCATGGCAAGAAGCATAACATCATGCAGGCAGACATGGTGCTGGAGGAGTGGAGAGTTCTACATCTTCATGGAAAGGAAGCCAGACTGTCTTCCAGGAAGCTAGGAGGAAGGTCTCAAAGACCACCTCTACAATGATACACTTCATTCAATGTCAGACCTACTCCAACAAGGCCATACCTCCTAATAACACCACTCCCTGAACCAAGCATATTCAGTCCACCACAATTCACTCCCTGTCCCCCATAGGCTTGTTCAAACACATGAGTCTATGGGGACCATACCAATCCATAGCATAATGCTAAAACCTTAGTCCAACTTCAAAAGTCCCCATAGTCTATAACAGGTCTCAACAATGTTAAAAGTTTAAAGTTCCAAGTCTCTTCTGATGTTAATCTAGCCACTTAACTATAATCCCCAAAGCAAGACCAAAAGTCAACTGGACAAACTCTAAATTCTGCATCTCCATGTCTGTTGTGAAAATGCTTATAGTAGAAATTATTAAAAATCCCTTCAGATCTCCAAAGTTTTCAGGCGTTGTTGACTATGACACAATCCTTTCTCTTTGGTTGATTCCACTCCCTGTTATCAGCTTTCCTCAGCAGGTATCCCGTAGCTCTGGCATCTTGAACATCTTCGGGTCTCCAAGCAACCTCAGTGTTACAGCTTCTTGTTCCAATGTCTGAGAACCACACATGATCTGGGCTCCTCCAAAGAGCTTGGGTCACTTCTCCAGCTCTGTCCTCTGCAGCACTCGAGGGTCGGGTTGACACCACTCCATTGCTACTGCTGTTCTTAGTGGTTATCCCATGATACTGTTATCTCCAGTGTGCTGGGGTTTTTCACTGCCATGAGGCTTCACCAATAGCCTCTCACAGTCTCCCATCATGGTTCCAAGTGTCAACTTCTTTGCATAACTCCATCAGCCCTAGGCGATTGATTGCAACTGAGGATGCACCTTCACCAATGGCCTTCCCTGGCCTCTCACAGTGCCAAGCCTCAGTTGCTTCACGCCATCAAAACCAGTACCACCTGGGTGATTATTACACATTACAAATCCGGCTGAAGCATGAGGTACAAACTTGGCTATCTCTGGAGCACATCTTCTTTGTGCTCTCAGAAAACACTTTCCAGACGATTTCACCTCAGTGATGCTGGTCTCTTTTTTTTTTTTTTTTTTTATTAACTTGAGTATTTCTTATATACATTTCGAGTGTTATTCCCTTTCCCGGTTTCCGGGCAAACATCCCCCTCCCCCCTCCCCTTCCTTATGGGTGTTCCCCTCCCAACCCTCCCACCATTGCCGCCCTCCCCCCATAGACTAGTTCACTGGGGGTTCAGTCTTAGCAGGACCCAGGGCTTCCCCTTCCACTGGTGCTCTTACTAGGATATTCATTGCTACCTATGGGGTCAGAGTCCAAGGTCAGTCCATGTATAGTCTTTAGGTAGTGGCTTAGTCCCTGGAAGCTCTGGTTGCTTGGCATTGTTGTATTTTTGGGGTCTCGAGCCCCTTCAAGCTCTTCCAGTTCTTTCTCTGATTCCTTCAATAGGGGACCTATTCTCAGTTCAGTGGTTTGCTGCTGGCATTCGCCTCTGTATTTGCTGTATTCTGGCTGTGTCTCTCAGGAGCGATCTACATCCGGCTCCTGTCGGTCTGCACTTCTTTGCTTCATCCATCAATGCTGGTCTCTTAATCAGCGCTGATTTCTGTTTCGGTCTGACATCTCCCCTCCCCCAAGAATAGCTATAGCCATTTTGGTCCCATGCCTGCCAGCTACTTCATATTGTTGCTATAACATATCTGCCAGTCGCTGACACAGCTATGACTTGGCTCAAGAATTATGTTGACCACACACCTTGTTTTGCTCTGTATGTTCTGAATGTTCTATATGAGATTTTATAATCTTTAAAAAAATTCACAAAGCTTTACGTAGGACCCACCAAATCAAAGTCAGTATGAAATGTTATGTCGAAAATATCTTTACTTAGAACTGACCATTGGGCAGTTGTTTTTGGTCCTACCTATAAGCTCACTGTGGTTTCTGTGGGTGGCACTGAAGAATGCTACTAATAAGCTAAAAAGTTATGGCTACAATACTCATGATCTTTATCTCAATGTCTTGAAATTCCCCTGTTCACCACCCATCCACCCACCACCTTATCCTACTAGGTACCAACCAGCCTAAAGATTAGCTGATAATACTTTGTCTTCTTGCTCTTTATAATTTTGAACCTGGTTTTTCCTGTAAAAAGTCTACACTGAAAGCAACACTGAGGTTTTTCCTTCTTCTGGACCTGGATGTATAGTATTATCATGTGTGTTCAATAAACTGTTCTTGCTTAGCTAAGATGGTGTATGTATGGTTTGAGGGGTGATTTCCTGAACCCCAGTAATTTCTCATCTCCAGCAAACCAGCATCAATTGTCCCAGGCATCCCTTTTATTCTTAACTGTAAAGCCAGAGCCACATGGATGAAACTGCTGAGTTCTGCTGCTTGTTGGAGCTGAAACAAGGCCCACTTGTTCTACTACATTATCATTAGCTTTCTGTTTTCCAACTCCTTCACTGCCTAAGCTTGGCTGTTCTAGAACTTACTCTGTAGATCTCCATAGCTATGTCTCCTGAATGCTGGACTTAAGCTTTTCACCTAGAACTTGCTCCGTCCCAGGTTAGCCTTGAACTCAGAGATCTGCTTGCCTTTGTCTCTGGGAATTAAAAGTATATACCACCACTCCTAGGCCAAAGCTTTCTCATGGCCATTATTCCTCAAGATGTGGGTTGAAAGTATGTGTCTTCCAGCTTCAAGATCTGGAGGGCAAGTATACCCTCCATTTCTGAATTATAGTTCATTTCATATTAAAAGTCCAAATGAAAATGACAAGCAGGTAATGACACCTAACAGGATATAACTAGTCCTTGTTCAACTGCAGAGACAGTAAGCATAGCTGGGTAGGAATAGAAAAATATGGGAAATTAAGGAATGTCAGAAAGAAGATGGTCGTCTTACTCTTGTAACCAAGAACCCTCAACCAAGAAGTCAATAATTCCAGCACAGGTGATGTTTCCTTTTACCTAGAGATGCTTTAAATAGGAGAGAAACACAGCAGTGAGTCATGCACACCGGTCTCAGTGTATATCACACTCAGCAGGGCCCTTCTCCTTTCCCAGCTGTAAGCAAGAATTTGTTTTAGCGCACGTACAAAAAGGGAAAAACCTCATTGGCATTAAAAGACATGCCCTAACTTCCTTTGAAACACACAGTTTTATGTCTTCAAATTATAATCCCATCCAAGGCACCTTAGGAATCCCTCTATAGTCTCATTTATCAAAAGTATAGAGGGGAAAAAGTGAAAAGCAAATAAATGAAATAAAAGTGGTTTGAGCCATCCTTTAAAAGGCAATTTGAGAGCCACCAACGTTGTCTGTATAGATTCAGCAACAGTTTTATAAAGCTGGGAGCTGAGACACTCAAGGCTAACACCTCCTGAGAAGCCCCAGGCCTTTGGCCTGTGTATCATCCCCCCTCACAGCTCTGAAGGCTCTCCCCTTCTATCATCCCTCATGTTTATGTCTATGCTAACACCTCTCTAACACACTCCAGCCTGTTCTATGTGACTTCTCCTGACATACTTTTGGTGGCCAAGTCAAGACCACTGGTTCCACCTGATCAAAAATCTGTGGGAAGGGCTCAGGCTGCTACTTCCTGGCCACTGACACTGACAAAAGCAAACTTCTGTGTCTCCCGGCCTCTGCTCATCATTAGAGCGGCATTTCTTGTCAGTGCAGCATCTACTCCCTGTATCCCAGTTCACATCTTTGTAAATCAAATGCACGTAACCATAACGAGTTGTGCTTCTTTTAATGTACTCTTTGCTTTTCCTCCTCTAGGAAAGTGCCCTCAGAGCTGTCTGGACAGCTCCTCTGCCTATCTCTGTCCTAGTTACTATGCTAAGTCTTATACCTCTTCCGGGTGAAGCTAGGAGTCATTTTATCTAAGAACCTACCCTCCATTTTTCACTCCAGCTTCTCCAAATGTGCTTTCAGAACCTCGGATTAAAGAATTTCTCAACCTCTCTCTCTCTCTCTCTCTCTCTCTCTCTCTCTCTCCATATATATATATGTATATATACATATATATGTATGTATATGTATGTGTGTATTCTCTCTCTAAGTATATATATTCTCTATGTATGTATATATATTATACATAAGTATATATTCTGTGCATATATTTATATAAATTATATACACTTATATACTCTCTATATACTTATAGAGAGAATATATAAATATACAGAATATATTTGCTTTACTGCAGCACTTTTATTTTTCTTTACACAATGATGTGTTGCTGGGGCCTAATGTTCTCGCTGAACTGTAGAAAACCAAAATTTGTCATTTCTTAAAGAATTGAGTACAAAAAAACCTTACATAAATTAAAAGGATGAATACATTTACAGGTGTTGATGCAAACGTTCCCAACTCAAGACAAGTAACAACCCATGGAGGTCAGGAGGGAAAAATCCAGAACAGAAACTGGGTCCTAAGGCTCGGACTCTCCCACCCTCTTAGACTGGCAAGAAAGAAGTGGTAATTGGTTCAGGAACCCTTGCCAGCCTTGGGAAATCCTGGAAGTCTGCTGTTGCTTAATGCCCTGCACAGATCACTACATGGTGCTCACAGAGATCCACTAGGCTGGGGACTGACTTTTCCACAGCTCTCCCCAGCCACCAAGTGACCGAGCCACATGAACTAAGGACTAAATCAAGATATGCACAGGGTATTAAACATATACCGAGGGAACAGTTAACTTGAATACAAGGTCAAAAATCGGCAACAAGTTCTACCATCCAGTGCTAATAGCAGATACAGGCTTCAAGGACAAATTTCTTTTCAAAGGCTTATTCCAGTTTCATGAGGCTAGCATGAGGTGTGACATTTGCCAGGGCAAATCGATATTTCAGAATCACCTCATGCAGCGGATGCCTGGCGCCTGCTCAGTCCATCTAGAAGCATTTGCGGTGGATGATGGAGGGGCCTGACTCCTGCTCCTGCTCGCTGATCCACATCTGCTGGAAGGTGGACAGTGAGGCCAGGATGGAGCCGCCAATCCAGACTGAGTGCTTGCGCTCAGGGGGAGCAATGACCTTAATCTTCATTGTGCTGGGTGCCCGGGCTGTGATCTCCTTCTGCATCCTGTCAGCAATGCCTGGATACATGGTGGTACCCCCAGACAGCACTGTGTTGCCATACAGGTCTTTGCGGATTTCCACATCGCACTTCATGATGGAGTTGAAGGTAGTCTCGTGGATGCCACAGGACTCCATGTCCAGGAAGGAAGGCTGGAAGACAGCCTCTGGACACCAGAAGCGCTCATTGCCGATGGTGATCACCTGCCCATCAGGCAGCTCGTAACTCTTCTCCAAGGAGGAAGATGATGCAGCAGTAGCCATTTCTTGCTCAAAATCCAGGGCAACATAGCACCAACAATTTCCCTCTCGGCAGTGGTGTAAAGGTGTAGTCCGGTTCAGACAGGATCTTCCTGAGGTACTCTGTCAGGCCTGGGCCAGCCAGGTACAGACGCAAAAAGGCATGGGGAAGGGCATAGCCCTCGTAGATAGGCACTGTGTGTGCGACCTGGTCACCAGAGTCCATGACAATGCCAGTGGTGCACCCAGATGCATACAAGGAGAGCACCGCCTGAATGGCCACGTACACGGCTGGGGTATTGAAGGTTTAGAACATTATCTGTGTCATCTTCTCTCTGTTAGCTTTGGGGTTCAGGAGGGCCTCGGTCAGAAGCACTGGGTGCTCCTCAGGGGCCACACGCAGCTCGTTGTAGAAGGTGTGACCTTCTCCATGTCATCCCAGTTGGTGACAAAGCCGTGCTCGACAGGGTACTTCAGGGTCAGGATACCCTCTTGCTCTGGACCTCATCACCCATGTAGGAGTCTTTCTGTCCCATGCCCACCATGACACCCTGGTGGGGGAGGGGCTCCTGACGATGGAAGGAAACATGGCCCTGGTTCGCTCCAGTGACTTCAGTATCATGCCTATTTTATTATGCATACCTTTTTTCTTGCCTGTCTTGAACGTGTGTGTGTGTGCATGCACACACACTTAGTCATGTATATGTAGTGTTTGCATATACACAGGCACTGGCAATTGAACCTAGGGGCTCATGGATGCTAGATTTGTGTCCTACATCTGGCCTCCATACATCTCCAGTCCTTTATTTCCCCTTGATCATATGTCAGCTCCCAGAAGACATTATGAGGTATTTTGGCCTCTGTGTCTCTGGAATTCTTACTCAGTTATTGCAATATCATTTTTATAGGTAACAAATGTCTGTCAAATGTCCATTTTCCCTGTAGTAATGGTAAAGTCACGAGACAACATTCTCCTGCCTGTAACAACCCCACATAAAACTTGGCAGTGAGAAAATGTGAAGAGAGAGCAAATGCAGTTACATTTGACAATGAAATGGGAAGTAAGTTGAGAGAGAGGATGCACAGCATTACAGGAAATGAAGCTTTGAAGCCCCACAGTTCCTCTACAACATATTTATAGATCAGGACAAAGGGCATTTCCACCCCTGGGCAAGGCACAGAATGCCTTATTTAGCAGTGGTCTCTTTCAAAACTGGGAGTGATCTCTCCAAAAAGAATCTTGGCAGATTGCCCCATGACCTTCTTTGCCAACAAGTCCAATAGCTTCTATCTTATTGCCTGCCTTTATTTTTCATTTAGCTCATATCTAGTCACAATGAAGAGAAAATATGTAATTTCAGTATTTCTAAGTAGGCGACAGAAACCTTCCTTAGAAAGCTAGTTTGGGAATTTCCCCACTTGAACAATACAAAATGGTGTTTGATTTCAAAGACATTTAAAGACAGATGGTTGTATTAATGTTTTAGATAATTGTAAGGTGACTTCTAAGAATTAGATGCTGTTATATCAGGAATAAAGATGGGTTTTTAAAATGTCAACCTGACATGCCTATGAAAGGAAATGATTCTTTAAGGTCGTGGGTATGTGTATACTTCAGCAAACATGTAATGTCTATCCAGCTTCATTGAATTCATCATCAACCTAACAGTGTCACCTTTGCTCACATATTTGTCTCATTTACATAAAAATAAATGTTATATCAGGGCTGGCAATGTAGCTCAACATAGAGAGGTACCTGCCATCACGGCTGCACACTTGAGTTTGATAGTCAGGTCCCACATGTTGGGAAGGAGAAAACTAATTCATGCATTTTGTTTGCAAACACACATATACGTACACACACACACACACACACACACACACACACACACACACACACACACTGAGAGGGGAGAATAAAAACACAACAAAACTTTAAATGTGTATGATGATTCAACATATATTGCTACAAATAATTTTATAATGATTAGAAAAAAGTATTCAGAAAAATATCAATTTTAAGGAAGAAAAGTAAATATCCATAAAAAAAATGTTGAATAAGCTGACGATGTAACATGTAGTCACAAAGCCAACCCCCTTACGGACTCAAAAACTCTTCTGGAAATGGGATTTTCTGGCAGTGAAGTAAGGAAGTTTATGAATGTTTGTGGGAAGCAGTCCTGAGCATAAAGGTCAACAATAAACAAGGGCTGTTGCTTGGGAGTGGGTGCGAGAGACAAAGGGTATAGTCAGAAGATAGCTTTGGACAGAGTAGAGAGTGAGCCGCATGTAGGAGGAGGCAGGGTCAAAAATGTACACAGATGCCAACTGAATCAAGCTTATAGGGGGATCCATAGAAAACGATGGAAACAGGAATGTATCAAAACAAGGGAGAACTCACTGGGGCAGATCCTCTCTGGTAAGATGAGGAGGGAGAAGTGAGCTGGTGGACGAACTGGGGAATGTGTCAGGATATGAGCTGCGTACTTGGACTGGTGCTGTGAGAACTGTAATCATTTTGCCCAGGAGCATGCATTTAAATGTCAGAGTGACAGACAGCATGAGGCTGTTGCAGTGGCTTAGTGGTAAGGTGTGTGCCTGACACATACGTTACACACTTTTGATTCTGCCATCGCTGTAGATGACCATCAGGCAAATGGTATCACTCCTACTTGCACATTTGTCCATATGAAATGAATGTTATAATGTTTATTATGTCTCCTCATTGCTTCAATCTGATTATACATGCAAAAGAGTGCCCAGAGGAAATGAAAGTGAGATTCCTGGTAACGGCTCCATGTGAATTGGAACATCTAATGGTGTGAAACACAGACATATCATAGCAGGGACCTTAAAGACTCATAGACTCTTATAGACTTTCAGGGTGTCTCTAATGGGAGTATATGCATACTGCAGCCTCAAAATAAAAAGGGCACATCATAGTCAGTTGTCTTCCTATTGAAGGAGGAGGGCATTGGTCACCATCTGAGCTCTACCTTATCCCTCTCTGCCTTTGTGTTTCCATCTTTTATTTTCTCTTGAGTCATTTTTTAAGTCACTTTAGATGCCAGGAATCACAGGACTGATCGATAGAGACCTTAATGAAGAAGCACTGAAACAGCTACAGTGACTCCCTGGATAGATCTTCACTCGGTGAGGGTGTTTGTCTGTGATGCTAAGGCTGAGAACTGTATCAGAAGTGATCATCTTGGAAGAACAAGATGGCTCAGTGGTGAAGAGTACTGACTGCTCTTCCAGAGGTCCTGAGTTCAAATCTCAGCAACCACATGGTGGCTCACAACCATCTGTAATAAGATCTGATGCCCTCTTCTGGTGTATCTGAAAACAGCTATGGTGTTCTTATATATAATAAATAAATAAGTATTTAAAAGAAAGACATTTTTTAAAAAAAGAAGTGATCATCTTTTGGAAACCAGACTACTCCTCTGGAGCGCTAAGAGCAATAGTCAGTTGCTTGGAACACTACACAGAACAAGAGCTGAAATAATCATCAGCCAGACCATACTTTGGACAGGGATGCTAAATTACCCATACCCCTTGCCTCAATTCTTTCTCCACTTAAAATTCTGTCAAGGGCTGATGAGTTGGCTCAGTGGGAAAAGCCACTTGCCACCAAGCCTGAGTAGTTCAATCTTCCACGTGCTGGACAGAAGGAACCAACACTTACAAGTTGTTTGTTGACCTCCACAGCGGACACAATCATCTTCTGTCAGTACGCTGATGCTGATGTGAGAACAATGCAAATAGATGTGCGGTCACAATACCCCTTTAACCCTATGTCTTCCCCTTGCGCATGTGAAGTTAATCTCTATTCTCTGTCTTCAACACTACTTGCCTCTTTAATCTGTGTACTTATTAGGTGTCTTACCCTAGTTCTTTGGGTCTCAAAGTATTGGACTTTTGCCCTAAAATTGGGGGAAGAAAAAAAGACTGTGACAAGCTGAGCTAGGGGAAGTTAAACCACTCACAGTTATGAGTCTGAGTCCAGAGAAATGAGTGAATGCTCCCATGTATATCCACTAGAATTACATTTATTCTATGGACTTCTTACCTAATATAAGCTGAGTTCTGCTCTTTTAAGTGAGAAGGAAAAGTCAAAATTTTAATTACCTGCCTTTAAGGCAGTGGTTCTCAAACTGTCACAGCATGACTGCCTTGGGAATTCTTACATCAGCTATCTTGGATATCATATATTTATATAACAATTCATATCTCTTGGATATCATATAGTTACATACCAATTCATATCAGTAGTAAACTTACAGTTATGAAGGAGCAACAAAATAATTTTATGGTTGGGGTCACCACAACATGAGGAACTGCATTAAAGGGTCTCAGTGTTAGGAAGGTTGAGAGCCACTGTTCTAGACTATGGCCCCCGGTGAGTGCTTTCTCCCCGACTGCAGCTCGCACCTTTCCTTTTTTTTTTTTTTTTTTTTTTTAACCTTGTCTATGAACTCTTCTAGGGGTGATCCCAATTAATGCTGTCTGTCACTGAAAAATGTTGAAGTTTTGTTTTGTTTGTTCTTTGTTGTCTAGGCTCTTTGGATTATATGGAGTATTATATGTTCACTGCTTTATGAGTTGGACATGAGAAAGGTTGTTCTAAGGAAGAGGTCAAATTAAAATAGCAAATGTCCCAGGTATCAATACTAAAATCCCTACTGACAGACGGCAGGTATGGGCTTGGGTTATATGTTTTGAATAAGGAAACTTAAATTTTTGTTAGAACTAAGGTTGATTTCTGTTAAGGACTGGTTCTAATATTTTGTCTTATTTTGGCTCCCAAAAGGCTATGCTTCTAAACCTGAGGGTTCCTACCCTCATCTGGCTTCAATTGGTAATAGAGAATTGCTGTAGAGCCAATGATTAGGCAGACAGACAGAGGAAGGACTTTTAAATTGTGAGCGCAAAGGGCCAGGAGAGAGAACCAGAGAATCACTATGACTTGGAGGGAGAAGGATCAGATAGAAAGAAAACAAGAAAGCAACCAGCCATGAAATTCTGGAGAATGGCAATAGCAGACAACCATTCTCCCTGATTGGGTCCTAGGAAGCAGAGATGAAATGTTAATTTAGCAAGCTGAATTAGGAAAGTTGGAGGGGCAAATGCATGCTGGCTGTGGGGAGGATTAGAAACACCCAACTACTGAGCTATCCAGGCATATCAAAATCAGCTGATGTGTGTATGTCTTTTATTCATGAATGCAGAGAGCTTTTTGGTCAGTGTGCAAGTATGATCAGCTAGGAGCCAAAATGGTTTAATGAATTCACCACTATAAGTTTCTTTTACTAAATTTTGACTGATTTAATTTTATGTACATGCCTGTGTGCGTGAATGTTCATCATATGCATGCAGGAAGTGTACAGTCTGTGGAAGTGAGTAGAGTCCATCAGACCCTGGAACCGGAGCTGTAGATGGTTGTGAGTTGCTACATGGATGTTGGGAACTGAACTTGGTTACTGTGCAAGAAGAATAAGTCTTCTTAACCACTGAGCTACCTCTCTAGCCCTTCTTATTTCTTTTGTGCTTGAATTATCTCAGCAAATGTTGGGCTTAGGTCATTTGATTCTCAACAGATAATCTTGAAATTCTATGAAATATAAACTGAACCAAGATTGACAGCAAGAAGACAGGGTGTCTTGGAGGTCACTATTGCAATTTGTATAGCCATGACAATGTTAACTGTACTATCAGGAAGTCCTTAGGGAAAATTCTAGATGACTAGCCTATGTATAGCTATGAGCCTAGGACTAGGGTAAAGATGTACATTATTTATACCACTAAGGAGCCTAAATATGCACTAGATGAAAAGGAGAGGTGACCATTGAATAGGTTATGGGATTTCTAAATTATTTTACAGTTAGAAGTATTTTTAAGGAACTCAGAAATGTGTCTGTGGGATATTATATGTTCACTGTTTCATGAGTTGTACAGAATGAAGGTTGTTCTATGGAAGGAGTCAAATTTACATAACAAAGTCTCAGACATTAATACTAAAATCCCTGCTGAGAGACAATGGAGACCTTGAAAGGAATCAATGACTTTGAACCCCTGCAGTTCCTTTTCTCCCAGTAGTTCCTCCATCCCCTTTTGATGTACCCCATTTTGCTGCTTTCCTGTTCAAAGGAGGTGCTGGTGTATCATCTTCCTTGATATCTTGGTGAGACTGAAGCAGTCTCTCCATTCAAGGCTCTTCCAGGGACCCAACATAGGATCTTCACCCTACAGGAAGAGGGCAATTGTTAGTTACTAAGGTAACCTCTGGCAGAAGAGCCTGAACTGATGGGATACTGATGTTTTACACCTAAACCAGCAAGAGGAGAGCCCTCAAATTTCTGACAAGGTCCAGATCGCAGTGCTTAGTGCCTTCCCATCCTTAGATCAAGAAATATTGAGAGATGAAAAAGAAAGAAGTCAAGGCAGATTTGCAGCTATATTTCTTGTTGGTGCCATGGTCATCACACAGTCCAAGGGCAATTCCAGCCACCCCTTCAGCCTCTGGTAAAGTCTTACATACTTGCCTCCTCTCACTTTTAAAGCAAATATTCAAGAACTAGTAGGTGGCTGATATGTACTGGAGGAAAAATAGTGCATCTCATATTTGTGTTCTTGTTCGGTGTGAGTGACTTTGAGTGCCTTTGAATTTATGGTAATTCATTTTTTTCACTCAAGGAGCCTGTGGGCAGGAAACCTTCTCAACTGGTCACCACAGCCTATAAAATTTGACTGAGCTGAACAAGCTACCATCTTCATTCATGGTCAACACCTAGAGCTGGAACTACTGAGAAACTGATAATGCCCTCAGAGAAAAATCAATGTGAGTGTCATAATGGAATTGGCACAGGAAATGCAATTGCCCCTATGCACAAACACAGCCTTGATAAACAGCCAGAACATCAGATAGCAGGTATAGACGATGACTTAGCTAAGCACTGAAGGTGTTCCAACCGTCACTTCTTCATAGAAAACCTGGAAACAACTGATACAAGCCAATAAGCTCTTGGTCAATCCAAGCACAAAAAGGCTAATTGAATTGTGCTTATCTCCGTGAGCATCAGGAAATTCCTGATAGAAATGTAAGCTTTTTTACACCCTCAGAGTTCAGCCTAGGGGATAAGCATGTAATCTAGATCTTTCCAAAGAACACACCAGAATGTTCAGCTTCACTTATAAGTGTACACTTGTGATACAAACTTAATGCTCACATATCCCTTCCAGAGAGGTAGCAAAATTCAAGTAAAAGTGGCATACTTTTAAGGCCCCTTATCTCTGTAAGGACACACATTAGGCAGGCTTCTGTAGAGCGATTGAGCTGATAGCATCCATGTGTTTTATTATTAAGGGGGATTTTTCATCAAGCTGGTTAATCTATCAATCTAGACGCATGTGCAGTCTAGTGCCGAAAACCTGGAACTATCCCAGAGAAGGCAATTATTCACTCCTGTTGAAAGCTCAAAGAGGTTGAACTCGTGATGTCATTAGCTTGTCCCAGGAGCAAGTGTGGATTGTTTCACTTAGAAAGAAGATAAGGTAGACATTCCCCAGCTGGTTTTTTCCTTGGATTCTCCTTTCATCTGGTCTACCCATTGAAGGAACTGGTCTCATCAAAGGCGGGTTTTTCCCTCCCACCCCCCAACAGGACAGCCCTCTCTGGAGATATCCCAACCTACAGTGTGTTTTGTCAGTCATGGTTCTGCCTTCCTTTTTTTCCATGTGTTTGCATGATGTACATGTATGTAAACATGTTAGCATGAGGGTGAGGGTTCATTGCATGTACAAGGTGGTCAGGAGCTTACTGTCATTGTTCTTCCACTTGATACTTGGAGACAGATCTCTCAGTCAAACTCAGAGTTCAGGAGGTAGGTCTCTCAGTCAAACCCAGAACTCACTAGTCAGCTTGCCCTGGGAATTCTCATGTTTCCTCTTTCTGAGATGGGAATTCAGTCAAGCTGCTATGCTCACTGGGAATTATCTGTGTTCTGGGATTCCAAATTCTGGTCCTCTTGCTTGGGTGGCAAGCATTTTAATTGTAAGTCATCTTCTCAGTGTGGTCCTAGATATTTCCTAATACAGTCAAGCTGACATCCAAGACCAACTATTGCACTGGGTAAACCAATGTCCTCTGAAATACATCAAATTATCAAACTGGCAGCATAGCCTGGTGTAGCTCTGGCCAGAACTGTTACAGGGTATTTTAACCTATTTCTAGTTAGGGTGTGGTTCAGCCCTAAGCACACATTTTTGATCTCTCTGCCTGGACTACAGATATGCCTTTAGCATGCATTTTTAATTCCAAACAATGAAGGTGAATTTAGTTTGTAGAAGGAAGCGCCCATCTTTGAAAGTGATGTCTAAGTTGAGTGGCAGAAAAAAAAGATAAATCAGAGAAAGATTTGACAGGATAGAAAATGGTCAACTTCACAAGAAGAGCAAGCTACTTAAGGGAGAGAGAGAGAGAGTACAGGAGGAAGAGAGTACAGTACAGGAATACAGTAGAATTCACTGCAGTAGAGTTGAGAGAGAGGGGGGGGGGAGGGAGGGAGGGAGAGAGAGAAAAGAGCAGCACAGAGAGGGAGAAGGAGGCAGGTTTACCAGGAGAGTTTTACAGAGAAGACTGAAGAGAGAACAAGCCAGACACAGGTAAAGACAAAATGAGCCAGAGAATGAGAAGTGGCAAGATTAGTAAAGATTGCTAGAGCTGGTTTGAAGCCAAGCAGAGCAATCAGAGGCTGAGAGAAAAGCCAGATTGAATAAGTCAGCTTAGGGAGAAGTTTGAGCCGAAATAGCTGTGTTGAATCAGTCAGCTAGCGTTCGTTCAGAAAGAGCAAGAAAAGGTGAGTGTATTCAGCAGCAAGTCTCAGAGATTGAAAACATTCTAGGCCGAGATTAGATTGTATGGAGGTCAGAAGCTTCTAGGACTAGGCCTAGGTGACTGAGGCAGTAAACCTCCAAGACAACAATTACTAGAAGTTACTTACTAAAAGTTACTTTTACACAGAGCTGAAAGTCCATGCCTATTAAAGTTCCTTAAAAGGATGAACCAATCCTTATCTAATACTTTTCTAAGTGGGAGGGACTTAGTTAAATCTAGTCTATGATTTTGATCCTTTATTATTATTATTATTATTATTATTATTATTATTTATTTATTTATTTACTCTTATACTCCAGATTTTATTTTCCTCTGGCTGTTCCATATCCCATACCTCCTTCCTACACTCCGTCTATACGACGATGTCTCCACGCCACCACCCTACCAGAACTCTAAACTTTCTGAGGCCTTCAGTCCCTTGAGGGTTAGGTGCATCTTCTCTGACTGAACTCAGATCCAGGAGTCCTCTCCTGTATATGTGTTGGGGGCCTCATATCAGCTGGTGTATGATGCCTGGCTGGTGATCCAGTGTCTGAGAGAACGCAGGGGTCCAGGTTAATTGAGACTGCTGGTCCTCATACAGGGTTGTTCTCATCCTCAGCTTCCTCCAGCTTTTCCCTAATTCAACCAGAGGGGTCAGCAGCTCCGGCTCATTGGTTGGATGCACATATCTGCATCTGACTCAGCTGCTTGATGGGTCTTTCCGAGGGCAATCATAATAGGTCCCTTTTTGTGAGCGCCCTATAGCCTTAGTAATGGTGTCGGGTCTGGGATCCCACTTTGGGCCTGTTGCTGGACCTTCTTTTCCTCAGGCTTGTCTCCCTTTCCATCCCTGCATTTCTTTCAGACAGGAAGAATTATGGTCAGAGTTTTGACTGTGGGATAGCAACTTCATCCCTCACCTGATGCCCTGTCTTTCTGCTGAAGGTGGGCTCAACAAGTTCCCTCTCCCCACTGTAGGGCATTTCGTCTAGGGTTTGCCCCCTGCCCCCCTTTGTGTCCTGAGAGGCTCTCACATCCTAGGTCTCTGCTACATTCTGGAGGGTCCTCTCAACCTCCTTCTTCCCAAGGTCACCTGTTTCCATTCTTTCTGCTGGCCCTCAGAGCTTCATTCCTTTTCCCCACCCAATACCAGATCATGTTCCCCTCTCCCCTACCTCTGTCCCCTTTTATTCCCAGGTCCCTCCCTGCCTCCTTCCTTGTGGTTGCTTTCTTCTCCCTCCTAAGTGGGACTGAGGCATCCTCACTTGGGCCCTTCATCTTGTTGACCTTTTTGAGTTCTGTGGACAGTATCTTCGGTATTCTGTACTTTTATTTTTTTGGCTAATATCCACTTATTAGTGAGAACATACTATGCATGTCCTTTTGGGTCTTTGTTACCTGACTCAGGATGCTATTTTCTAGTTCCATCCATTTGCCTGCAAAACTCAGGATGTCCTCATTCTTAATAGCCGAGTCGTATTTCTTTGTGCAAATGAATCACGTTTTCTGTATCCATTCTTCTGTTTTGGGACATCTGGGTTGTTTCCAGCTTCTGACTATCACAAATAAGGCTGCTATGAACATAGTGTAACACATGCCCCTGTGGCATGATGGGGCATCTTTTGGGTATATGCCCAAGAGGGGTATAGCTGGGTCTTCAGGTAGATCCATTTTTAATTTTCTGAGGAACCTCCAAATTAATTTTCAGAGTGGTTGTACCAGTTTGCAGTCCCACCAGCAATGGAGGAGTGTTCCTCTTTGTCCACATCCTTGTCAACATGTGTTGTCACTTGAGGTTTCGATCCCAGCCATTCTGATAGGTCTACTTTTGAAGTGTATTTTATGTAGCCTCTGCAGCACTGCATCATTCTACTGTGTTGAGGTTTTGATCACTTTGCCAGCAGAGCACGAGTGGTTCACTGTCCTCATTCTGGAAACGCTGCTCCTTTGCATTTCCCTAGAAAGTGAGTCATGGTTATTTTCTGCTTTCAAAATGAACAGATTCCAAGTCAAAAAAATCTATCCTAATACAGTTTGGAAGTATTCTCCTTCAGATTCATGTGCTCACATGTCTTAGGAGAGATATTGGGTAGAGATTTGAGAATAGTGCAATTAAATCAAGGGACCCTTCTGCATGATGTAAATGGCTGGCCTTTAGCACAGTTTGTGGATTTTTACTAGAGAGCACCATTCACACTCTCAGTCACTATTCTGGAGTGGGTCCACACTCTCTTCTTCTATGAACACAGATTTTCAAATAACAAATTGTTGGAGGCTCCAGTTACAATAAAGTCAATAAATACTAATAACTGACTAGAAGAAAGGTCATTGCCAGCACTGAGGTCTCTAGGATCTGCAAACAGTTATGAGGCTTTCTGGAAATGGTAGACTATAGCAGGATAGTCTTTTTAACTTGAGGAAAATAATAGTGCCTTACATAAGACAGCTCTTTTCCAAAATTAAAAAAAAGGAACATATTTATGTGAAGTGGTTACATAGAATAGAGGGTTTCATCATGACATTTTCATATTAATATATTTTGATAATGTAATCAATTATCTTCATTATCTTATCAGCATCTGTTGTCTTACTCTCTTGTCCATGGTGCTTGCTTTCTACTTTTACAAAGATTTTGAGGCTTTGATTTGTCTAATAGAAAATTGAACTGCTTTCATTCATTTTTATTGTGGAAAGATATTGTGTAAATTTGGTTTTGTCATGGAATATCTTGGTTTTTCCATCTATGTTAATTGAGAGTTTTGCTGGATACAGTAACCTGGGCTGGCATTTGTGTTCTCTTAGGGTCTGTATGACATCAGTCCAGGATCTTCTGGCCTTCATAGTTTCTGGCGAAAAGTCTGGTGTGATTCTGATAGGTCTGCCTTTATATGTTACTTGACCTTTTTCCCTTACTGCTTTTAATATTCTTTCTTTATTTTGTGCGTTTGGTGTTTTGACTATTATGTGACGGGAGGTGTTTCTTTTCTGGTCCTATCAATTTGGAGTTCTGTAGGCTTCTTGTATGCCTATGGGTATCTCTTTTTTTAGGTTAGGGAAGTTTTCTTCTATGATTTTGTTGAAGATAATTACTGGACTTTTGAGCTGGGAGTCTTCACTCTCTTCTATACCTATTATCCTTAGGTTTGATCTTCTCATTGAGTCCTGGATTTCCTGTATGTTTTGGACCAGTAGCTTTTTCCGCTTTACATTATCTTTGACAGTTGAGTCAATGATTTCTATGGAATCTTCTGCTCCTGAGATTCTCTCTTCCATCTCTTGTATTCTGTTGGTGAAGCTTGTATCTACAGCTCCTTGTCTCTTCTTTTGGTTTTCTATATCCAGGGTTGTTTCCATGTGTTCTTTCTTGATTGCTTCTATTTCCATTTTTAATTCCTTCAACTGTTTGATTGTGTTTTCCTGGAATTCTTTCAGGGATTTTTGCGATTCCTCTCTGTAGGCTTCTACTTGTTTATTAATGTTTTCCTGTGTTTCTCTAAGGGAGTTCTTCACGTCTTTCTTGAAGTCCTCCAGCATCATGATCAAATATGATTTTGAAACTAGATCTTGCTTTTCTGGTGTGTTTGGATATTCCATGTTTATTTTGGTGGGAGAATTGGGCTCCAATGATGCCATGTAGTCTTGGTTTCTGTTGCTTGGGTTCCTGCGCTTGCCTCTCGCCATCAGATTATCTCTAGTGTTACTTTGTTCTGCTATGTATGACAGTGGCTAGACTGTCCTATAAGCCTGTGTGTCAGGAGTGCTGTAGACCTGTTTTCCTGTTTTCTTTCAGCCAGTTATGGTGACAGAGTGTTCTGCTTTCGGGAGTGTAGTTTTTCCTCTCTACAGGTCTTCAGCTGTTCCTGTGGGCCTGTGTCTTGAGTTCACCAGGCAGGTCACTTGCAGCAGAAAAGTTCGTCTTACCTGTGGTCCCGAGGCTCAAGTTTGCTCGTCGGGTGTTGCTTATGAGCTCTCCACGGCGGCAGCAACCAGGAAGATCTGCGCCGCCCTTTCCGGGAGCTTCCGTGCACCAGGGTTCCAGATGGCGTTTGGTGTTTTCCTCTGGCGTCCGAGATGTGTGCAGAGTGCAGTCTCTTCTGGTTTCCCAGGCGTGTCTGCCTCTCTGAAGGTTTAGCTCTCCCTCCCATGGGATTTGGGTGCAGAGAACTGTTTATCCGGTCTGTTCCTTCAGATTATGGCGGTGTCTCAGGTGCAGTGGTCCTCCTGCTCCTAGGCCCTCCTCTGCGGGAACCCAGAGGCTGTATACAGTTTCCTCTTGGGCCAGGGATGTGGGCAGGGGTGGGCAGTGTTGGTGGTCTCTTCCTCTCTGCAGCCTCAGGAGTGCCCACCTGATCAGGCGGTGAGGTCTCTCTCCCACGGGGTCTGGGAGCAGAGAGCTGCTGCGGGCCGGGATCCGCGGGTTTGGGGCTCCCGGTAAACACAGGAAGTGCCTGGTCCTAGAGGAATTCTGCCTCTGTGTGTCCTGAGTTCACCAGGCAGGTCACTTGCAGCAGAAAATTTGGTCTTACCTGTGATCCCGAGGCTCAAGTTTGCTCGCGGGGTGCTGCCCACGAGCTCTCTGTGGCGGCAGCAACCAGGAAGATCTGCGCCGCCCTCTCATTTTTATTGTGTTATCATCACCACCATCATCATCACCATCATCACCATCATCATCATCACCATCATCATCATCACTGTTGTCATTGTCGTATGTATAACATCTCATTACTTTGTAGCTTGGGCTTGACTGGAACTCAGGATGTAGAATATCCTGGTGGTTAGATACTGGCCTTTGATCCCATGGCTATCTTTTGTCTCTGGTAGGATTACGAACATGTACCACTGATTGACATTTGCTTTGGGCTTGCCTAACATATTGGAAACATTTGAACTGCATATCCACACATGAAAGATCTGGGCTGGTATTTCTTATTCAGTTGGTCAGTAAAGCTTTCCAACCTGTACCTTATTTCTGAAAGGAATTAAATCAAGTGACCAAGGGATGGCCTTCTTGACTCCAGTCAGTACCAACGACTTTGTAATGTGCTAAAGCAAGCTAGAAAACTCCCACTTGATCAATGCTTGTACATGGAATGTCGAGCCTGAGCCCCCTTGGAACAAAGCAGAAGATACTGACCTAATACCAGCAAAATAACTTTGTGATCTGACCTTTCAAAGAACAACAGTTTTAAACCCAGCTGCTTTCTGCTGTCTTCAGTAATTGAGTTCTTATTATATAAAGTGAATGAATGGAAATCCTCGAAGTTGACTTTTATCACTAACTGAGGACAGGCCAATGATTTGCTCATGAAGACTGAAAGCTCTTCCTTTATAAAAATGTCTTGAGGCTAGCAATATGGTGCATGGGACAAAGAGTACGGGCCACCAAGCCTGAAAACCTGAGTTAAATTCTGGGGACCCACATAGTGGAAAGAGAGAAATGAATCCACAAATTGTCTTCTACACACACACACACACACACACACACACACACACACACACACACACACACCCTTTCTCTCTGTGTCTCTGTAAATAATAAATAAATATAATAGTAAAGGTGATAAAACACAGTTTTGTGTATCATGGTAAATTCCCCATTGCTTATGAAACAATGACTCTAAAATATATCATGAATTAAAACCTCCTTCTGGCATCTATGTTTGCTCAGAAGTTTGAATCATGGGCATTTAACTTTCACAAGATAAATACCCTAACATTTAAACTGACTCAACATATGGCTATTGTCCACACCAAGGGTGTACATAGAGAAGATTGCTTGCCTTTATTCAAAAGAATGTAAGCATTTATCTGGAGATCTAAAACTCCCAACGGCTGAAAACTCATGAAAAATGAGGTAGTTATCCTGTACTATCTGTGGCATCAAGGCAACTGGCTAACTAGCTAGCAAGTAGACTTCACCCACATGCACAGGTTAATATCCATTAGTTTTATTGATGTGTATTTTTTTTTTCTCAGTTGGATTGAAGCATAGTCCCCTAGAGTCAGAGAATCTTTAGCGTTGCTAAAGGAGATTTAGCCTTGCTAAGTGATATACCTTCAAAGTGACAATTGCCCTGCCTCTGTCCCTCAAGGTAACACAGATGAATGAGGCTGTAAACATTCACTGGAAATTCTATGCTGCCCAGACCTTAACCAACAGGACAATGGAGATGGTAAACCATGACACTTAGCCAGATAGTAGCCTACCATGAGAAAAGTCATGACGCTCGCCTTCCACATATGAAGGAAGATCAAAGTAGCAGTCTGCAATTAAGCCCATATGAAATGAAAGGATTTCCAGGTATTTATTTATAAAGGGGAAACTGTTTGAATATAAAAATAAAATTAATCATATGACATGACTTAAAAAAGTTCTAAATTCTATGTATGAAATAATTTCCTTTATGGTAAGACCATACCCTGCGGAAGTTCAATGTCCCTGTCAACCAGGACAATGAACCATGTAAAAGACATGAAAAAGACAGGAATGTTGGTACAAACCTTTAATCCTAGCACTGGAGAGAAAGATGCAGGCATCTGAGTTAGAAGCCATCCTGGTCTACACACAGAGAGAGAGAGTTACAAGTAAGTAATGGCTTCATAGTGAAACATTGTCTCAAACAGTCAGGCAGAGTTGGAGAAATCAGAGCCAAGGAGCAAGTAACTGACAGGCAGACAAGCCCCTAAGATGTACTTATAACTGCTCATGTATCCTCGAATACACTATAGCCTCACAAGGTACCAGCAGAGAGTTAATCTTTTGACTCCCTTCCTACCTTAGGCAGAACCCCCCCTCCCCCCCGAGAAAATATCAAGTAACCTCTTGAAGAAAAGAAACCCAAGCTGGTTTCTCATGGTGACTCATGTCTGTAATTCACTTTGGAATTGGAGGCAGGAGAATTAGCAGTTGAAGATAATCCTTCCCTATATTTAGAGTTCAAGTTTAGCTTGACCTATATAAGATTGTCACATTTTAACAAAGAGAAGAAACATAGTTTATAGTTTTTAGATAACCATGAATTATATCCTGGTCATGCTCTTCTCTCTGTATGTTTCCCTTATCTCTAAATTAATCAGTCTAATCTGTTTGCAGATTAGGCTCTTAAAAGTTTTGAGTTTCACTACCTGAGTTTTTCATTAATGGGAAGTTCACTCTGATACCCATGGACAGTGTAGAGACATTAGTTGGACAATAGATCAATAGGGCAAGAGTTCTTCAAATAATCTTGAAATTTGGGGAATAAAACCTCTTCCCCATGTTAGAGAATGGCTGTTCCTTTCCTTTTATCAAGGAGACCCTGAAATGTTTCAAGCAGCTTAGTTTTTACCTTGGTGTGAAAGTAAGTCAATGCTACACCTTGTTGGGCTGTGGGGTCCATGATAAATATGGATAGCCAACCTCAGAAAAGTCTAGGTAAGAAAAAATAATAGTCCTATGCATATACAAATTAAATTATTATCATGGTCCTTTCTGAATGATGGATTGGACCGTGCCTCTAAGGGATGTGGAGTATGAATACTATTCTCAGAGTGTCCATGTGGCTCAGCTTGTAAAATAGTCCCAGTATGGTAAAGGTATTGTCAGTACCATGGGGATTGCTGTGGTCTTATGGAAGCTGTGAGTGACCCAATTGGTCATAGAATTGTATAAATAAATGTACTAAGGGTTCCCATTCAAGATGAATCGGTTCTCATTTGTCAGAAGTTCCCATGACTGGGGACTCTGTGAAAGTAGACATGGCTTGAAGAGAGCTTGGTGGCAGTTCTACGCCACAGCTGTCATTACTGTGGGATCTTCTATCACTGGGCTGAAATTATAAATAGTAGCCTTAGAAAGCACACAGTAGCCACTCTGAATAAAACTTGGCAGACTAGCACCCTGTTCAGAGATGAGATGAGACTACATACACTTGTAAAGTGGTCCTCTCAAATCAGATGGCCCTTCACATTTTGACTGATGGCCACAGAGCAGTTTGTGTTCATGTTAGGAAGTGCTAAGTTTATGTTAGCAATCGTTCAAAAGCTGTAAAGGAAGCAGTAAAGGACCTATGCAAACACACAGATGCTAGTGATGTCAGAGGAATGGATCCTTTAAATAACTGACTAAAACCAATTACCACTAAGTACTTGTGTTTAGTACTGCCACTTTCTTTGTCCTCTTTGGGTACCACTTAATTTACTGTATTCATACTCGTCTGCAAATGCCTATTTCAGTCTTTGAGAAAAATATAAGAAAGGATGTTTTCTGACCCTGTCAAAGATTTCTATTTCAAAATTTCTACTGAGACCTCCGTCAGTAGGAAATAGTTTCTGAATAAAATGCCCTTTGGGCCTTAACCTCTGTAGAAACATTATGGTGATGGGGCAGTGAGAATTACAAGAGAAGCATCAATACTTCAATGGCTTCACTTCATCTTGCTTTTGGGTCTGTTTTCACCCTCTCTTCCACTACCTTTGTGAAGTGGTTACTTTTGTTTATGAACTTGATTGAAATAATAAACACTTATGATACTAGTGAGATCTACGTTTGGGTGTGTCCAGAGAAAATTAATTTAGTGGACAAGCCTTGAATAGGGGTGACAGAGTCTGCTGTAGTTTGCTTTATTATTTCTGTGATAAACACCATGACGAAAAGCATTTTATGGGAGGAAAGAGTTTATTACAGCATGTACTTTCAGGTCCTACTCCATAATTGAGGAAAGTCAAGACTGGAACTTAAGCAGGAACTAAATCAGAAACCATGGAGAAATGCACTTATTGGCCAGATTTCCAGCTTGGTTAGCTCTTTCTCATCTATCCCAGGGTCTCTCCTGTCTAGGTGTCGTGGCACACACAAAAGCTGCTACCCTTACATATCGAACTTCAGTCCAGACAAGCTAATATTGCTAAAGGCAACCTGATAGAAGTAACTTTTCAGTTGAGATTTCCTCTTCTCAGATGACTGTTGTATCAAGTTGACAACAAAACTAATCTGTAGGCTTAGATTTTTTTCAAAACCTACTTTAATAAGTGTTCTTAAAAGCTTCGACCACTTTCTACCTCACTGTCCAAAGGTAGAAGAGAAAAGATGATAAATATGACAAGGGGATGTGGACCTGTTTAGAAGCCGTTCTTTGGAGCAATTTCAATCTCCTGTTTGTCAGGATACTAGTAGTCCAGTTCAGTAGTGTCGTGGCACCAACAATCCAGTTCAAATGTGTTACCAAACATGAATCAGCAACAATGGCATGAACCAATCAGAAACTACTTGGCCTCTGTTGACTTGGCCCAAGTTGTGGGAGTGACCAGGACCAGCTGCATTCCAGGGGTTCTCTGTGGTGCATCTCTGAATGAAATGAAGATCAGCAAAGATATAAGACCAACAAAGAGTTTGCACAGCTAGCTATGCAAGCACCATCTCACGTTCTGTTGAGTCCTATTTATATTTTCTCCAAATATCACATGTCCTCCTGAGGGTCTTGCCTCAGCAAAACATCATGTGAGTCTGCATCACATGACATGACAAGAAATTTCCACTCCACTAACCAGGACACCATCCTATGACTGGAGGACTGGAATGAGTAAAGAGTAAGATTGGAGAAACTGAGCTCAGTGCCAGATTTCTTTCTCTGTCTCTGCACTCACCCGGATGTTGAACAGGCCACCTTCAGGGTCTACTATACCTTTCCTGCCACGATGGACTCTACCCTCAGATTTGAAGCAGAAATAAATTTCTTCCTTTATATTGCTTCATGTCAGGTACTTGGTCACAGAAATAGGAAGCAGAACTAACTCAGATATTTGTTACAGACGAGTAGCGTTATCGCTGCTTGATCACATGGTCCACAAGTCTTCAGAAGTGATTTGTGGGAGTCCTTTGGAAAATGTGTGGAATTATGGGCTAGACAAACTCTAAAATGCTGTAAGAATTTAATGGGCCATTCTGGAGGGAGTATGGAAGCCCTTAGAACAGTGAGTAGTCTATGTATCTTGGTATCAACCATTCAATGTTTCCTCATAGCTGTCACTTTTAAAGGTCCTAACATTTGGACCTGATATCCCACCTCAACTTCGGTAAGAAGAAGCTGTTTAGATTCCGTCCATGTAAGGTCATGGTTTACTTTTTATGTCGTGCTGTTTTATTGCACTTAACATGATGGCCTATAGTTTCAAACGCTGTCACAAATTCAAGATAAATCCCTTTTATGAGTATAGGTACTGCATTTGAAATGTAATTAAATGCCCTCTTTAATAGCAATGTTTTGTCAGACATCTGAAAAACCTAGGTTGCAATTCAAGGTTCTCTGACTTAGAATTAATAGAAAGTAAACATAAAAAGGAGAAAGCATCAATAGTAGAAGACATAATTTAGAGCAGTTTTCAGAATTGGAAAGGGTAAAGAAAATGTTAAAAAAGAATCCATCCTGGAAGAAACACTTCCTATCTTTACAAATGCAAATGAATTAATATGTAGAGAATGTTTCTTCAAAATTAAAACGGTAAGAGATAAATCAATGAATGTATGTGGTAAAATGGCTGAAAACTAATTTTCAGAAGATCATATGGGAGAAATGGAAATGTCAGTGGTTATCAGTAAAATGTGATATATAATCATATGAAAATTAATAAGGGAGAATATTTATAAGGGACAAGAGTAGAGAGAACTTCTTGTGTACTAAATGGATACATCACCTGACGAAAACAAAACAAAACAAAACAAAACAAAATTCCAAAACCTATGGGCTTTATGAAAGTACAGAAGAGAAGGCTGGAATCTTGTAGGCAGAAAGGATTCTGGGATAGAGCCAGTCTGGGGGAGATTCACAAGGGGACATGGAAGAGATCAGAAGCATGGGACCTGAGCGGAGGTAACCAGCCATGTTGCACACCTTATATTAGAATAAATATGTACTTATCATATAATCAGGGAACCAACTTAAAGTTTATGGCCAAGATGTTTGCAAATGTATTTTGAGTCTCAGAGCCATTATTTTGTGAGCTTGGGATCTGGAGGAAAAACTTGGTATCAACAGACAGGTGTGAGTGAATGAACAATCGGATGGTTCACATATCCCATTGACATTTCCTAGTAAATTTGAAATAATCATATATATATGTATGTATGTATGTATGTATGTATGTATGTATGTATGTATGTATGTATGTATATAGTTTTCAACGTGGAAATGTTTATGAAACATTGACATTTGGGGACAAAACATGTATAGTGCTGTTCTACATTAAAAACTAGACAAGTTTCCCAGAGGTGGTGGGATAACTGACTAAATTAAATGATTTATAATAAATGATTTATATTATACATTTTACAGCTCCAGAAAGCAGCCAGTGCTCAACACACTGAGACAAACACTTATTGAAACCTCTTCAAGAATAATAACAGTAACATAACTTGCATAAACTTCAACTGAAGGAAAACCAAGCAGAATACTCGTTCTTGATGCCCTATGACTTTCCCAGGAAGAAGTCAAATAGAGGTGCAGCCAGCAGGCCAGTGACAGATTGCCTCACATTAAACATAGCAAATGAATGATGACATTGGTTTCCTTATAGGATCATGGGAACTCACAGACTTCAAAGTCTCATGCCTGGCATTTTATAAAGAACCTTATGTAATTCAACCTTATGTGCAGAGGGAGTAATGACTCAAGCCTCAGAGGAGGACCGTAAGAGTCGCCTCTTGCCCTTGCTTCTCTCTGAGAGGGAATATCAACAACTTCATTATCATTTTTATTACCTTAGACATAACGGGCTCCTGTAATGTTCTGAGGACTTTGTTGTCATGAACATGGACCAACGTTCCCTCTAGGTCACCACAGCTCCTCTGAATAGACATGGTGGTGGCTATATGAAGTCGCAATACACCGTATCCCTTCCACTGCCTACCTCCCTCCTGCTTTTGCAGTCTGTCTGCCTCCTGTTTCGTAGTGTCCCCTGAGCCTTGTAGTGGAGGCCATATCTATAGGTATGTTTGCCTCCACTCTGGCTGGGAATTGGGCCACTTTGCCACAACAGCAGACATTTACCTTAGAACAACAGAACTCTTATTAAAAGAGCAGCCCTAGTAGTGATGGAATGAACCAAGGCAAAGGCACCATTGTCATTGGGATGTTCTGTTTTAAACACCCAAGGGTACTAGTATTATGTGCCCCACCTAAGAATATGCAAACATAGCATGGTGTCCTGATGCACATGCCCCAGCATGAGTGGCTCTATTTCTCAGAGCATTCCATTTTGTTGTCCTGCCTTCTCATTTGATAAACTTCCCAATGCATTAAGAATACACTAGTGTGTAGAGAGGCTGAGGCAGGGGGATTGCCATAGTTCAAGGCAGACTGGCGTAAAGAATTGCAATCACGCAATCAAGCAAACAAATAATGCAAGAATATACTACTGTGATTGTTGAATACTTCTCTAGTGATTAAAATTAGTTCAAATCCTCACTTGCAGAAAGGCATCTAAAGTGGCACTCTGAAGTGAGGGGACACTTAGGGAATATCCTATCCACCAGGGATAGAATGTAAATTTGGGAGAATTCATAAATATGGACTTATAGAAACAGATATTTCATTGTATATCTGCTTACCCACTTATGTGGTAAATATGACCATCAGTGGGCTTCATATAGCCACTCAGCACCTGCATAGGAGCTGTACCATCCATGCTAAACAATGCTTTCTTTTCACTGTCCATTCATTGTTACACTTTCATCTGGTATTGGAGCAGCTCTCTGCTGACTGTATGCTGTGAAAGGAGGTTGTAGGTTTGTTTCTCAAGACCAAGTATATGTATGTTTGTATGTATGTATGTATGTATGTATGTATGTATGTATGTATGTATGTACATATATACACAGACATACACACATATATTCTATATCTATCTATCTATCTATCAATCAATCTATCTACCTATCTATCTATCTATCTATCTATCTATCTATCTATCTATCTATCTATCCATCCATCCATCCACCCATCCATCCACACACACATACTTGTAGTATACAAGTTAATACACAATAGTCTATCATACACATAGGCTTGATTTACTTTTATGTTCCTGTGTTCCTATATAACATCAAGGGCTTCCTTTTTGGACTGAGGCCCAAACTGTATAAACTAATACACATATAACATGGTGGAAGACCCCATTATATATCAGGTGATTCCAAGAAATCATTTTAATCTTGGGACAGGACTAGGGAAATGGGCAGAATAGTCCAAGTCATGCCTGCTTAGCTCGAGAGGCACAGTTCATTTAAATGTATATCCGTAGACGTAGACATTTGACTAGTCTCCTTGTAACTACCCCCCACTGCAATCCATCCTTTAACTATAGATCTCAAGGCATGAGTTTAGAGAGGTTTCAGAGAAACATCACAACTTTCTAATAGAACAATAGCAGTAATTTCCTTGCTGGGAAATAGAACCAGCCATGTTACAGTATCAAACTTGAGTTCCCTTCTATAGTCTTAAAACTAATCAAAAAGTATTTGGTGGCATCCATAACAGGTCTGCCATGTTTCCCAAGCATGTGTTAGCACACACATGAAGCCCATATCCATAAGGAAGTGCTAATGACAATTAGTCCCCAGAAGTTTGCACAGGGCTTCTTGATCGGGATTTAAGCTCGATCTCAGCTATATGTCTCATGTTCTGAGACCAGAGCATATGTCTTCCGCATTAGTGATTTACCACTTATTTAGACTGTAATACACAGCAGGGAGAACAGCTGTGGAAGTCGAGCTTCCTTGTCCAACAACTCACAGGAAGAAAATTCGTCTCTCCTACCTGATTCTATCTATCATCTATTCATCTATCTGTCTGTCTGTCCATCCATCCACATATACATGTTCACTGTACATCCTGTTCACTGCCTCCCTTCCAGTCACCCCTCCCACAATCTTTCCTTCCATCCCCAACCCCCTCATCTGAGCAGGGGGCAGTACTCCTGGGTATCTCCCTCCCTGGCACATCAAGTCTCTCTGGGCTAGATGCTTGCTCGTCCACTGAAACCAGACAAGGAGCCCAGCACAATCATATCCCTCATACAGACAACAACTTTTGGGTTAGCCCCTGCTCCAATTACTTAGAACCCACACGAAGACCAAGCTGCACATCTGCTGCCTACATACAGGGAGGCCTAGGCCATGCCTATATAAGTTCTTTGGATGTTGGTGTCTGCATCTATCTGAGTCAGCCACTAAAGGGAGCCTTTCAGAGGACAGCTATGGATCCTGGCATAGCTTGGTAGAGACAGAATGACATGTTTATTGTCCCTGGGACAGGGCCCTGGTGTGAGGCTCCAATGTGTGTGGGTATCAATGGCTGCTGTGGGCATAAGGTTTGTTTGTATATTAATGTACATATTTCACATTACTCTAAGGAACATCCTCCCTGATAATGCTAATGACTCCATGATAATTAGAAAAAGCATGGGTTGGGGATTTAGCTTAGTGGTAGAGCGCTTGCCTAAGAAGCACAAGGCCCTAAGTTCGGTCCCCAGCTCCGAAAAAAAGAACCAAAAGAAAAAAAAAAAGAAAAGAAAAGAAAAAGCATGAGTCCAGGAGTTGAGGGTGTGGCTATGTCTCAGCAAAGTGGTAAACACTGGGGCTTTCAGGACATCCCTAAAGACTATGGGAAAGAGCTCTAAAATACGTGAGTTAGAAAATACTTATTTTCTCAACTATGCAAAATATAAGGATGTGAGCGGCTTCACAAATCCAAATAGAAGTAAATACACTATGAGGCAGCTTGTCAGAGAGATACAAAGACGAGGAAATACAAATGCAGGCAGATTCCTGAGTTCAAGGTCAGCCTGGGGCACAGTGATTCCAGGCCTAGGTGTGGTAGAAATCAGAGAAGGGTCCCACCCAACTAATTTATTATCTGTGCTTAACAGAGGCAGATCTCTGAATTCTTTTGCAATGTTAAGAAAAAATGTACGCCAGCAGTCTCCTAAGAATCAAAGCTGTAGGTTCACCAGATTCATAAGATAATCAAAAGGAAACCCTGCAGTACATGACTGGATTGATATGAAAAATAAAAGACCTATGTTCTGCAAGAGATAAGCTATCCAGAATTTTTTTTTAGGATAAAAAGAGAGAACTGTTTGGAGAACACCCCCCCCCACACACACAGTCAAGCAGGACCTCCCCCCCCACACACACACAGTCAAGCAGGACATGAACAGACCGATCTCTTAGAATAGCAAGCAAGAGAATAGAGACAGAGAAATCAGAACATAGAAAGAAGCAGACTGAAGAAGCTGTATCAAGCAGAACACAGGTTGTCAGCTTGACCCATGAGTTGACTTTACCCATGAGTAATTTTTTCCACTGCTCCCAGACACCTCTTCTCTCAGAATCCCTTTTCAAGCTGAGACTGGTTCTTGGCAGATTGGCATGCTAAACTCCTGTATGCAGCTATACCATTAATAGTATCAGGGATTGGTGGTCGCCTTCTCTTTCTTCTCTTTTCTCTTCTCTCCCCTCCCCTCCCCTCCCTTCCCCTCCCTTCCCCTCCCATCCTCCTCCCCCTCCCTCCCCCTCCCTCCCCCTCCCCTTCCCCTCCCCTCCCCTTGTTTTGGTTTTTGATTGGCCATTTCCTCAGTCTTTGCTCCATCCCCTATCCCTGCATTTCTTGTAGACAGAATAAATTTTGTGGTGAAAATCTTGTGGGTGGGTTGGTGTCCTTATTGATCCACTGGGGTTCCTGTTTGGCTACAGAAGGTGGCCTCTTCAAGTTTGATATCCCTAATGTTGTGAGTCACAGCTAAGGTCACCTTCATTGATTCTTGGGTGCCTCCCTTACCCCAGGAATCTGTCTCATCCTGGAGATTTCCCACTAATTTTCCACCCCCATCAGTCGCAGACTTCCATTCATTCTCATGGTGATCTGGCCATCTCTCCTGTCCCTCCCCACACCTGATCCTGAACCCTCCCCCCACTCCCTTTGCTGGTATTCAGTCTAAGCTCCACCCCTACAGTTGCCTGGCAACAGTTAGCTGTGCCTGACTATGTAGGGGGCTGCTTGCCCCCCTTCTTCCTCTTGCTCTCCTCCTCTCCTCCTCTCCTCTCCTCCTCTCCTCGCATTTCCCTCACGTGCCTTGCCCGTGGTCCGCCTCCTTTGTTCCTCCCTCCTTCTACTCTTCTTCTCTCATTAAACCTCTCCACATAGAACCATGTTGGCTTGGTGTGTTCAGTTGGGAAGCAAGCCGAGAGTTAAACCCCAACATTGATGGCCCATATGGGGATTGATCTCCCCATATGACTACATGGCCTAGCCTGCCACCACCCACGGGGCAGAGAATAAGCCCCCTTCCTACCTCCTGCCTCCGCTGCCTCTGCCACCTCTGCCCAGTTGTGGTCGCAGTCACTCTGCATGAACCGAGTGCTCACATGGGGCTGTGACGAGGATCGAGGATCGAGGATCGATGGAGACGCACGCTCCTCTGCTGCCCCTCGCCACCCAATTGCTGCAGTGTGTCCTATCGTGCTTTGAAAATCTACAAGAGGTCATCCAGGAAGACCAGGAAAACCCATCCCAAATTTTAGAATGTCTTACAAAGGCTTTATTGCATTACACTAATCTAGAACCTAAAAACTCAGAAGGTAGCAACCTCTGATGGCCTATTTCTTTTCCCAGAGCTACCCTGACCTAAAAGACAAACTTAAAAAGCTAGAAAGGGGTTCCCTAACTCCACAGGCAGAAGTTTCGGTGCTGGCCTTTAAAATGTACTATGAGAGAGATGAGAAGGCTTGCATACTAAAATACCATATTCTGGCAAAGGCTGTCCAACCAGCTTCAGCCACTGCTCAGAAATCCTGGTCCTTTAAGGCTAAGAGTCCACAGGCTCATGGTACAAAATGTGGTCAACAAGGTCATTGGGTGAGGGCTTCCCCTAATGTCCACAAGCCAAGGGGCTATGTTCTAGGTGTTATAAAGAGGGATACTGGGCTGTTGATTGCACTTGTGTTGTGTAGGACAAGGGGGCATCATGTCCAGATAACCCTCCAGTGGGTTGCCTAGGCTTGACCATGGACAACTGAAGGGGCCTGAGTTCCGTGGACCTGACCACTGCCATCACCAGTAGGGAGCCCAGGGTAACTTACATGGTATGTGGCCAGCCCATCTCCTTCCTCTTGGACACTGGGGCCATTTACTCAGTCCTAATGGAGTTTTGAGGACCCACTTCTCTCTCTCATTTGCCCATTATCAGGGTAGGGGGGCAACCTTACTTTCCTTACTAAACCCCACAATTTAGCTACATTTTAGGGGTGTGCCTCTCACCCATTCCTTTTTGGTAGTGCCAACATGCCCTGTCCTTTTATTGGGAAGGGATCTTCTAGCTAAGTTCAGAGCCTTATTTCCTTTGCTCCTCCCATTTGCCCAAATTCAAGCTCGCCTGCATTCCTTCTGCTTCTTCTAGCCAGCAAAACTACTAACATGGACATGTTGCTTCCTTTACCAGCTTCTCAGGTAGACCCCCAGATCTGGAAGGTCCAGAACCCCTCTGTTGTTAAACAGTCTTTCCAAATAAGATCTGGAAACTGCTTTCTCTATTTGTCTTTTTGTCATGGCAAACTGTTTTAAGACATCCAGGCACATTGGTAGGACAAATTCTTCCTTCTGCTCCACAAAAAGCATATCTTAAAAAATGTTCATGTTGTTACCTCTTTTGTAAACTTATAAGTTACAGGAAACCTGTTCAGATCTACATATCATGGACCAAATAGACTCCACCCAGAAAAGTACATCGGCCTAAAGTTCCCACTGACTACCTGTTCCAAAGGGTTGGGTTCCTCTGGGTTTCAAATGTACATCTAAGAAAAATGTTTTCTTTTCTCCCAAATGCACTTAATCTTATCTCTACCTATAATAAATATATATGTATGTTCCAGCATCTCGTCAAGTCCAGGCACTTACTATACCCAGGACAGCTCCAGAGAAGCAACCTCCAGATTGCTTCACAGACACAGACGCTTCTATTGGACCTGTTCCTTCTGGCCTATCCTCAGATGGTTCCACAGACCCTGAACAACAAGGAAACAGCCAACTCTTAAGACTGAACAAACACCCCATACCCATCTTTCTAGGTTCCCCAGAGACACATCACCCCAAAGCAAGCAGGAAGTAGTCAGAGATCACAATGACCCTATTCCTGCTCCACCATCGCCTTTCTACTTTTTCTTTTTAATTAAACCAAAACGGGGGAATGTTGGTATTCTGTCTAAGCTCCACCCCCTACAGCTACCTGGCAACAGCCGGGTATGCTCTGCCTCACAGTTGCCAGGCAACAGCCAGCTGTGCCTGACTATAAAGCCAGCTGTGCCAGCTGCTTGCCCCCTCCTCTTCACCTTGCTCTCTCTTCCCTTCCCTTCCCTTCCCTTCCCTTCCCTTCCCTTCCCTTCCCTTCCCTCCCCTTCCCTCCCCTTCCCTCCTTTCCCCTCCCCTCCCCTTCCCTCTCCTTCCCTTCTCTGCTCTCATGCCTTCTTTTGCCCTGTCCCCTCTTTCCCCATCCCCTCTTCCCTCCACATGCTCATGGCTGTTCCTCACCCCTTCTATTATGTGGTGGGAGACTTTTCTTTTCTGCTCCGTTCTGACTGGTGTTCTATAAGCTTCTTGTGTGGGTACAGGCATCTCTTTCTCTAGGTTGGGGAAATTTTCTTCTATTATTTTTTTGGAAATATTTTCTAGGTCTTCAAGGTGGGACTCTTCACCTTCTTCTATTCCTATTATTCTTCAGTTAGGTCTTTTCATGGTATTCCAGATTTCCTGGATGTTTTGTGTCATTTAACATTTTCTTTGGCTGATGTATCAGGTTTTCTATTGTATCTTTTACACCTGAGAGTCTCTCCTCCTTCTCCTCTATTCTATGGTGATGCATCTGTTGCTCCTGTTCTCTTCCCTAGGTTTTCCATCTCTAGGCTTCCCTTAGTTTGTAGCAGGCCTCTGGTTATCTTTGTGCTGCATGGTTAGTGATTAGCAGGAGAAAGGGAAGCTAACCTGTGTTTCAGGATCTGCAGGGCTGATGAAAGTGGGTGGAGAGGTGTGAGGTGGGAGGAGGTGGGATGATGGAATGACAGGCTGCTTAAGTCAGCTTGGTGTGCCCCAGAGGATTCTCCAAACAGGAATGATGGGTGGGGGAAGGGAAACTTATCTGTATGGTTCAGGATCTGCAGGGCTGATGAAGGTGGGAGGAGGAATGAGGGAATGGAGGTTCAGGAGGTTCTTTTTCCAGGCATTCAGGGTGACTTCTTCATTTAAACTCTTTAGTTACCTCTCTAGCAGCCCAGTTTTTTTACCAGTCAACTAATCCAAAGTTTTCTCATCTCAGTGCTGACCATGGATGTGCAGCTAATGTGTTTGTCACTGCCAATTGGGGTTGGAGGTGGAGAAGGGCATGGGACAGGAGGCCTATATATAACATTGAGCTTGGTAAGACCCTTGGTGTTGGCTACAACCATTTCTGACTTCCATTAAAATGCCTTTAAAATTGTCCATAAAAATGAGCTATAGGCTCTATGTAGTCAATCTCCTTATAGTCTCATATGAGAAAAGTCAATTTGCCTTTTCCCTCCCAATGTAGAACTGGATCCTCAATGCTTCATTTGCAAATAAGCATTCTATATTTGTACAGTAGCTGGAAAGTCAGAATATTTCACAAGAACAGTTTTCCATCCTGTATTTTCTTCCAACTAGCCAGACTTGAAGGAATGCAGTGAGCACCCTCTAGTGGAGTCATAAGGCAAATGTCTTGTATTTTCTAAGGGGACAGACAAGTACCATGGTCTCTCTCTCTCTCTCTCTCTCTCTCTCTCTCTCTCTCTCTCTCTCTCTCTCTGTGTGTGTGTGTGTGTGTGTGTGTAGAGAGAGAGAGAGAGAGAGAGAGAGAGAGAGAGAGAGAGAGAGAGAGAGAGGGAGAGAGAAGAGAGAGAACTGAAAAGTTGTGTTCCGTTGGGCAGGCCTCCTTTCATCCTGTCAGTGCTCACAGACCAAATGAAGTGAGTCCTTGCTTGTTGTTTTCAAGTTGGTCAACTGGTTGCTCTTTCCTTTTTCTCCTTCTGGCTACAAGGGAATAATATTCATTTATGTGTCTCATTTTATTGCTGTGAATGTGTACATCACATTTGTGGCTTGATTCTGTGACACTCTAGAAAAAGTTTAGCTAAAGCTTCATTGGACGAGCTGTTTTTATTGTTACTGAAATAGGATCAGTGGTTTCTATGACTAGAAATTGCTGTTCTTGTGTTGCGTATGGGACGTGTTTGCCAACCACCCATATTCAGAATGAGAACCTTATTGGACCTGTTATCTCAGATGCTTTCTGCTACAGCCTGTAAGCACAAATCTCTGAGTTTTTAATAACTCCCAGCACAGAGGAAACTGGAGTCTTAGAGCAAACACCTGCGGAACCAGTCCCACTTAGCTGGCTAAAACATCTCAAGCCTCTTCTCTCTTCCAATACCAAATGGTCTCCCAGCTTTAAACCAAGTTATAGAAAGGACTGGCAACTCGTGCAAAACGGAGTATAGAAACACTGCAGAACTCCCCAAATTCCTAGAGATCTTTGCACCAACAAGCAAAGGCTGTTGTAGATTTCAGAAAATGGTAACCAATACTCATGAACCAGCTTGAATCCCTGGTGAATAAGCCAGGAATGGCTGGAGAGCAGTCTCCCTCTGAGGTGGGTGGTAGCATACACTGGGGTTTCAGTAGCAAAGAAAGAAAACTTTAAAAGTCTGTAGGAGTGGGACAGGCTCCTGAACAGGGTTCAATTCCTTGTGGGGTAGGTGCCAACAGTTGTTGGGTGGATGCAAATACAGAGGGTAGTAACTAAGGCTAGAGACAGAGAAGGCTTCAGGAAGTAACAGTAAGAAAGCTGAAGAAAATAGAGCGGGAGGAGGAGAGATAAACCATCTACCCCTGTGATGTAACCATACTACCAGCCATTGACGACACTGATTCTTTATTATCTTCTTTCTCCCTTTTCCCCCTCCTCCCACCTCCTTCTTCTATTGCTGTTGTTGTTGCTTTTGATGAGTATAGATGGTAGTAGCAGTTGCCTGTTTGTTAGAAATAGTATCCAGGTGTTCTCTCTCTCTCTCTCTCTCTCTCTCTCTCTCTCTCTCTCTCTCTCTCTCCCCCATCTCCTTTGTTGTTCAAAGTCTAGCTTTTTAGGCTTATCTGGTGTCAATCTTTAGATTCTTCTAGAACTATAAATGTCTGCTACTATGGTGCTGTCCTTGTCCATGATGATAGTCTGAAATGGAGTACCTCCGAGACACAAGTTCAGGATGTAAGGCTGCATGAAAGGGTCAGGCCATAGAACAGATAGTGTTAACATTCATGCAGAAGAAGTAGAAAGCAGAGTAGCGAGGTCCAGGGACTGCTCTGGAAGGAGAACGGGGTAAGTGTTGGTCTGCCCATTTATGGGTCATAAGACCCTTTTAGATTCATGAGAAAAGAAATGAGTTCTCCAGGAGAGTTTCACAAATGTCCTGGGGTAGACCAGATGTGATCAAGTTGTGTTCTAGTTGTCTATATTTCCTTGTGATAAACACCATAACCAAAAGCAACTTGGAGCTCGTTTGGCTTACAGGTTGTAGTCTATCATGAAGAGAAGCCAAAGCAGGGCCTGAAACAAAGAGCGCAGAGAAACACTGCTTACTGGGACTGAAGTACTTTTAAAGAGTAACCACAGCTGTCTCATTACTGAGGACTCTGCAGCCGTTTGGTCCTAAGGGTGGGGGTCCCAGCACTTGGGGGTATTCAAACAATGGTTCTCTCACATGGGAGAGAAAGACAATTCCCTAGTTGCTGAGCTCTCACAGCTGGTGCTTTGTCAAACCCAATCAGGTGCCCTAAAACAGAAAGGTTCCTGGAGAGGTGCTGGTCTCTGTAAGCCTGGTAAGGCTATCTCTGTCATCAGCTAAGGAACCATCATCGACAGCAACAGTATAAAATCAATAAAGCCTGAGACAGGTCAAGCACTCCAAAAGGCCAGTGATCAGCCCTTTTCAGTCTGGGCTGCTGCCAGAAGGAGGCACTCACACTAGGATTTTCCCACATCGATTAAGGTAATGATGTTAACTCTTCAGGTAGATTCCACTCAGGTGATTCTAATTTGTGGCAAGTTGACATTAAAATCAATGGTCAATAGTTGTATGCAATTTCTAAGGTAAAATGAAGTAGTATCCTAGTTAGGGTTTAATTGCTATGAAGAGACACAATGACCAAAGCAACTCTTACAAAGGATAGCATTTAATTGGGGCTGGCTTACAATTTCAGGTTTAGTCCATTATCATCATGGTGAAAGACATGGTAGCATCCAGGCAGACATAGTGCTGTAGAAAAGCTCAGAGTCCTACCTTTTGATCAGAAAACATCAGAAGACTGTGTCATACTGGGTGTAGGTCCCTACAGAGACACACTTCCTCTAACAGGGCCATACTCTTAATAGTACTACTTTCTGTGGGCCAAGTATTCAAACATATGAATCTATGGGGGCCATTCCTATTCAAAGCACCACAGGCAGGGTTTTCTGACATGGGCCATTTGTACTCAAACTCCCTGTCCATCTCCAAGGCCCATGATGACTTTCAGTTGGGGACAAACCCCATGCATCACACACCTTCGTTGGATTCCATTGGTCTCTCCCACAAGGAGTCATGGTCATACCCAAGAATACTAAGGTTATGGTCAAATGCAGGTTTCAGAATGAAAATTAATCTGGTTGAAGTGAAAGAGGGTGAGGGAGAAAGAGGAGTGATGTGTTTATGGTTTCTTGGTGTATATTTGGGAAAAGGAAGGAGGAAAGGAGTTGACATAAACAGCCCAAGCACCACACTGGCTTGTTTCTGAGAAGTCGGGAGGCCTATGGGGAGCTTTCCAAGTGTCTTGGCTTAGCACATGGCTGTTTTATGCTGAGTCTTACTTCACAAACCTTGCTTTCACGCTCTTTCACCACCAGGAACTGACTTTGAAGAAACCAGAGAGTTAACGGCAATTCATAATCTTAGTAGTTGCAGAAACTGAACACTAGGTGGCACTCATTTACCTTAACATAAGCGGTGTGGCTAGCATGTGTACATGTATTTAAAAAAAAAGAGGTCAGAAAGATCTCTAAACCCCCGAGTTTTTAGAAGTTATGCGCATGAAATGGTCACTGTGGCATGTCCAATAGGTAATTTAAAGGGCTATGAGCAGCGCTTTAATTTGAAATAATTGAGAAAAGGGGAGAGTAAGAAAACATAGCAAAAGAGTAGCTTTAACTTCTGAATGGAAGAGTTACAGGTTCAGGAAGTAAAGTGTTCCAGTCCCGTGATAAGATGCTTACCATGCTTCCATGAGGGCCTTACTTCAGATTATGCAGAACACATATGAAGCCTGACATGGTAGCACATATATGTAATTTTAAAACTCCTATACCCAGTTGGGAGAAAGAAACTGGAGACATCCATTCATGGATGCTCATGACATTAACAAGAAACGTTGCCTCAAACAAGAGGGGAGGTCGGGAAGGACACGCAGGGTTATCCTTTGATTTCTAGCACGTATGTTTACTGTGATGCGTGAGCATACACAATCACACACACATGTACACACACTCATACATGCACATACAGTGCCGCTGCAGAAAACTCTCCTGACATTAACACTCTTTCAACTCATTAGGGGTGATTCTGGTTACAGTAGTTTATTGGCCAAGATGGGGAAACTTCATTTTGCAGGAGAACTAACTAGATTGCCACAGAATTTTTCTTTTTCTTTATATTTATTCCCTTGTTTCAGTTGGTATACTAAGAATTGGATATCATTAGGGCATTGTAATTATGTTGACAGCATTATAATTTGTTGTTTTTCAGCATTCTTTTTTTTTAATTAACTTGAGTATTTCTTATTTACATTTCGAGTGTTATTCCCTTTCCCGGTTTCCGGGCAAACATCCCCTTAACCCCTCCCCCTCCCCTTCTTTATGGGTGTTCCCCTCCCCATCCTTCCCCATTGCCGCCCTTCCCCCAACAATCATGTTCACTGGGGGTTCAGTCTTAGCAGGACTCAGGGCTTCCCCTTCCACTGGTGATCTTACTAGGATATTCAATTCAGCATTCTTTTAAGTATTTATTTTTATTTGTGTGCGCCATATGCATGCCTGGAAAAGGTGTCAGATCCACAGGAACTGGAGTTACAGACAGTTCTAAGCCACCACATAGATGCTGGGAACCGAACCCAGGTCCTCTGAACCCAAGAGCAACATATGCTTTCATTCACAGAGCCAGTTCCATATTCCCTATAATTTGTTTTTACTTGATCTACCCATTGCTTTCTGCTGACCCCACACACTCCTTTCTGAGCAACTGTTTTCTTCTCAGAGTCCGTCTTTGCATTCATGTCACATATGCTCCATTATTCTCTCTTGTCCTCCCCCTTGTGACTTCTCCATTCTCCCAGAGTTGCCTTTCGGATTGTGACCTATACGTGTGCATTTGTGTGTGTACACACATGCATACATTTGCATATATATGCATCTGTATAATCTATGCACATTTATTTCAGTGTTTGTAACAATAAAATTTTATTGTATATAAATTAGTTACTCAGTTACAAAAGCAGCTTATAGAAGAGGGGATGCATTTTGCCCCACGGTTTGCAGGAACAATGCGTCATAGCAGATAAGGCATGTCAGTGGAAGCCAAGCGTGGGGTGGTTTAGTCACATGGTAGCCACAGTCAGGAAGCAGAGAGAGATCAATGGTGGTGTTCAGTTCGAGCTCTCTTTTTAATCCCTTTTCATTCAGTTTGGGATGCCAGTCCATGGGATGATCCTGGGCACTTTCAAGGTGGGTCTCCTCCCTTGGTTAAATTTCTCTAAAGTCGTTTCATAGACATACCCAGAGGTGATTCCAAACCTAGTCAAGTTGACCACAAAGAACGTTCATCATATGTACCTCATTTTCTTTATCAATTTATCTGCTAATAGAGCCTTCTAGGCTGGGTTCAAATCGAGACAACTGTCAATAGTGCACCAATAAATGGGATAGGCTGATTATGAACCCTTCAGATATACACTCAGACATGGTAGAGACAGATTATATAGTAGCACCACCACCAGCGTATAAAAGTTTCTTTCCCACTTTCTTGGCAGTATGTGTTCCTGCTTTCTTCTTGATAGCCACTATAAACAGGTGAAATGGATCCCAGGGCAGATTTTTTTGTGTTTACCGAATGCTCCGATAAATAATTTTATTGTCCATCTGTGCTTCTGCCCTTAAGAGCTGCCCGTGAAGTTCAACAATCATCTTTTAAAAGAGATTTATTTATTTTACTTTATGTGTCTGAGTGTTTGCCTGCCTGTACGTCCATACAACATATGCATGCCTGGTGCCTACTGAAGCCAGAGAGTGTCGGATCACGTCGAACTGGAATTGCGGACAGCTGTGAGCTGCCATGTGGGTGTTGGAAATTAAAGCCCTGGTCTTCTGCAAGAACAATCAGTGCTCTTATCCACAGGGCCATCTCTCCAGCTATTTAACATGTTATAGATGCTAGGCCATAATCCCTACCCAATGTACTGTTCTGAAAGATTTCCCACTGCTACTCACTTATTTCTTGCATTGCATAGATTCAATCCTCTTTGTTAATTTTGGAATTATTTTCTTTCTTTTTTGTTTGTTTCTTTTTAAAATTTTAATTTAATAATTTTACTTATTTGCTTTGCATCTAGCTCACTGCCCTGCTCTTGGTCACCCCCTACCACAATCTTTCCCTCATACCCCCTCCCTTTCTTCTCTGAGTGGATGGGAACTCCCCTTGGGTATCTCCAGACCCTGGTACTTTGAGTCTCTGTGAGGCTATGTGCTTCCCTTCCCACTGAGGCCAGACAAGGCAGCCCAGCAAGAAGAAATTTTCAACCTAAAATTTATCCTGAATACAAGAAGTGCAGACGTGAGCTATGGAGCAGAGACATAGGGAATAGCCAGCCAATAACTGGCCCAATTTGAGTTCCTTCCCATGGGCAAGCACCAATCCCTGACACTGTTAATGATACCCTGAGAGGCCAAACAGTGGATGGAGCTTGGGGATACTTATGGAGGAATAGGAGGAAGGGTTCTGGGCCCTGAAGAGGACAGGAACTCCACAGAAAGACCTATAGAATCAAATAACCTGGACCCTTGGGGCTCTCAGAGACTGAACCACCAACCAAATAATGTACAGAAGCTAGACCTAAGCCTTTCCACACATCGTGGCAAATGTGAGGCTTGGTCTTGATGTGGGTCCCGAACGACTAGAATGGGGCTATCCCAAAAGCTGTTGCCTGTATGTGAGATATGTTCTTCTAGCTGGAGTTATTTTCTGTGCCACTGGAGATTTTCCAAAAGTCCTCACATAACCTCTATCATGAAGTGTTTTACATATATTTCCCCTAATATTTTCAATGTTATATTAAGATTTGTTATCATTTTACATTTTTCTGCAAAATGATTCATTCTTCAACATTCAGACATCTAGCTTTTCTTAGTATTAGTTCCTGAAGATACTGTTTCTCAAAGTATGTTTTTTATAACTTTGTGATATATTTAGAATACTATTAATATTTAAATGTAAAATTTAAATATTATAATAATTATAACCACAAAGTATATGTAGTATTTATATAGTATTTAATTAAGAGACAAGAAGAGGGATTTATGAATACAGAGAAAAAAAAGGAGCAAAATAGGAACAAGAGGGAAAGCACACAGTTAGAGAGATAAAAAATAATAGAGGACAGTGAGAACCCAGAAGGACAGCAAGCCAACCATTACAAACTTTCCTCTCCCTCTTCTGCAGTGTTTCCTGAGACTTAGGTATCCACTGGAATTGGGCTGCACAACTCTGCATTTTGATGGGTTTTGGTTTTGGGTGGTAGTCTTTGTTGCAAAGAGAAATTTCCTCAATGAGGGGTAAATATTACATTTACCTGTGGGTATAAAGACAAATGTTTCTGACTACTCTTAGGGATTATGCTGGTTTAATAAATTAGTGGTTGTAGATTATCCTCAAATGGCCATGACGTAACTAACACTGAGTGGTAGCATGTAACAAAATTGCAAATATATAATTATTTTATCTGTCATCTATACTTTTTCTGAGACAAGAAAACACAACCTTTAAACACAGACATGCAAACCTATTTTTTTTAAGATTTATTTATTTTATGTATGTGAGTATACTGTCGCTGTCTTCAGACATACTAGAAGAGGGCATCAGATTGCCCTCTACAGATAGTTGTGAGCCACCTGTGGTTTCTGGGAATTAGACTCAAGACCCCTAGAAGAGCAGTCTGTGCTCCTAACTGCTGAGCCATCTCTCCAGCCCATGGCTAGTGTTCTTAACAGCGAAGCCATCTCTCTAGCCCCAGGCACTGTGATTTTAAATCTCTTAGGTTGTGGTAAGAGGGGTGTAGTCCCTAGCACACTTTACTCTGAAGTACAGCACTTGTCCAAACTGGCAACGGGCTATCCAGAAAGCTGGTAGGGGACCTCTAATTGCCCTGCTGTGTCTGTCCTGTTGCTGGATGCTGCGGTCTCTGTGCTCATCACCCAGAACTCTCCCTGAAGTGCTGGTGGGAGCTGTGGGTCAGAAACGTGGCTCCATGGGCAATGTGACAGGTCCAGGCTAGATAAGCAGTAAGGCCCAAGTAACATATAACAAGCAGAGCCACAAAGCGAAAGTAGGCAGGGTGTGGAAGGCTGGGCAGGTAGCTGATTACAAAGTTCAGGCTGATGTCGCAGACCACTGCCACAATGTAGTGGCTTTGCTCAGCCAGCCACTGGCAAACTCCTGCATGACAGCTGGCATGCTGGTGAAAGTCAAAATGGGTAGCACAGTGAAGGGCAGCAGTAGATTGTGCAGAACATTGAGTAGATCGTTGAGGCCGGACCGGTCCCTCAGGTCGCAGAAGACAGCCACCAGCATAGTGTGCAGGATAGTGCAAGAGCGGGACCATGGCAGCTTAAGGAAACTCTCGATCACAAACTGTCCTGAATAGGTGGCGGTCATAGTAGAAGTCTGTCCAGCTGCCAGGAGACCTACTGCCCAGACATAAAGGGCCACAGGGCCAAAAAGACAGCCTAGGATCACACCTCCTTGATAAATATCCACTGACACCGGGTTATCGTCCCTGGGGAAGATCTTAGCACAGTTGTGGAGGCTGCTGTTGAAACAGATGTTGAATGTTTCCTCATTGGTTATGTAAACATATGTTAAGGACATTTTACTATATACTATATGAAACATAAAATAAGAGAATTTATATATGGATACAATATGTACATTGAATATATGTAATATCTATGTTAAAGGCTTTTATATAAACATATTACATTCCTATAAGTTTTCTTATTGCTGTAACAACATATTCAAATATTTAAGGTGGAAGACTCAATTTGGGGACACTGTGTGCATAGTTAATCTTGGTGTGGTAGGTGTGGTCACAGGAGACGAATACTGATGCTTCCCTTCTTTTCTTCTTCAAATTTAGTGAAAGGTTCATTTACAGTGGGTTTTCCCTATCAGATAATCAGGTCAGGGAATATCTACACAGGCAAGCCATAGTTTTTAAATCTATTCATGTTGTCAATGGATATTAAACATCACACACACACACACACATACACACACAGACACACACACACATGCACGCACTATTTTATAGGTATTTATGCAACATGATCACTCAAATCTAAGCTGAACAAAGATAGCACTAATGGACATGGCAAAGTGAATGGAAAAGGTCCACAAACCTTCAGTCCTTCACAAAGAATAACAGGCAATTCAACAGAGGAATGGATACAGAAAATGTGGTACATCTACACAATGGAATATTACTCAGCTATCAAAAACAACGACTTTATGAAATTCGTAGGCAAATGGTTGGAACTGGAAAACATCATCCTGAGTGAGCTAACCCAATCACAGAAAGACATACATGGTATGCACTCATTGATAAGTGGCTATTAGCCCAAATGCTTGAATTACCCTAGATGCCTAGAACAAATGAAACTCAAGACGGATGATCAAAATGTGAATGCCTCACTCCTTCTCTAAAAGGGGAACAAGAATACCCTTGGCAGGGAAGATTAAAACAGAGACTGAAGGAACACCCATTCAGAGCCTGCCCCACATGTGGCCCATGCATATACAGCCACCCAATTAGACAAGATGGATGAAGCAAAGAAGTGAAGACCGACAGGAGCCGGATGTAGATCGCTCCTGAGAGACACAGCCAGAATACAGCAAATACAGAGGCGAATGCCAGCAGCAAACCACTGAACTGAGAATAGAACCCCCGTTGAAGGAATCAGAGAAAGAACTGGAAGAGCTTGAAGGGGCTTGATACCCCATATGTACAACAATGCCAAGCAACCAGAGCTTCCAGGGACTAAGCCACTAACTAAAGACTATACATGGACTGACCCTGGACTCTGACCTCATAGGTAGCAATGAATATCCTAGTAAGAGCACCAGTGGAAGGGGAAGCCCTGGGTCCTGCTATGACTGAACCCCAAGTGAACTAGACTGATGGGGGGAGGGCGGCAATGGGGGGAGGGTTGGGAGGGGAACACCCATAAGGAAGGGGAGGGGGGACGGGGATGTTTGCCCGGATACCGGGAAAGGGAATAACACTCGAAATGTATATAAGAAATACTCAAGTTAATAAAAAAAAGTAAAAAAAAAAAGAATAACAGGCAAGAGAGGAAAGATGGGAGGAGGAGAGGTGGCCCTCTCTAGAGAAGAGCACACCCATCAGTTGTACAAGGTCAAATGGTGAGTTCCAAAAGCATACATGCTAGTAGCATGATACAGACAGAACAGGTTATATTTAGGAACATATATGTATGCACTCATACACAGATACCTGCATTAACAACTAGTGAAAAAAGAGGCCATGGATTTAAAGGGGAGAAGAGAGGGCTATATTGAGGGCTTAGAGTGAGGAGATGGAAAGGAGAAATGTAATTATATTATGATCACAGAAATTAATAGTAAAATATATCGCAGCTTCTAGTTTCTGCCTGTGCCCTGAACTGACCTGGTCCCACAACTCTCTTTACCCAGATCCCCTGGGGAGAGAGTGGGAATCTCAGAAGTACCAATAATACTGAGAGCACAGGGGAAACCATCACTTCTGTTCACATTCCTGGCCCAAGAGGAACCTGCCTGGAGCCCTCTGGACACAGGAGCCAAGGAGCAGTCTGGGACAGGATCCTTCTAGTTTCCACCTGTGCCCAGAGCTGACGCTGTGACACAGCTCTCTGTACCTAGATCCTGCTGGGGGAAAGCTGGTCCCTGGAGTGCTGACACACAGGCTTACAGGAGGTTCAAGCCACTGTCAGAGGCAGCAAGACCAGCTAACACCAGAGACAACCAGATGGCAAGAGACATGCACAGGAACCTAGAAACCAAGACTACTTGGCGTCATCAGAGCCCAGTTCTCCCACCAAAACAAATACTGGATATCCCAACACACTGAAGAAACAAGATTTGGATTTAAAAATCACATCTCATGATGATAGAGGACTTTAAGAAGGAAACAAATAACTCCCTTAAAGAAATACAGGACAGCACAGGTAAACAAGTAGACGCCCTTAAAGAGGAAACACAAAAATCCCTTAAAGAATTACAGGAAAAAACAACCAAACAGGAGAAGGAACTGAACAAAAACCATCTAGGATATAAAAATGGAAATAGAATTTATAAAGAAATCACAAAGGGAAACAACCCTGGAGATAGGAAACCTAGGAAAGAGATCAGGAGTCATAGATGCAGGCATCACCAACAGAAAACAAAAGATAGAAGAGAGAATCTCAGGGGCAGAAGATACCATAGAAAACATTGACACAACCGTTAAAGATAATGTAATACACAAAAGACTCCTAACCCAAAAACATCCAGGAAATCCAGGACACAATGAGAAGACCAAACCTAAGGATAATAGGTATAGAAGAGAGTGAAGACTCCCAACTTAAAGGGCCAGTAAATATCTTTAACAAAATTATAGAAGAAAACTTCCCTAACCTAAAGAAAGAGATGCCCATAAACATACAAGAAGCCTACAGAATCCAAATAAACTGGACCAGAAAAGATATAGTCAAAACAGCAAATGCATAAAACAAGAAAACATTAAAAGCAGTAAGGGAAAAAGGTGAAGTAACATATAAAGGCAGACCTATCAGAATTATACTAGACTTTTCACCAGAGACTATGATACCAGAAAATCCTGTGTAGATGCCACTCAGACCCTAAGAGAACAAAAGTGTCAGCCCAGGTTACTATCTCCAACAAAACTCTCAATTAACATAGATGGAGAATTCAAGATATTCCATGACAAAACCAAATGAACACAATATCTTTCCACAAATCCAGCCCTACAAAGGATAATAGATGGAAAACTCCAAACCCTCTAGAAAACTCAAACTCCAAACTATACCCTAGAAAAAGCAAGAAAGTAATCTTCTTGAAGAAAAACACAAAAGAACAGAGCCACACAAATATAATTCCACTTCTAACAGAAAAATAATAGGAAACAATAGCCACTATTATTAATATCTCTAAAGATCAATGGACTCAATTCCTCAATAAAAAGACAGAGACTAACAGACTGGGTACATAAAGAGGACTCAGAATTTTGCTGCATACAGGAAACATACCTCAGTGACAAAGACAGACACTACCTCAGAGCAAAAGGCTGGAAAACAATATTCCAAGCAAATAGTCCCAAGAAACAAGCTGGAGTAGACATTCTAATATAAAATAAAATCTACGTTCACCCAAAGGCTATCCAAAAAGACAAAGAGGGACATTTCATATTTATCAAAGGAAAAAATCCACCAAGATGTACTCTCGATCCTGAATATCTATGCTCCAAATGCAAGGGCACCTACATTAATAAAAGAAACCTTACTAAAGGTTCAAAGTACACACACACTACACACAACAATAGTGGGAGACTTCAACAACCCACTATCACCAATGGGCACATCATGGAAATAGAAACTAAATAGAGACATGGGGAAACTAAGAGAAGTTATGAAATGGATATAACAGGTATCTATGGAACATTTCATCCTAAAACAAAAGAATATACCCTCTTCTCAGCACCTCATGGTACCTTCTGCAAAACTGACCATATACTCAGTCACAAAACAGGCCTCAACAGATAAAAGAAGACTGAAATAATGCAGTGCATCCTATCAGATCACCAAAGACTAAGACTTATCTTCAATAACAACAAAAAGAATAGAGAGCTCACATGAGCATGGAGATTGAACAATGCTCTACTCAGTGATAACTTGGTCAAAGAAGAAATAATGAAAGAAATTAAAGACTTTTTAGAATTTAATGAAAATGAAGACAGAACATACCCAAACTTATGGGACACAATGAAAGCATAGCTAAGAAGAAAGCTCATACTCTGAGTGCCTCCAAAAGGAAACTGGAGAGAGCTTACACTAACTGCTTGAAAGCACACCTAAAAGCTCTGGAATAAAAAACAAATACATTCAAGAGGAGTAGACAGCAGGAAATAATCAAACTCAGTGCTAAAATCAACCAAGTAGAAACAAAAAGAACTATACAAAGAATCAACAAAACCAGGAGCTGGTTCCATGAGAAAAATCAACAAGATTGATAAACCCTTAGCTAGAATAACCAGAGGGCACAGAGAGAGTATCCAAATTACCAAAATCAGAAATAAAAAGGGAGGCATAACAGGATCTGAGGAAATTTAAAAAAATCAGATCCTATTACAAAAGCCTATATTCAACAAAACTAGAAAATCTGAATAAAATGGACAATTTTCTAGACAGATACCAGGTACCAAAGTTAAATCAGGAACAAATAAACCATCTAAACAACCCCATAACTCCTAAAGAAATAGAAGCCATTATTAAAAGTTTCCCAAATGGGGAAAAATACAGGGTTTAGTGCAGAAATCTATCAGACCTTCATAGAAGACCTCACACCAATACTGTCCAAACTGTTCCACAAAATAGAAACAGGAGAACTACCCAATTCCTTCTATGAAGCCACAATTATGACCCAACAAAGAAAGAGACCCAGCAAAGACCCAACAAAGAAAGAGAGCTTCAGATCAATTTCACTTATGGATATCTATGCAAAAATACTCAATAAAATTCTCACAGACCTAATCCAAGAACACTTCAAAACAATCGTCCATCATGAAAATGTAGGCTTCATCCCAGGGATGCAGGGATGGTTCAGTATATGGAAATCCATCAATGTAATCCACTACACAAAAAAAAATGATCATTTCATTAGATGCTGAAAAAGCATTTGACACAATTCAACACTCCTTCATGGCAGAGGTCTTGGAAAGATCAGGAATTCAAGGCCCATACCTAAACATAATAAAAGCAATATAAAGCAAACCAGTAGCCAACATCAAATTAAATGGAGACAAGCTTGAAGGAATCCTACTAAAATCAGGGACTAGACAAGGCTGCCCACTCTCTCCCTACTTATTCAAAATAGTACTTGAAGTCCTAGGCAGAGCAATCAGACAACAAAAGGAGGTCAAAGGGATACAAATTGCAAAGGAATAAGTCAAAATACCACTATTTGCAGATGATGTGATAGCATACTTAAGTGACTCAAATGTTCTACCATAGATCTACTAAGCCTGATAAACAACTTCAGCAAATTGGTTGGAAATAAAATTAACTCAAACAAATCAGTAGCCTTCCTCTACTCAAAGGATAAATGGTGAGGAAGAATTTGGGGAAACGACACCCTTCACAATAGTCATAAATGACATAGCACACCTTGCTATGACTCTAACCAAGCAAGTGAAAGATCTGTATGACAAGAACTTCAAGCCTCTGAAGAAAGAAATGGAAAAAGTTCTCAGAAGATGGAAAGACCTTCCATACTCATGGATTGACAGGATTAATATTGTAAAAATGGCCATTTTGCCAAAATCAATCTACATATTCAATGCAATCCCCATCAAAATATCAACTCAATTTTTCATCAAGTTAGGAAGAGCAATTTGAAAATTCATTTGGAATAACAAAAAATCCAGGATAGTGAAAATTATCCTCAACAATAAAGGAACTTCTGGAGGATTCACCATCCCTGACCTCAAGCAGTATTACAGAGCAATAGTGATAAAAACCTGTATGGCATTGGTACAAAGACAGACAGTCAGATCAGTTGAATAGAATTTAAGATCCAGAAATGAACCCGCATACCTATGGTCACTTGATATTTGACAAAGGACCTAAACCATTCAGTGAAAAAAAGATAACATTTTCAACAAATGGTGCTGGTTCCACTGGAAGTCAGCATGTAGAAGAATGCAAATTGATCCATTCCTATAGCCCTGTACAAAGCTCAAGTCCAAGTGGATCAAAGACCTCCACATCAAACCAGATACACTCAAGCTAATAGAAGAAAAAGTGGGGAAGAATCTTGAACACTTGGCACTGAGGAAAATTTCTTGAACACAACACCAATGGCTTATGCTCTAACACCAACAATTGACAAATTGGACCTCTTAAAACTGCAAAGCTTCTGTAAGGCAGAAGACACTATCATTAGGACAAAACTGCAACCAACAGATTGGGAAAAGATCTTTATCAATCCTACATCTGATAGAGGGATACTATCCAATATATACAAAGAGCTCAAGAAGTTAGACTCCTGAGAGTCAAATAACCCTATTAAAAATGGGGTACAGAGCTAAACAAAGAATTCTCAGCTGAGGAATACCAAATGGCTGAGAAGTATCCAAAGAAATGTTCAACATCCTTAGTCATCAGGAAAAGGCAAATCAAAATAACCATGAGATTCTACCTCACAGCAGTCAGAATGGCTAAAATTAAAAGTTCAGGTGACAGCAGATGCTGGCGAGGATGCGGAGAAAGAGGAACACTCCTCCATCGTTGGTGAGATTGTAACCTGGTACAACCACTCCGGAGGTTCCTCAGAAAATTGCACATTGCACTACCTAAGGATCCAGCTATACCATTCCTGGACATATATCCAAACGATGCTCCAACATATAACAAAGACACATTCTCCACTATGTTCATAGCAGCCTCATTTATAATACCCGGAAGCTGGAAAGAACCCAGATGCCCTTCAACAGAGAAATGGATACAGAAAATGTGGTACATCTACACAATGGAATACTACTCAGCTATCAAAAACAATGATTTCATGAGATTCATAGGCAAATGGATGGAACTAGAAAATACCATCCTGAGCAAAATAACCCAATCACAAAAACATGCATGGTATGCACTCACTTATAAGTGGATGTTAGCCCAAAAGCTCGAATTACTCAAGATAAAATCCACAGACCACATGAAGCTCAAGCAGAATGACGACCAAAGTGCTGATGCTTCAGTCCTTCTTAAACGGGGGATCAAACATATTCATGGGAGGGGATATGTAGACAAAGTTTGGAGTAGAGACTGAAGGAGTGGCCATTCAGAGCCTGCCCCACCTGGGAATCTAGCCCACACATATACAGATACCAAACCCAGACAATATTGATGAAGCAAGAAGTACATGCTGACAGGAGTCTGACATAGCTGTCTCCTGAGAGGCTTTGCCAGAGCATAACAAATATAGAGGCGAATGCTGGCAGCAAACCATTGAACTAAGAATGGAGTACCCATTGGAGGAGTTAGAGAAAGAATTGAAGGAGCTGAAGGTGTTTGTAACTCCATAAGAACAACCATACCAACCAACCAGAGCTCCCAGGGCCTAAACCACCATCCAAAGTGTACACATGGGCATACTCATGGTTCCAGCTGCATATGTAACAGAGAATGGCCTTGTTGGGCACCAAAGGGAGGAGAATCCCTTGGTTTTGCCTAGGCTGGACCCCCTAGTGTTGGAGAATGTCAGGGCATGGAGGCTGGAAAGGGTAGGTGGTTGGATGGGGGAAAGGGGATAACACTGGAAATGTTAATTTAAAAAAAATCCAATAAAATATTATGAAAACACATTTGTTCCTGCATGATTGTATGAAGTGGAGATAGTTTAAATTCTCAGGAAGTAAATAAGTGAAACCATAATATATAGTATAAAATCACTTTCCAGTGGGGTAAAGTAACACTGAACGGTCGACATCCAAACTACTGGATAGCCATAGCGCTTAGCTCCTCCTTAGATTTCTGCTATGTCTTGCAGTACTGCTGGGCTGCAAAGCTTCCTGGCACTGAGGTGCTCTGTGTGCTTGCCAACAAAGAATGACTAGCTTCGATATTGTGCTTTTATTCCCAGTGCCTGGGAGCTAAAACATTGGGTCCTCAAATCTATTTGAATCTTGCTAATGGATTAGATATGAACATTCTCATTCCATCAATATTTCAGCAAACTTTTCCTAAAAAGAGAGAGGTGGTAAATATTTTATGCATGCTATAAGATCTCTCCTGTAGTCTGATGCCTTTTATTGATAATAAACGGGTATGGCTGCATTCCAGTGAAACTTTGTTTACAGGAGTTAGAGGTATATGCAGGTCAATGATAGGCTCTGCCTACTCTTCACCAGGCTTTGGGTTTGAAATTCAGTACTGTAGAAAAAAAATCAATATTTTTTTCCTAATTGAAATTATTCCATGGTGCGATGGATATTTTAAACTGTCTCAAAACAATAAAAACCAAAAATATAATAATAATTGGGGTTATAATTATTGCTTTTATTGAAAATCAATTTTCCATGCAATATATTCTAATCATTGTTTGCTTTTCTCTAACTCACCAAACATCCTTCAGGTATCTCCACCCACCTAAATTCACACCATTTTTCTCTCTCTCACAATGACTAAGGACTTTGAACATTTCTTTAGGAGCTTTTCAGCCACTGGAGATTCTCCTGTTGTGGATTCTCCGTTTCGCTCTGTACCTTATTTTTAAATGGGTTATTTGTTTTTTGGAGGTTAACTTCTTGAATTCTTTATGCATTTTGGATATGAGCCCTCTGTCAAATGTAGGATTAATGAAGATTTTTTTCCCTCATCTATAGGCTCCTGATTTGTCCTATGATGTTTTTGCCCTACAGAAGCTTTTCCGTTTCATGAGGTCGCATTTATCAATTGTTGATCTGAGCCAGTGGTGATCTGTTTAGGAAATTTTCCTCTATGCCAATGAGTTCAAGGCTCCTTCTCACTTTCTCCTCTATTAGATTCTGTGTATCTGGTTTTATGTTGACGTCCTGACCCACCTGGACTTGAGCTTTTATATAAGGTGGAGCTTTGTGAAAGGTGACAAATATGGATCTATTTTAATGTCACCTCAGCCCTGAGAAGGAACCCTTGCATAGGGAATTGACGTCTAAAACGAATGCAAAAGAAAATAATTTTTTCTTTTGAAGTACTATATATAGAAGAACTGTTTTGTTCTCTGATAAATTTAGCTGCTATTCATTCAATTAAAAGTTGAGAAATTCATGGAGAAAAGCCTTGTGTATTAATAGACTTCATTCTTGTAAGAGCCCCTTTGAAAACTCTATTCTTAATTAAGCTTTTAGACTCTTTTACCCAATGGCATAGGTCCAAAAACTTAATGAAATGTATCTCTATGTTTCACAGGAATGAAACAACACCTGGAGCAAGCTCCCTTTGGAATTAAGTGCCAGAATATTACAAGATGGGGTCATAGAAAATCACCTTTCCACACAGATGGGAATAGAAAAAAAAGCACAACAGAAAATGAGCTCTTAGGTATTGACAGCAAAATTTTAAATGTGGGTAACATACTTTAGAAACCAATTAAGTATTGGAATTTCTAAACTATATATGTGCGTATATTATTTTGGGAGTGGAGGTGGCATTTATGCAACAAAGTAATGATCTTTATAAAAATCAATTGAAATTTTGTTATGTGCATTGGTATTTTGCCTGCATATATGTTTGCCCACCATGCATATTCCTGGTATCCACAGAGGCCAGAAACGTGTGTCAGATCTCCTGAGGATGAAGTTACAGATAGTTCTGAATCACTTTGTAGATTCTGTGCATCAAATCTAGGTCCTCTGATAGTATAACTCTTAATTGATAGTGCTCTTAATTGTTGAGTCATCTCTCTCTAAACCCATAAGGTATGTTCTTAATTCCGGTATTTGAAATTTTCTACAGAAAACAGTAACATTCACAAAGGATTTGTTAAAACAGGGCTTTCAGTGCTGGGGCAATGACTTTAGGGAGTTAAGTGTTTGCTGCGGTTCAGAACCCAGAACCCATAGAAGCCCTGTGGGTGTGGCAGCCCACTTGCTATAAGAGCATGTGGGAGGTAGCTGAGTTCAATAAGAAACCCTGCTTCAGAACATAGGGTGAAGAACAATTGAGGAAGACACCTGCTGTCAACTTCAGGCCTCCACACGTGCACACACACACACACACACACACACACACACACACAGAGACAGAGAGAGAGAGAGAGAGAGAGAGAGCAACATACATCCTCTCATCCATGCATATACACACACCACACATGCACACACACCCATGTGTATATGCACACACCACATATACACACACCTTGAACACCCACACTACACACATGATACACACACACATACACACATATACCACACACACATGTGTATACACACACTGTTCTCACCCCACTACACACATATACACATGAACACACATACACCACACCATACACTTACACACTACACATACACAAACACAGACACACTACACATGAACACTGCATATAAAACACATTCAAATGTACACCCATTACAAACACAAAAATATTTTTTAATAAAAGGTTTCTAATGTTTTCTGAGTAATCAGTTTTGCTGTGATCTCAAAGTCTTTAGTAATAATAGATGTGCTAGTTTGGGGCAATGATTTCATATAGTTGAAATATTAATATAGAGGATTAATTTCTCAGCTAATATATCACCAACATTACTTGCAGCAACTCATTTGAAAACACACACACACACACACACACACACACACACACACACACGCTACTTAATTGTGGTGCTGTGTACAGGTTCAAAGTAAAGAAAGGTTGAGGCTGCAGACATTGTACTATGAACGTTGTCTCTTGCTTGAGAAGAGAAATAGTTTGCTCCAACTTCAGTAAGGCAGCTTTTGAGAATAAAAATATTCTATAATATGAACTTAGTAATAATACTGATAAGTATTTTTGTTTCTACTAATACACCTGGGTATTTCCATTTTTTAATTTATTTGTTTCAAATATTTATGAAAACATAAAAGTTACTTTGACAGCAAATCTCAGGCTTTCCTAAAAAGACATCCATGAATTTTACCTGAATAAGCACTGGTAATTTGAGATCAAGTCTCTTTGGGATGTTATCTACCTTCAGAACAGAAATAGCTAGTTGACAGGAAAGCATTTCGTACAGTTATAGGATTCAGGAAGAAGCCTACGGCTTGTTTATGTTGTCACCTAAGGTTGTTGTGTTGTTTATGTGTGTGCATTGTTTTAGAATTGTGATGTATGTGACCATATGTAGAAGTCTAGCTTGATCGTTTATTAATAGTTTTTACTAGTAAAGAACATGTTGGAAAACCAACTATTTATAGAATACTTTCAGGAAAAAGAGCCACCAAATTCCTTAGGATTTCATCTGTCCAAATTATGTATACGCCCTCGTTATGTACTGACTTACATACAGTGTAAATCATATTTACATTTGCTAATTATACAAATCCAGTTTCCAAAACCCATTACATTTTGAGGTATCAAAGATTAGAAATTCAATATATGCTCTTTTGTAGATATATACTACACATTTCATCCTGTAACTGTGAAGTAATTTTTATTTATTATATTTATATTCTTCATATATTTTCCACCAAGGACTCAGCCTGTAAAATTGATTTGAGAGGTCTGTGCAGATTGGCTCAGTGGGTAGAATCCTTGGTGCACAAGCGTGAAGACCCAGGTGTAGATCCTCAGCGCTCATGTAAAAAGCCAGGTCTGGTGCCAGGTGTTTACAATCCTAACTCTGGGAGGCAGAGCTAGGAGGACCCAGAGATTCTGGTCTAGCCAGTCATTGACCTCCAGGTTCAGTGACAGACAGCGTCTCAAAAAAAAAAAAAATCAGAGTTAGCGGAAGATAAATGATGCTGACTTCTGATCTCTACAAATAAGTGCACTTATTCACCCACCACCCCACATGAGCACACATCATCACACCATCTTCATATACAAATTTATTTAAAAGAATTTTGGATAAAGTTATAAATACATTGTAGATATATTTTGCTTTGTTACATTGAACTTTATGTATAATTTTTAAAACGTCTTACCGGTACTGTGTAGCTGAGGAATGAATAAGTCAGACTGAGGAAATACATAGTGGTCATCTACCTAGTTATACCAGAAGGAATTCTGTAAGCTTTACATTTTTTTAAATTTTAATTTAACTTTATTTTTATTTTGTGCATATGGGTGGTTTGTGTACGTCTGTGCACCATGCATGTTGCCAGTGGAGGCCAGAAGAGGGCATTAGATCCCTGGGAACTAGACTAGCAGACAGGTGGTTGTGAGCTGCTGTGTGGGTGCTGAAAATGCAACTCAGGTCCTCTCTAAGAGGATATAGTGCTTTATGACTGAGCCATCTTTCCAGTGTGATTCTGTACATTTTTTTTTAGCTACTGAAACCCCCATCTCCTCCAGGTTCACTTCTATTGCAAAGTATAGTCTTTTTGAGGGCCATTTTTACATCACGATTCCTCAAACAGTATATGATGGGGTTTAGAAGGGGAACAATGACAGTGTACAGAACAGACACCACTTTGTTTGAGTTGTAGGCATACATGAGCTTAGGACGGGCATATGTAAAAAGGGTGGTAGAGTAAAAAAGAGTTACAACTGTCAGATGAGAGGCACAGGTGGAGAAGGCCTTTTGACGACCCTGAGCTGACGGGATCTTGAGAATGGTGACAAGGATGATGGCATAAGATGTCACTACCACACAAAGAGGAACAGCAATGACCATGAGGGCCAAGAAGAAGTCTACTAGCTCAGCCTGAGAGGAGTCCTCACAGGAGACATTGAGGAGTGGAGAGATATCACAGAAGTAGTGATTGATATGTGGTGTGCCACAGTAGCGCAGTCGAGCTATGAAAACCATCTTGATCATGGCAGTCATGAGCCCACAGAACCAGCATCCCCCAGCCAGTATTCCACAGAGCTGATTGGTCATAATGACAGGGTATCGTAGTGGATTGCAAATGGCTACATAGCGATCAAACGCCATGACAGCAAGGAGTATGTACTCAGTGCAGACAAAGGTCACAAAGAAGTAAAGTTGTGTCATGCAGCCATTGAACGAGATACTCTTGTCCTTGCTGAGGAAGTCTACCAGCATCTTGGGACTGATGACGGTGACATACCACATCTCCAGGAAAGAGAGATGGCTTAGAAAGAAGTACATGGGCTTGTGCAGTTGCCCGTCACTGCGAATGGCCAGGATGATGAGAAGGTTCTCTACCAGTGTCAGCAGATAGGTTACCAAGAAGACAGAGAAGAGCAAAAACTGGAAGGCTGGTCTTGTTGGAAATCCAAGAAGAATAAAATGTGTTGTCACGGTCCAATTGTCTATTTGCAGAACCTTGATGACCATGGCTGACTGTGGGCATAGGCAAAGTCAGATCTTTCTGTGCTCCAAGTACCATTATGCGATTGATTATACTGACAACCTACCTCTAGCAATTCATCCTAACGAGAGCTTGCCTGCTTTTATGTATTTGTGTCCTTTTGAATTATGAACTAAAACTCTTGAGTGGCAATTAGTTATAGGGAGTCTGTATTTTGAGTTTTAAAATATTAGCTTAAGAAGTGTGACTTGCCCAGGTCACAGAGCAGTAAAGTTAGACCTCCCAAGTCTGAGCACTGTGCTTTTTCATTATGTTACTGCTGGGCATAGGGAAGTCCCTTTATACCACCCTCTCACTGTGGGCAAAGCATCCCATGTATCCCGTGTAAGAGAAGTGAGACATTCAATTATTTACTAGGTGTAATTTGTGTGATGGGGGTTAGTTTCAGAACCCTACTTACCTGTAAAATAGAGACAATCATATTTATTTAACCTAAAAATATTACAAAGCAATAATTGCGCATACCCACAGGTTAATATCAAATAAAAGTGCTATGTGAACATTTACCACCTTCTCAGGATAAAGTTGGATGAATAATTTGATGGACATTTCTTTTAATCCAATCCATTGTATCTTGATGGGCAATATGGTAAATATATGTTTAACTCCCACCCTGTCATTGTCTTGCTAAGTGAACATATTATATGGGCTTTCAAAATATTCATTATTTTGCCTTTGAGGTAAACATCATAGGAAGGTGTCCACACTTTGTAAACATACATGGAATTTAGCAGTTCTGTTCCTGTAGGTATTTACTGCTATTTTTCAATGCTACTGTTCTTAGGCCTAAATCAGCACACATTCTCTTCTCTATAATTCCCTTTCCCTTGACCCTACCAATAAGAAAACTGAAAAAGGAGATGGTGAAAATGTCAGTTATTTGTTAATGGAAAAGAAGGAAGAAATTGGACAGTTTTCTGATTGTTAAAAAACTCACTGATTTGGGAGTGATATTACAAAAATCTTTCCTGTTAGTAGGTCGTCTTTTCTGGTACTTAACTGAAGCATGGTCCCTGTCTAGGATGGGCTGAGACTTCCTCCAGAACCTCTCAGGACAGAAGTAGTTCCTGGTTTCCAGTTCTTTTAAAATCTGTCCTTTCGTTTCTTTGTTTTCCCTAGAGCCATTCCTGTTCCTTATTTCTTAACATCAGTGCTTTTAAGGCATAAGCATATAAAATAAATCAGAGAGGGCCATTTCCTGAAGAAATGGTGTGTGTGTGAGAGAGAGACAGAGACAGAGAGACACAGACACAGACACAGACACAGACACAGACACAGACACAGACACAGACACAGACACAGACACAGACACAGACACAGACACAGACACAGACACAGACACAGACACAGACACAGACACAGACACAGAGAAGGGATGCTGTCTGTCCTATCTATTTACTTTTCATTTATACTGCAGATTTAGGATGTTATAAACAGAAGACTATATCCTATGAAGATGCTTAGGAAGGAAAACACACATTATCATAAAAGTAAAAGGAAATTAGCTGAGCAAATTTAATAGTTGTTTTATGCTGAAATGCATTTTTTCTTTAATTATGTTTGCATTTACTCATGTGTGTGTGTGTGTGTGTGTGTGTGTGTGTGTGTGTGTGTGTGTGTGTGTGCATGTGTGTATTGAAATCACGGGAAAATCTACATGAGTTTGTTCTGTCTTTTATTGTGCGGATTCTGCAGATGGAACTCTGGTAGTCAGAGATTAGTTGGCAAGAATCTTTACCAGCTGAGCCATCTCATTGGTCCAGAATAGTTTCATATAAACATACAAACACAAATGATGTGATCATTGATGATCGCAGTCTAATATTTACTAGTAGAACTGTGGAGGCAGTAAAGACTATAAACGTGAGATTTAGGAGTCCTCCTTAGATTTTTCTTAATCATCTTAATTTTTTCCTTTCATCTCTGAATTCAAGAGTCAAATTCGAAATCATTTAGGATCATTTCTATTTGCCTTCCTTTCTCTATATCTCCATTCAAATCATTCCTTTTCTGCTAACAAGGGGTTGCATTGCTGTTTAGGGCTTATTTTTGGTCTCTGCTAGCATGTCTCAACTTCCAGATCCATGTGCATACAACGATCCATGGCAATTTCTGCACACATTTTTACAGTTTAGAAAATGACAGGCAAACAACCAGGCAGCATATATTAGCTCATATGAGGCCCCTAAAACATATACAGCAGAGAACTGCCTGATCTGATCTCACTGAGAGAAGGCGCACCTAACCCTTGGGATACTTCAGGCCCCAGGGAGGAGGGAGGTTTGGTGGTGTGTGTGGGGGGCAGGGTGGAGTGGGGACATCCTCTTGGAGACAGGGGAGGAGGTATGGGTTAAGGAACAGTTGGAGGGCAAACTGGAGGGGGATAACAACTTGACTGTAAAAAAATTAAAGAATAATAATTAAAAAGAGGAGAGAAGAAAAACAAAGGAAAATGACAGGCAAGGAATCATACCCTGATGTATTATTCTGTAGGCATCTCCCATTGCCTCTAAAGAATCATAACAGACAATACAGTGCTAAGCTGGCCCTAGGATATCATCCAACCTTTCAGGAGTTTCACAATAAACACAGTCATTCTTTGGATGTGTAACTCAAAAGCTGTATGATGATAGAAGAGAATGAAAACAAAAGGATTTCATTTGATTTGAAGAATAAGTCAGCAAGCACAAAGGGCATGTTTTGGTAGTCATCAGCCCTTCCTTTGACTCCCAACAGAAATACAAACTTATAGACAAGTGTTCAGAACCAGAGAAATTAATGTAAAACACATGGACAAATAAACAAAGGAGAGTATCAAACAATATATCAGGCATCTGTCTGAAGCATTTCATCCTTATGCCATGAGTCTTAGCTTTCAGATCTATAGTAGTTGAGTAAAATAATTAGAAGTGCAATATGGTCACATCAAAACTGTAACCTATCATAGTAAATAGCAGTATAATCTATGGAATTAATCTATAATACTGTAATATGTAGTTGCTGTATTTTGATAAGCAAGAAAATGAATACATGAACTGAGAGAATGTTTTATCAAAAATATGTACAGTGTAAATATACTAAGGAGTTGAGGTTCCTAATATCCAAGGCTGGCTTGTTTGAATTATATCCTACCTAAGACTAGAAAGCCTTTCTGGCAGGCAGGAGAGAGACTGTGGCTTTCTTACTGAATAGCCTCTCCTCCAGCAACCAAGTCCTGTGGAGGTTGTGTCCAATGCATGACAACATCATTACTGCTGAGAACTGCCTCGGTCTGTAAATCTGAAAGCATATTGATATCATTCCCAGAGAACACCAGAGTCAGGGAGTTAGGAATGTATGACATACTCACCAATTGATCTAGAGAATGTTCAATATTTATCTCCTGGTGACACTGCTAGCTGCTTACTAGCCTCAGTGACAGAACTGAGATTAAATAATCAGATTCAAATTTATTGCCAATTGCTTTGTGTGTGTGTGTGTGTGTGTGTGTGTGTGTGAATATAGAAGATATTATATATGTGAGATACATACATGTGATGTGTGTGTGAGAGAGAGGGGAAGGAGGGAGGGAGGGAGGGAGGGAGGGAGGGAGGGAGAGAGAGAGAGAGAGAGAGAGAGAGAGAGAGAGAGAGAGAGAGAGAGAGAGAGAGAGACCATTTCCTTACTCAGGCTCCTGCCTTACCCTCAGGAGTGCTGTAGTCTTAGGTGTTTATGATCATCTCACTGTCTTTCTGTGTTAAGTTTTATCTTTAGTTTTAGTATATCTCTATATGAAATAAAAATTTTAAATTTAAGAAGTAATTAATTAAGGAGCTGAAATGAGAGTCAAGAGCTAGAGAAAATTCCTGAATAATAATATCATAAAATCATTAGTATTTCAGTTTTAGGATTCTTTCTTTTCAACAGATAAGATGATTTAGGATATTACAGTGTCTTCTCTAAAATTAAATGGCTATATGATGCCAGAATAGTCATTTATTGAGGATTACATGCCAGTCCCTAGTAATCTTCAATCTTGGGTATCTTAGTTAAATTAAATTAATTGTACAATACAATGCAGGTCCAATGGACACATTACTTTACTCTTTTGCTTTATTTCAACAGAATTATAAAAGCTAAATGTGAATCTCCCAAGGATCATTTTTTAAAAAAAATGTGTTCCTCAAGCTTTTACACTTTTAAGTCTATTGCATACTTATAAATGTGTGTGTGTGTGTGTGTGTGTGTGTGTGTATGCGCATACACACACATACACACACATAGTTAAAGAATTAGAAGGGGATGATAAATATTTGCGACATGGTGGTTGGGAACTGCAAGGAACCAGATAGGTTAAATGATTTAAGCCTCTTCCAAATTTATGAATCTCAATGCACAGACCAATGTTTCTACCTATCCTAAAAGGGATGGAAAGTTCGGTACTTAAAACAATAGCACTACTTAAAAAAAGAGTCTGTGGTTGGAGGTCATAGCCTTTCTCTTTGGAACACAGAGATATATGAGTCTATGACTTGTGTCCTGCACAGGACACCATCATTCCTTCATCAAAGCATCACTTTGCGTTCTGAAATCAGAATCATGCCTATCTAATATTCCAATGCCTCACCACACCTTGTCAGCATACAAACACCTTCCAATTTCCAAATATAGTTAGTGTCTTTGGTCCTTTTGCTTGTAATCATTCTTGCATGTTCTCCAGGAAATTTCATGGAAGTAAGACCAGATTACTTCTAAAAGCACTTGTAGGGATTAAGGCTTGATTTTTTTTATCCTGAGGACACGGTAAGGAATATCATCTGCCCTTGAGCCTTTCACCAGGGAAGAGGAGAGGCTCTGCCTCTGATTTCCCTGAAGAGGAGTGGCAGTAGTCTACTTCCACAGGTAATTAATGAGGAAACCAGGACCATAGTGGGCTTGGAAAGAGACTTGCTGTATTGTTTGTGAGCAAAAGAAAGCCAGATAAGAAATTTCATCTGGGCAAATTTCTCGAGGTAGCAATTATATTAAAAATCTCTACATGAGCTCTGTGAGGCTGGATTAGTGAAACTGCAGATCAGAAAGTCTCTAGAGTGGTGACAACTAGTGATAGATGTGAGAGATAATCTCCTATGCCCAGTTTAGTCTTTCATCATTTCCCATAAGAAAGTAAGAGTAATGTATGTTAGTCAGAGGTAGACCTATCTGTCTTGAGTATTATATGGCCAGATACTTTTAAATGGAAGTGGAACATTTGTGTTTCTCCAAATCAGTTTTAGGGGCTACAATTCTAAGGCAGTTCCCCTTTCACAGGATTGTTAGCAACAACTGTGATTCAGGGGCTTAGTAGAATATTTCCTAAGTTTGATTCAAGGCAGAATAATTACCTGTTACATAATGATCTCCTCTAATTAACTCGGTTTTTACTGAATTAAGTTTCAGAACTATAGGGGGATATGTGCTTATTCAACAGCCCTGATCCCCTGTAGTCTTTGTAGCTTTTCAACACTATAGCATACGTTTGCAATAATTATTTTACCTAGAGGGGAAGGTGGCTAGTCTATTGATCTCATTTTGAGCCCCATTAATCTGTAGCATATCCTAGAGTTTCTAGTTGAATATAAATACTACCATATGATACATTTTGAATAATCAATGCAGTGAAAGACAAACTCTCCTTCTACTTCAGTACCATAAATAACAGTCAAATAATTATCTTCCAAGAAGTGCAGTAGCTGGCTTCTTATGCTGATATCCTTATTTAACATAAAAAACATGCACATACACTCACATTTGTAGTACTCCTCATACATGTATTCATCCTGGTGCTGTCACACATTATTCTCCCCCTACTCCCTTTGAAGGAGGGAGGCTCAAACATCTACAGACTTGGATTCTTCGCAAGCCAGTGGGCTTCAATGATATAACACGTAGATCTTTAGTAGAGCAGATGACATGGTAATTGACAGAGCCTTGTGCCCATTTCTCACAGGAAAACTTTGAAGCAACAGAAGATTTAATACCCCCCAACAGCTCCGACTCACTCACATTTTTCAAAAGGCTCGACACAGCTGCCTAAAGAGATCTCTGTTAAATTGCTGGGTACATGTGCAAAGTTTCCTCCTTACCATGTTGTAACACTGCTCATCAAAGGTTCAAACAAGACAAACCAATATTTAAAATAAGTAAAATAAAAATCTGATCAATTCTTAATTTATGAAATGTGATCTCCAAGTATTACCTGTGTCTCTTAAAGAAAACAACTAAAATCTGATCAAATTCTCCCTCCTTTTGAAGACACGAGTATTTTTTTTTTCAACTGACCGTTTTTCTGGGTATGTAATTTTTTTCCTACCCTCTCAAAGGATCTCCAGACTGTGCTGAAAAATGAGAAGAAATCATGTAGACAGGAGGAAAGACACTTTTCACAGCCTAGACAATCGCTGAAGGCTGTTTATTTATGAGCTAGAAGTAGGCACCGAATGTAGTTATTTGTGCACCTTTCTTTCTCCAAGCTACTGGATGAGCACAAAATACCCACAGGGGACTTCTCAAGAGACACAGCCTTAAGAAAAGGATTTGGCTCTTCCAGAGCTCAAGGACATCCTGGGGGAATAGTAGAGAAAAACCTAAGTGAGACCTCAGGCCACAGGAGGGACCTTAGAGTGGAAGTTCATAGCTTTGTCTTTCAGGTCAGACTCCAGGGATAAAGAAGGTGGATAAATAAAATAGTGGTGTGTGTGTGTGCGCGTGTGCGTGTGCGTGTGCGTGTGTGTGTGTGTGTGTGTGTGTGTGTGTGTGTGTGTGTGCATGCGCGCACACGTGCGCCATTAGATGATTATAATGCAAGCCACTTTAGAAAAGTGTGACATGTATTCATCCTTATTTGGGGATTTAGATGTTAGATTTGGGGATACCATAGTTACAATTGTTACCTCTATACATGGCTCTTATGCATTAGTCTTGTATATAAATTATATATATATATATATATATATATATATATATATATATATAAACAATGAAATCTGTGTTTTCAAAAGAAATTGTGAGAACATGTTTGTAGTTTGTATTTTGTCTTTCAGGAACTTTCGGGTATGGCTTTAAAAGTATGTTCAGATACATGTGGTGTTTTATAGGTTCACACATCTGTAGAACCTATATATTCAAGAGTACCTAGCCTAAAAGCCATAGTCACGGTAGAATATGAGCAGAAACATGGCATGCACAATGAGGGATCTCCACCACTGGAGGAGGCTGTATTTCTCTAGAGCTGAGAAAGAAGAGGGGGCAGCTAGGAAAGGATAACCCTCTCAAGTATTAAGCTAAATTATTTTATTTTCTTCATTTTTTCATTTTTATTGGTTCTGTTATTTATTTACATTTCAAATGTTATCCCCCTTCCCAGTTCCCCCACACACAAACCCTCTATACCGTCCTCCCTCCTCCTGCCTCTATGAGGGTGATCCCTCACCTGCCCACTCACTCCTGTCTCAGTGCCCCAGCATTCCTGTATCCTGGATCATCAAGCCTCCACAGGTCCAAGGGGCTCCCCTCCCAGTGATGCCAGATGAGGAAATCCTCTGCTACATTACCAGCTAGAGCCATGGGTACTGCCTGTGTACTAGTTGGTTGGCGGTTCAGTCCCTTAGAGTATGGGGGACCTGCTTGGTTGATACTGTTGTTCTTCCTATGAGCTTGCTAAACTGTTCAGCTCCTACAGTCCTTGCTCTAACTTCTCCATTGGACTCCCCACACTCAGTTCAATGTTTGGCTGTGTACATCCACATCTGTATTGGTCAGGCTCTGGCACAGTTTCTCAGGGGAAAGCTATACCAGATTCCTGTCAGTAAGTACTTGTTGGCATCAGCAATAGTGTCTGGGTTTAGTGTCAGCAGATGGGATGGACCCTTAGGTGGGGCTTCTGGATGGCCTTTCCTTCAGTTTCTGCTCCACTCTTTTTCCCTTCATTTCCTTTTGACAGGAGGAACTCTGAACTAATATTTTGAGGTGAGTGGGTGGCCCCATCCCTCAACTGGGGGCTGTGCCTATCCACTGGATATGGTCTCTACAGGTTCTATATCCCCTTATTGGGTATTTCAGCTAATGTCCTCCCTCTTAGGTCCTGAGAACCTCTTGGGTCCCTGGCATTTGGGACTTTCTAGTGGCTTCCTCCAGTTCTTCCGACCCAACTGCTACACATCTAGTTTCAAATTCTTGACCCTCTGTACTTCTCCATTTCCTCCCACATCTGAACTATCCCACCTTTCCCCTCCCCCTCCTTTCTCTAGTCCAAATCCCTCTCTCTCTACTTCCCAGAGATTATCCCCCTACTGAGTAGGACTGTAGCATCCCCATTTTGGTGTGATCTCCTCCTTCTTGGGTTTCACATGATCTGTGAGTTGTATCATGGGTATTCCAAGCTCCTTTTTGGATAATATGCACTTCTCAGTGAGTGCATACCATGTGTGCTCTTTTGAGACTGACTTACCTCGCTCAGGATGGTATTTTTAAATTGCATCCATTTGCCTAAGAAGTTTATAAAATCACTGTTTTTAATAGCTGACTAGTACTCCATATGTGACTAGTACCCCATGTTCTGTATGCATTCCTCTATTGAGGGACATGTGGGTTCTTTGCAGCTTCCGTCTATTATAAATAAGGCTGCTATGAACACAGTGGAACATGTGTCCTTGTTACATGTTGGAGCATCTTTTGGGTATATGCCCAGGAGTGGGATAGCTGGGTCCTCAGGTAGTATTATGGTCAATTTTCTGAGGAAACACCAGATTGATTTTCACCATGGTTGTATCAGCTTCAAATCACACCAGCGATAGAGGAGTGTTCCCCTTCCTCCACATCCCAACCAGCATCTGCTTTCATCCGAATTTTTGATCTTAGCCATTCTGACTGGTCTGAGATGGGATCTCAGGGTTGTTTTGATTTGCATTTCCCTGATGACTAAGGATGTCGAACATTTCTTTAAGTGCTTCTCGGCCATTTGAGATTCCTCAGTTAAGAATTCTCTGTTTAGCTCTGTACCCTATTTCTTAATAGGGTTATTTGGTTCACTGGAGTGTAACTTCTTGAATTCTTTGTATATTTTGGATATTAGGCCTCTATTGATATAGGATTGATAATGACCTTCTTCTAATCTGTTGGTTGCTGTTTTGTCCTATTGACAGTGTCCTTTGCCTCACAGAAGCTTTTCAATTTTATGAGGTACCATTTGTCGATTTTTGATCTTAGAGCACAAGCCATTGGTGTTCTGCCGAGGAAAATTTCCCTTGTGCCAAGGTGTTCAAGGTTCTTTCCCACTTTATTTTCTGTTAGATTCATCATATCTGGTTTTAGGTGGAGGTTCATGATCCACTTGGACTTGAGCTTTGTACAAGGACATAAGAAGGGTCAATTTGCATTCTTCTACCTGCTGACCACCAGTTGAAGCAGCACCATTTGTTGAAAATGTTGTGTTTTTTTCTTACTGGATGGTTTTGTCTCTTTTGTGAAAGATCAAGTGACCATAGGTATATGGGTTCATTTCTGGGTTTGCAATTCTATTCCATTGATCTACGTCCCTGTCTCTGTAACCCATACCATGCAGTTTTTTTTTTATTTGTATGCTAAAATATTTTTTTTTTATTAACTTGAGTATTTCTTATATACATTTCGAGTGTTATTCCCTTTCCCGGTTTCCGGGCAAACATCCCCCTCCCCACTCCCCTTCCTTATGGGTGTTCCCCTCCCAACCCTCCCCCCATTGCCGCCCTCCCCCCATAGACTAGTTCACTGGGGGTTCAGTCTTAGCAGGACCCAGGGCTTCCCCTTCCACTGGTGCTCTTACTAGGATATTCATTGCTACCTATGGGGTCAGAGTCCAGGGTCAGTCCATGTATAGTCTTTAGGTAGTGGCTTAGTCCCTGGAAGCTCTGGTTGCTTGGCATTGTTGTACTTTTGGGGTCTCGAGCCCCTTCAAGCTCTTCCAGTTCTTTCTCTGATTCCTTCAATAGGGGACCTATTCTCAGTTCAGTGGTTTGCTGCTGGCATTCGCCTCTATATTTGCTGTATTCTGGCTGTGTCTCTCAGGAGCGATCTACATCCGGCTAATGTCGGTCTGCACTTCTTTGCTTCATCCATCTTGTCTAATTGGGTGGCTGTATATGTATGGGCCACATGTGGGGCAGGCTCTGAATGGGTGTTCCTTCAGTCTCTGTTTTAATCTTTGCCTCTCCCTTCCCTGCCAAGGGTATTCTTTTTCCTCATTTAAAGAAGGAGTGAAGCATTCACATTTTGATCATCCGTCTTCAGTTTCGTTTGTTCTAGGGATCTAGGGTAATTCAAGCATTTGGGCTAATAGCCACTTATCAATGAGTGCATACCATGTATGTCTTTCTGTGATTGGGTTAGCTCACTCAGGATGATATTTTCCAGTTCCAACCATTTGCCTACGAATTTCATAAACTCGTTGTTTTTGATAGCTGAGTAATATTCCATTGTGTAGATGTACCACATTTTCTGTATCCATTCCTCTGTTGAAGGGCATCTGGGTTCTTTCCATTTTCTGGCTATTATAAATAAGGCTGCGATGAACATAGTGGAGCACGTGTCTCTTTTATATGTTGAGGCATCTTTTGGGTATATGCCCAAGAGAGGTATAGCTGGATCCTCAGGCAGTTCAATGTCCAATTTTCTGAGGAACCTCCAGACTGATTTCCAGAATGGTTTTACCAGTCTGCAATCCCACCAACAATGGAGGAGTGTTCCTCTTTCTCCACATCCTCGCCAGCATATGCTGTCACCTGAGTTTTTGATCTTAGCCAATCGCACTGGTGTGAGGTGAAATCTCAGGGTTGTTTTGATTTGCATTTCCCTTATGACTAAAGATGTTGAACATTTCTTTAGGTGTTTCTCAGCCATTCGGCATTCCTCAGCTGTGAATTCTTTGTTTAGCTCTGAACCCCATTTTTTAATAGGGTTATTTGTTTCCCTGCGGTCTAACTTCTTGAGTTCTTTGTATATTTTGGAAATAAGGCCTCTATCTGTTGTAGGATTGGTAAAGATCTTTTCCCAATCTGTTGGTTGCCGTTTTGTCCTAACCACAGTGTCCTTTGCCTTACAGAAGCTTTGCAGTTTTATGAGATCCCATTTGTCGATTCTTGATCTTAGAGCATAAGCCATTGGTGTTTTGTTCAGGAAATTTTTTCCAGTGCCCATGTGTTCCAGATGCTTCCCTAGTTTTTCTTCTATTAGTTTGAGTGTGTCTGGTTTGATGTGGAGGTCCTTGATCCACTTGGACTTAAGCTTTGTACAGGGTGATAAGCATGGATCGATCTGCATTCTTCTACATGTTGCCCTCCAGTTGAACCAGCACCATTTGCTGAAAATGCTATCTTTTTTCCATTGGATGGTTTTGGCTCCTTTGTCAAAAATCAAGTGACCATAGGTGTGTGGGTTCATTTCTGGGTCTTCAATTCTATTCCATTGGTCTATCTGTCTGTCTCTGTACCAATACCATGCAGTTTTTATCACTATTGCTCTGTAATACTGCTTGAGTTCAGGGATAGTGATTCCCCCTGAAGTCCTTTTATTGTTGAGGATATCTTTAGCTATCCTGGGTTTTTTGTTATTCCAGATGAATTTGCAAATTGTTCTGTCTAACTCTTTGAAGAATTGGATTGGTATTTTGATGGGGATTGCATTGAATCTGTAGATTGCTTTTGGTAAAATGGCCATTTTTACTATATTAATCCTGCCAATCCATGAGCATGGGAGATCTTTCCATCTTCTGAGGTCTTCTTCAATTTCTTTCCTCAGTGTCTTGAAGTTCTTATTGTACAGATCTTTTACTTGCTTGGTTAAAGTCACACCGAGGTATTTTATATTATTTGGGTCTATTATGAAGGGTGTCGTTTCCCTAATTTCTTTCTCGGCTTGTTTCTCTTTTGTATAGAGGAAGGCAACTGATTTATTTGAGTTAATTTTATACCCAGCCACTTTGCTGAAGTTGTTTATCAGCTTTAGTAGTTCTCTGGTGGAACTTTTGGGATCACTTAAATATACTATCATGTCATCTGCAAATAGTGATATTTTGACCTCTTCTTTTCCGATCTGTATCCCTTTGATCTCCTTTTGTTGTCTGATTGCTCTGGCTAGAACTTCAAGAACTATATTGAATAAGTAGGGAGAGAGTGGGCAGCCTTGTCTAGTCCCTGATTTTAGTGGGATTGCTTCAAGTTTCTCTCCATTTAGTTTAATGTTAGCAACTGGTTTGCTGTATATGGCTTTTACTATGTTTAGGTATGGGCCTTGAATTCCTATTCTTTCCAGGACTTTTATCATGAAGGGGTGTTGAATTTTGTCAAATGCTTTCTCAGCATCTAATGAAATGATCATGTGGTTCTGTTCTTTCAGTTTGTTTATATAATGGATCACGTTGATGGTTTTCCGTATATTAAACCATCCCTGCATGCCTGGGATGAAGCCTACTTGATCATGGTGGATGATTGTTTTGATGTGCTCTTGAATTCGGTTTGCCAGAATTTTATTGAGTATTTTTGCGTTGATATTCATAAGGGAAATTGGTCTGAAGTTCTCTTTCTTTGTTGTGTCTTTGTGTGGTTTAGGTATAAGAGTAATTGTGGCTTCATAGAAGGAATTCGGTAGGGCTCCATCTGTTTCAATTTTGTGGAATAGTTTGGATAATATTGGTATGAGGTCTTCTATGAAGGTTTGATAGAATTCTGCACTAAGCCCGTCTGGACCTGGGCTCTTTTTGGTTGGGAGACCTTTAATGACTGCTTCTATTTCCTTAGGAGTTATGGGGTTGTTTAACTGGTTTATCTGTTCCTGATTTAACTTCGATACCTGGTATCTGTCTAGGAAATTGTCCATTTCCTGAAGATTTTCAAATTTTGTTGAATATAGGTTTTTATAGTAAGATCTGATGATTTTTTGAATTTCCTCCGAATCTGTAGTTATGTCTCCCTTTTCATTTCTGATTTTGTTAATTTGGACACACTCTCTGTGTCCTCTCGTTAGTCTGGCTAAGGGTTTATCTATCTTGTTGATTTTCTCAAAGAACCAACTTTTGGTTCTGTTGATTCTTTCTATGGTCCTTTTTGTTTCTACTTGGTTGATTTCAGCTCTGAGTTTGATTATTTCCTGCCTTCTACTCCTCCTGGGTGTATTTGCTTCTTTTTGTTCTAGAGCTTTTAGGTGTGCTGTCAAGCTGCTGACATATGCTCTTTCCTGTTTCTTTCTGCAGGCACTCAGCGCTATGAGTTTTCCTCTTAGCACAGCTTTCATTGTGTCCCATAAGTTTGAGTATGTTGTATCTTCATTTTCATTAAATTCTAAAAAGTTTTTAATTTCTTTCTTTATTTCTTCCTTGACCAGGTTATCATTGAGTAGAGCATTGTTCAATGTCCACGTATATGTGGGCATTCTTCCCTTATTGTTATTGAAGACCAGTTTTAGGCCGTGGTGGTCCGATAGCACGCATGGGATAATTTCTATCTTTCTGTACCTGTTGAGGCCCGTTTTTTGACCAATTATATGGTCAATTTTGGAGAAAGTACCATGAGGAGCTGAGAAGAAGGTATATCCTTTTGCTTTAGGATAGAATGTTCTATAAATATCCGTTAAGTCCATTTGGCTCATGACTTCTCTTAGTCTGTCTACATCACTGTTTAATTTCTGTTTCCATGATCTGTCCATTGATGAGAGTGGGGTGTTGAAATCTCCCACTATTATTGTGTGAGGTGCAATGTGTGTTTTGAGCTTTAGTAAGGTTTCTTTTACATATGTAGGTGCCCTTGTATTTGGGGCATAGATATTTAGGATTGAGAGTTCATCTTGGTTGATTTTTCCTTTGATGAATATGAAGTGTCCTTCCTTATCTTTTTTGATGACTTTTAGTTGGAAATTGATTTTATTTGATATTAGAATGGCTACTCCAGCTTGCTTCTTCTGACCATTTGCTTGGAAAGTTGTTTTCCAGCCTTTCACTCTGAGATAGTGTCTGTCTTTGTCTCTGAGGTGTGTTTCCTGTAGGCAGCAGAATGCAGGGTCCTCGTTGCGTATCCAGTTTGTTAATCTATGTCTTTTTATTGGGGAGTTGAGGCCATTGATATTGAGAGATATTAAGGAATAGTGATTATTGCTTCCCGTTATATTCATATTTGATGTGAGGTTATGTTTGTGTGCTTTCATTCTCTTTGTTTTGTTGCCAAGACGATTAGTTTCTTGCTTCTTCTAGGGTATAGCTTGCCTCCTTATGTTGGGCTTTACCATTTATTATCCTTTGTAGTGCTGGATTTGTAGAAAGATATTGTGTAAATTTGGTTTTGTCATGGAATATCTTGGTTTCTCCATCAATGTTAATTGAGAGTTTTGCTGGATACAGTAATCTGGGCTGGCATTTGTGTTCTCTTAGGGTCTGTATAACATCAGTCCAGGATCTTCTGGCCTTCATAGTTTCTGGCGAGAAGTCTGGTGTGATTCTGATAGGTCTCCCTTTATATGTTACTTGACCTTTTTCCCTTACTGCTTTTAATATTCTTTCTTTATTTTGTGCGTTTGGTGTTTTGACAATTATGTGACGGGAGGTGTTTCTTTTCTGGTCCAATCTATTTGGAGTTCTGTAGGCTTCCTGTATGTCTATGGGTATCTCTTTTTTTAGGTTAGGGAAGTTTTCTTCTATGATTTTGTTGAAGATATTTACTGGTCCTTTGAGCTGGGAGTCTTCACTCTCTTCTATACCTATTATCCTTAGGTTTGATCTTCTCATTGAGTCCTGGATTTCCTGTATGTTTTGGACCAGTAGCTTTTTCCGCTTTACATTATCTTTGACAGTTGAGTCAATGATTTCTATGGAATCTTCTGCTCCTGAGATTCTCTCTTCCATCTCTTGTATTCTGTTGGTGAAGCTTGTATCTACAGCTCCTTGTCTCTTCTTTTGGTTTTCTATATCCAGGGTTGTTTCCATGTGTTCTTTCTTGATTGCTTCTATTTCCATTTTTAATTCCTTCAACTGTTTGATTGTGTTTTCCTGGAATTCTTTCAGGGATTTTTGCGATTCCTCTCTGTAGGCTTTTACTTGTTTATTAATGTTTTCCTGTGCTTCCCTAAGTGTGTTCAGGTCTTTCCTGAAGTCCTCCAGCATCATGATCAAATATGATTTTGAAACTAGATCTTGCTTTTCTGGTGTGTTTGGATATTCCATGTTTGTTTTGGTGGGAGAATTGGGCTCCGATGATGCCATGTAGTCTTGGTTTCTGTTGCTTGGGTTCCTGCGCTTGCCTCTCGCCATCAGATTATCTCTAGTGTTACTTTGTTCTGCTATTTCTGACAGTGGCTAGACTGTCCTATAAGCCTGTGTGTCAGGAGTGCTGTAGACCTGTTTTCCTCTCTTTCAGTCAGTTATGGGGACAGAGTGTTCTGCTTTCGGGCGTGTAGTTTTTCCTCTCTACAGGTCTTCAGCTGTTCCTGTGGGCCTGTGTCTTGAGTTCACCAGGCAGCTTTCTTGCAGCAGAAAATTTGGTCTTACCTGTGGTCCCGAGGCTCAGGTTTGCTCGTGGGGTGCTGTCCAGGGGCTCTCTGCAGCGGCAGCAACCAGGAAGACCTGTGCCGCCCCTTCCGGGAGCTTCAGTGCACCAGGGTTCCAGATGGTCTTTGGCTTTTTCCTCTGGCGTCCGAGATGTGTGTGCAGGGAGCAGTCTCTTCTGGTTTCCCAGGCCTGTCTGCCTCTCTGAAGGTTTAGCTCTCCCTCCCACGGGATTTGGGTGCAGAGAACTGTTTATCCGGTCTGTTTCCTTCAGGGTCCGGCGGTGTCTGTGGCAGGGGTCCTGCCGCTCCTGGGCCCTCCCCCACGGGAGCCCAGAGGCCTTATACAGTTTCCTCTTGGGCCAGGGATGTGGGCAGGGGTGAGCAGTGTTGGTGGTCTCTTCCGCTCTGCAGCCTCAGGAGTGCCCACCTGACCAGGCGGTTGGGTCTCTCTCTCACCGGGTCTGGGAGCAGAGAGCTGCTGCGGGCCGGGATCCGCGGGTGTGGGACTTCCGGTAAACACAGAACGTGCCCGGTTCTAGAGAAATTCTGCTTCCGTGTGTCCCAAGCTCACCAGGCAGCTTTCTTGCAGCAGAAAATTTGGTCTTACCTGTGATCCCGAGGCTCAAGTTCGCTCGTGGGGTGCTGCCCAGGGGCTCTCTGCAGCGGCAGCAACCAGGAAGACCTGTGCCGCCCCTTCCGGGAGCTTCAGTGCACCAGGGTTCCAGATGGTCTTTGGCTTTTTCCTCTGGCGTCTGAGATGTGTGTGCAGGGAGCAGTCTCTTCTGGTTTCCCAGGCCTGTCTGCCTCTCTGAAGGTTTAGCTCTCCCTCCCACGGGATTTGGGTGCAGAGAACTGTTTATCCGGTCTGTTTCCTTCAGGGTCCGGCGGTGTCTGTGGCAGGGGTCCTGCCGCTCCTGGGCCCATACCATGCAGTTTTAACCCTACTGCTCTGTGATATAGCTAAACCACACAAAGACCCAACGAAGAAAGAGAACTTCAGACCAATTTCCCTCATGAATATTGATGCAAAAATACTCAATAAAATTCTTGCAAACTGAATCCAAGAACACATCAGAATGATCATTCACCATAAACTCTATTTTAAAAGAATAGGAATTCATTTAAAAATTAGTAACAGTCCCAGATTACAAAGGTGTAATGTGTCTAGGAACAACTACTAGTTATACATGTTTAGTTACTAATGCCATAAAAACTCCCAAAAGGAAACTTGGCCTACCAGAGACAGGATGCAATGTGCTTCACCTTTCAGTGGTCTTCAAGCTCACCGTTGATTTGTTGGCAGTGTTCTCTCTTACTGATCCATAGGGGCCTGGATGAGTTAGTCAGTACATACTTGTTGAGTGTCCTCTACACGTGGGAATTCATTCCTTTTGAAACTGGTCTTTTCACTCAGGTTTCTGTGGAAATGGTTTCACTGCTGTCAAGCATTTACTTAAGAACCAGGGTGCTGCAGGCTCTGCTTCCAGTTTAAATGAAGGTGCATGAGTGGAAACACCTCAATGCAGAAGCCTGTTTTACAAAAGTTACCCCGTAGAAGGATCCCCACTGTTCCATTTCAGTACTCAAGATACTCCAGAGGAAGGCAAAACCTTAAATCAGTTCAACACAACCCTTGTTCTTAGGAGTTGCTGAGGGCAGAAACTACGTCATTCATTTCTTTTCAGTAGAGTGTTCAGTGGAGACCTAAAATGGTTAAGCAGGAAATGAGAAGAACTTCGTTTTCTTTGAATTGACTAATACATAGCTTAAATGCAGAGGAAGGTAAGACAGGGTTGAGTCACTATAACACGGAGGGTGTGTGTGGAAAAGCTGTAGTTGCCTACTATGGTGAACTGACAAAGGATCCCAACAAAGCATGGTCATTCTTTTCCTGTGAGAAAACAGAATAATTTCTTGTGAAAGAAGTTTCTAGAACTAGGTACTTACAGTGAAAAAAGAGAGAGAATTTTGTCTTTCTTTTCTGACATAGAAAAATTAAACATTACACTAAAACCCACTAATATGTATATCCTACATTTGAGTTCACTGAGAAAATTTACAGTATTTGTAACAAGTCTGAAGGAGGCTAAATATTCTGGACAAGTGTTGCCTCTGATTTGGTAAGAAAAAGCAGAGTAACTTTTAAGAGACTGGGTTAATGCTTAAAGATGAGACTCATCACTTTCATTGTATTAGTATTTGATAACTCTTCGAACTGCACATTATCTATTTTGTCTCTAAGTTATACTTTTGAAGTACACAAGCACATCTTGTTTTCTATATAAATTAAAAAACACAATTTATGCTTTCTTTTTAATGTAACTTTTCCTTCGTTTTTCAGTTGAAATGAACTGCATTAATAAAAATATTTTTCTTATTTCTTTTAATTTTTAAACATTTATTATTCTTTCATAGATTATATCCCAATGCAGTCTCCTCTCCCTCCCCACATTCACTCCTTCATTTTTCTTCAATAGAGTTCTTTCATAATCAATTGTGATGAAAGTTATTACTGCTTTAAAAGAGAGACTTCCTGGACTATGTGCTATTTCTTTCTACTCTACTTCATTATTTCTATTTTGCTTCCAGAGAGCTTCCCTCAGTCCACACTCAGAACAAAACAAAATAACATCAAACACAGTAAAAGTAAAGCAAAGTGTCATAAAGTGTCAAAGTGACATAAAGTGAAGTAAAATAATTCCAGCAGTAGCCACTGGAACAGCAAACATAGTGTCTGATGAAAGCCACTCATGCCTCTGTCTGCCTAGTGAATTACAGGCACATATAGTGATCATCACAACTGCCAGGATAACTTCAAGCCCCTTCAAGCTCTTCCAGTTCTTTCTCTGATTCCTTCATTTGGAAAACCAAAAATCCACAAGGAAACCTATTACTATAGAAACTTCTTTTTTTTTATTAACTTGAGTATTTCTTATATACATTTCGAGTGTTATTCCCTTTCCCAGTTTCCGGGCAATCATCCCCCTCCCCCTCCCCTTTTTTATGGGTGCTCCCCTCCCCATCCTCCCCCCCCTTATTGCCCTCCCCCAACAATCTAGTTCACTGGGGGTTCAGTCTTAGCAGGACCCAGGGCTTCCCCTTCCACTGGTGATCTTACTAGGATATTCATTGCTACCTATGAGGTCAGAGTCCAGGGTCAGTCCATGTATAGTCTTTAGGTAGTGGCTTAGTCCCTGGAAGCTCTGGTTGCTTGGCATTGTTGTTCATATGGGGTCTCGAGCCCCTTCAAGCTCTTCCAGTTCTTTCTCTGATTCCTTCAACGGGGGTCCTATTCTCAATTCAGTGGTTTGCTGCTGGCATAGGCCTCTGTGTTTGCTGTATTCTGGCTGTGTCTCTCAGGAGAGATCTACATCCGGCTCCTGTCGGTCTGCACTTCTTTGCTTCATCCATCTTGTCTAATTGGGTGGCTGTATATGTATGGGCCACATGTGGGGCAGGCTCTGAATGGGTGTTCCTTCAGTCTCTGTTTTAATCTTTGCCTCTCTCTTCCCTGCCAAGGGTATTCTTGTTCCCCTTTTAAAGAAGGAGTGAAGCATTCACATTTTGATCATCCGTCTTGAGTTTCATTTGTTCTAGGCATCTAGGGTAATGCAAGCATTTGGGCTAATAGCCACTTATCAATGAGTTCATACCATGTATGTCTTTCTGTGATTGGGTTAGCTCACTCAGGATGATATTTTCCAGTTCCAACCATTTGCCTACGAATTTCATAAAGTCATTGTTTTTGATAGCTGAGTAACATTCCATTGTGTAGATGTCCCACATTTTCTGTATCCATTCCTCTGTTGAAGGGCATCTGGGTTCTTTCCAGCTTCTGGCTATTATAAATAAGGCTGCTATGAACATAGTGGAGCACATGACATTTTTATATGTTGGGGCACCTTTTGAGTATATGCCCAAGAGAGGTATAGCTGGATCCTCAGGCAGTTCAATGTCCAATTTTCTGAGGAACCTCCAGACTGATTTCCAGAATGGTTGTACCAGTCTACAACCCCACCAACAATGGAGGAGTGTTCCTATTTCTCCGCATCCTCACCAGCATTTGCTGTCACCTGAGTTTTTGATCTTAGCCATTCTCACTGGCGTGAGGTGAAATCTCAGGGTTGTTTTGATTTGCATTTCCCTTATGACTAAAGATGTTGAACATTTTTTTAGGTGTTTCTCAGCCATTCGGCATTCCTCAGCTGTGAATTCTTTGTTTAGCTCTGAACCCCAATTTTTAATAGGGTTATTTGTCTCCCTGTGGTCTAACTTCTTGAGTTCTTTGTATATTTTGGATATAAGGCCACTATCTGCTGTAGGATTGGTAAAGATCTTTTCCCAATCTGTTGGTTGCCGTTTTGTCCTAACCACAGTGTCCTTTGCCTTACAGAAGCTTTGCAGTTTTATGAGATCCCATTTGTCGATTCTTGATCTTAGAGCGTAAGCCATTGGTGTTTTGTTCAGGAAATTTTTTCCAGTGCCCATGTGTTCCAGATGCTTCCCTAGTTTTTCTTCTATTAATTTGAGTGTATCTGGTTTGATGTGGAGGTCCTTGATCCACTTGGACTTAAGCTTTGTACAGGGTGATAAGCATGGATCGATCTGCATTCTTCTACATGTTGAAGCAGCACCATTTGCTGAAAATGCTGTCTTTTATCCATTGGATGGTTTTGGCTCCTTTGTCAAAAATCAAGTGACCATAGGTGTGTGGGTTCATTTCTGGGTCTTCAATTCTATTCCATTGGTCTATCTGTCTGTCTCTGTACCAATATCATGCAGTATTTATCACTATTGCTCTGTAATACTGCTTGAGTTCAGAGATAGTGATTCCCCCTGAAGTCCTTTTATTGTTGAGGATAGTTTTAGCTATCCTGGGTTTTTTGTTATTCCAGATGAATTTGCAAATTGTTCTGTCTAACTCTTTGAAGAATTGGATTGGTATTTTGATGGGCATTGCATTGAATCTTTAGATTGCTTTTGGTAAAATGGCCATTTTTACTATATTAATCCTGCCAATCCATGAGCATGGGAGATCTTTCCATCTTCTGAGGTCTTCTTCAATTTCTTTCTTCAGAGTCTTGAAGTTCTTTTATATATATATATATATATATATATATATATATATATATTTTTTTTTTTTATTAACTTGAGTATTTCTTATATACATTTCAAGTGTTATTCCCTTTCCCGATTTCCGGGCAAACATCCCCCTCCCCCCCCCCCCCCCTTATGGGTGTCCCCCTCCCAACCCTCCCCCATTGCCGCCCTCCCCCCATAGTCTAGTTCACTGGGGGTTCAGTCGTAGCAGGACCCAGGGCTTCCCCTTCCACTGGTGATCTTACTAGGATATTCATTGCTACCTATGGGGTCAGAGTCCAGGGTCAGTCCATGTATAGTCTTTAGGTAGTGGCTTAGTCCCTGGAAGCTCTGGTTGCTTGACATTGTTGTACATATGGGGTCTCGAGCCCCTTCAAGCTCTTCCAGTTCTTTCTCTGATTCCTTCAACGGGGGACCTATTCTCAGTTCAGTGGTTTGCTGCTGGCATTCGCCTCTGTATTTGCTGTATTCTGGCTGTGTCTCTCAGGAGCGATCTACATCCAGCTCCTGTCGGTCTGCACTTCTTTGCTTCATCCATCTTGTCCAATTGGGTGGCTGTATATGTATGGGCCACCTGTGGGGCAGGCTCTGAATGGGTGTTCCTTCAGTCTCTGTTTTAATCTTTGCCTCTCCCTTCCCAGCCAAGGGTATTCTTTTTCCTCATTTAAAGAAGGAGTGAAGCATTCACATTTTGATCATCCGTCTTCAGTTTCGTTTGTTCTAGGGATCTAGGGTAATTCAAGCATTTGGGCTAATAGCCACTTATCAATGAGTGCATACCATGTATGTCTTTCTGTGATTGGGTTAGCTCACTCAGGATGATATTTTCCAGTTCCAACCATTTGCCTACGAATTTCATAAACTCGTTGTTTTTGATAGCTGAGTAATATTCCATTGTGTAGATGTACCACATTTTCTGTATCCATTCCTCTGTTGAAGGGCATCTGGGTTCTTTCCATTTTCTGGCTATTATAAATAAGGCTGCGATGAACATAGTGGAGCACGTGTCTGTTTTATATGTTGAGGCATCTTTTGGGTATATGCCCAAGAGAGGTATAGCTGGATCCTCAGGCAGTTCAATGTCCAATTTTCTGAGGAACCCCCAGACTGATTTCCAGAATGGTTTTACCAGTCTGCAATCCCACCAACAATGGAGGAGTGTTCCTCTTTCTCCACATCCTCGCCAGCATCTGTTGTCCCCTGAGTTTTTGATCTTAGCCATTCTCACTGGTGTGAGGTGAAATCTCAGCGTTGTTTTGATTTGCATTTCCCTTATGACTAAAGATGTTGAACATTTCTTTATTTGTTTCTCAGCCATTTGGCATTCCTCAGCTGTGAATTCTTTGTTTAGCTCTGAACCCCATTTTTTAATAGGGTTATTTGTTTCCCTGCGGTCTAACTTCTTGGGTTCTTTGTATATTTTGGATATAAGGCCTCTATCTGTTGTAGGATTGGTAAAGATCTTTTCCCAATCTGTTGGTTGCCGTTTTGTCCTAACCACAGTGTCCTTTGCCTTACAGAAGCTTTGCAGTTTTATGAGATCCCATTTGTCGATTCTTGATCTTAGAGCGTAAGCCATTGGTGTTTTGTTTAGGAAATTTTTCCAGTGCCCATGTGTTCCAGATGCTTCCCTAGTTTTTCTTCTATAAGTTTGAGTGTGTCTGGTTTGATGTGGAGGTCCTTGATCCACTTGGACTTAAGCTTTGTACAGGGTGATAAGCATGGATCGATCTGCATTCTTCTACATGTTGACCTCCAGTTGAACCAGCACCATTTGCTGAAAATGCTATCTTTTTTCCATTGGATGGTTTTGGCTCCTTTGTCAAAAATCAAGTGACCATAGGTGTGTGGGTTCATTTCTGGGTCTTCAATTCTATTCCATTGGTCTATCTGTCTGTCTCTGTACCAATACCATGCAGTTTTTATCACTATTGCTCTGTAATACTGCTTGAGTTCAGGGATAGTGATTCCCCCTGAAGTCCTTTTATTGTTGAGGATAGCTTTAGCTATCCTGGGTTTTTTGTTATTCCAGATGAATTTGCAAATTGTTCTGTCTAACTCTTTGAAGAATTGGATTGGTATTTTGATGGGGATTGCATTGAATCTGTAGATTGCTTTTGGTAAAATGGCCATTTTTACTATATTAATCCTGCCAATCCATGAGCATGGGAGATCTTTCCATCTTCTGAGGTCTTCTTCAATTTCCTTCTTCAGTGTCTTGAAGTTCTTATTGTACAAATCTTTTACTCGCTTGGTTAAAGTCACACCGAGGTACTTTATATTATTTGGGTCTATTATGAAGGATGTCGTTTCCCTAATTTCTTTCTTGGCTTGTTTCTCTTTTGTGTAGAGGAAGGCTACTGATTTATTTGAGTTAATTTTATACACAGCCACTTTGCTGAAGTTGTTTATCAGATTTAGTAGTTCTCTGGTGGAACTTTTGGGATCACTTAAATAAACTGTCATATCATCTGCAAATAGTGATATTTTGACTTCTTCTTTTTCGATCTGTATCCCCTTGATCTCCTTTTGTTGTCTGATTGCTCTGGCTAGAACTTCAAGAACTATATTGAATAAGTAGGGAGAGAGTGGGCAGTCCCTGATTTTAGTGGGATTGCTTCAAGTTTCTCTCCATTTAGTTTAATGTTAGCAACTGGTTTGCTGTATAAGGCTTTTACTATGTATAGGTATGGGCCTTGAATTCCTATTCTTTCCAGGACTTTTATCATTAAGGGGTGTTGAATTTTGTCAAATGCTTTCTCAGCATCTAATGAAATGAACATGGGGTTTTGTTCTTTCAGTTTGTTTATATAATGGATCACATTGATGGTTTTCCATATATTAAACCATCCCTGCATGCCTGGGATGAAGCCTACTTGATCATGGTGGATGATTCTTTTGATGTGCTCTTGGATTTGGTTTGCCAGAATTTTATTGAGTATTTTTGCGTCGATATTCATAAGGGAAATTGGTCTGAAGTTCTCTTTCTTTGTTGTGTCTTTGTGTGGTTTAGGTATAAGAGTAATTGTGGCTTCATAAAAGGAATTCGGTAGTGCTCCATCTGTTTCAATTTTGTAGAATAGTTTGGACAATATTGGTATGAGGTCTTCTATGAAGGTCTGATAGAATTCTGCACTAAACCTGTCTGGACCTGGGCTTTTTTGGTTGGGAGAACTTTAATGACTGCTTCAATTTCCTTAGGAGTTATGGGGTTGTTTAACTGGTTTATCTGCTCCTGATTTAACTTCGGTACCTGGTATCTGTCTAGGAAATTGTCCATTTCCTGCAGATTTTCAAGTTTTGTTGAATATAGGCTTTTATAGTAAGATTTGATGATTTTTTGAATTTCCTCTGAATCTGTAGTTATGTCTCCCTTTTCATTTCTGATTTTGTTAATTTGGACACACTCTCTGTGTCCTCTTGTTAGTCTGGCTAAGGGTTTATCTATCTTGTTGATTTTCTCAAAGAGCCAACTTTTGGTTCTGTTGATTCTTTCTATGGTCCTTTTTGTTTCTACTTGGTTGATTTCAGCTCTGAGTTTGATTATTTCCTGCCTTCTACTCCTCCTGGGTGTATTTGCTTCTTTTTGTTCTAGAGCTTTTAGGTGTTCTGCCAAGCTGCTGACCTATGCTCTTTCCTGTTTCTTTCTGCAGGCACTCAGCGCTATGAGTTTTCGTCTTAGCACAGCTTTCATTGTGTCCCATAAGTTTGGGTATGTTGTACCTTCATTTTCATTAAATTCTAAGAAGTCTTTAATTTCTTTCTTTATTTCTTCCTTGACCAGGTTATCATTGAGTAGAGCATTGTTCAATTTCCAAGTATATGTGGGCATTCTTCCCTTATTGTTATTGAAGACCAGTTTTAGGCCGTGGTGGTCCGATAGCACGCATGGGATTATTTCTATCTTTCTGTACCTGTTGAGGCCTGTGTTGTGACCAATTATATGGTCAATTTTGGAGAAAGGACCATGAGGAGCTGAGAAGAAGGGATATCCTTTGGCTTGAGGATAGAATGTTCTATAAATATCTGTTAAGTCCGTTTGGCTCATGACTTCTCTTATTCTGTCTACGTCTCTGTTTAATTTCTGTTTCCATGATCTGTCCATTGATGAGAGTGGGGTGTTGAAATCTCCCACTATTATTTTGTGAGGTGCAATGTGTGTTTTGAGCTTTAGTAAGGTTTCTTTTACGTATGTAGGTGCCCTTGTATTTGGGGCATAGATATTTAGGATTGAAAGTTCATCTTGGTGGATTTTTCCTTTGATGAATATGAAGTGTCCTTCCTTATCTTTTTTGATGACTTTTAGTTGAAAATTGATTTTATTTGATATTAGAATGGCTACTCCAGCTTGCTTCTTCTGACCATTTGCTTGGAAAGTTGTTTTCCAGCCTTTCACTCTGAGGTAGTGTCTGTCTTTGTCTCTGAGGTGTGTTTCCTGTAGGCAGCAGAATGCAGGGTCCTCGTTGCGTATCCAGTTTGTTAATCTATGTCTTTTTATTGGGGAGTTGAGGCCATTGATGTTGAGAGATATTAAGGAATAGTGATTATTGCTTCCTGTTATATTCATATTTGGATGTGAGGTTATGTTTGTGTGCTTTTCTTCTCTTTGTTTTGTTGCGAAGACGAATAGTTTCTTGTTTCTTCTAGGGTACAGCTTGCCTCCTTATGTTGGGCTTTACCATTTATTATCCTTTGTAGTGCTGGATTTGTAGAAAGATATTGTGTAAATTTGGTTTTGTCATGGAATATCTTGGTTTCTCCATCTATGTTTATTGAGAGTTTTGCAGGATACAGTAACCTGGGCTGGCATTTGTGTTCTCTTAGGGTCTGTATGACATCTGTCCAGGATCTTCTGGCTTTCATAGTTTCTGGCGAAAAGTCTGGTGTAATTCTGATAGGTCTGTCTTTATATGTTACTTGACCTTTTTCCCTTACTGCTTTTAATATTCTTTCTTTATTTTGTGCATTTGGTGTTTTGACTATTATGTGACGGGAGGTGTTTCTTTTCTGGTCCAATCTATTTGGAGTTCTGTAGGCTTCTTGTATGCCTATGGGTATCTCCTTTTTTAAGTTAGGGGATTTTTCTGCTATGATTTTTTGAAGATATTTACTGGTCCTTTGAGCTGGGAGTCTTCACTCTCTTCTATACCTATTATCCTTAGGTTTGATCTTCTCATTGAGTCCTGGATTTCCTGTATGTTTTGGACCAGTAGCTTTTTCCGCTTTACATTATCTTTGACAGTTGAGTCAATGATTTCTATGGAATCTTCTGCTCCTGAGATTCTCTCTTCCATCTCTTGTATTCTTTTGGTGAAGCTCGTATCTACAGCTCCTTGTCTCTTCTTTTGGTTTTCTATATCCAGTGTTGTTTCCATGTGTTCTTTCTTGAGTGCTTCTCTTTCCATTTTTAATTCCTTCAACTGTTTGATTGTGTTTTCCTGGAATTCTTTCAGGGATTTTTGTGACTCCTCTCTATGGGCTTCTACTTGTTTATTTATGATTTCCTGGAATTCTTTCAGGGATTTTTGCGATTCCTCTCTGTAGGCTTCTACTTGTTCTCTAAGGGAGTTCTTCATGTCTTTCTTCAATTGAAGTCCTCCAGCATCATGATCAATATGATTTTGAAACTAGATCTTGCTTTTCTGGTGTGTTTGGATATTCCGTGTTTGCTTTGGTGGGAGAATTGTGCTCCGATGATGCCATGTAGTCTTGGTTTCTGTTGCTTGGGTTCCTGGGCTTGCCCCTCGCCATCAGATTATCTCTAGTGTTACTTTGTTCTGCTATTTCTGACAGTGGCGGGATTGTCCTATAAGCCTGTGTGTCAGGAGTGCTGTAGACCTGTTTTCCTGTTTTCTTTCAGCCAGTTATGGGGACAGAGCGTTCTGCTTTTGGGCGTGTAGTTTTTCCTCTCTACAGGTCTTCAGCTGTTCCTGTGGGCCTGTGTCTGGAGTTCACCAGGCAGCTCGCTTGCAGCAGAAAAGTTGGTCTTACCTGTGCTCCCGAGGCTCAAGTTTGCTCGTCGGGTGTTTTCTTTCTTTTTTTTTTTTAATTAACTAGAGTATTTCTTATATACATTTCGAGTGTTATTCCCTTTCCCGGTATCCGGGCAAACATCCCCCTCCCCCCCTCCCCTTCCTTATGGGTGTTCCCCTCCCAAACCTCCCCCCATTGCCGCCCTCCCCCCACCAGTCTAGTTCACTGGGGGTTCAGTCTTAGCAGGACCCAGGGCTTCTCCTTCCACTGGTGCTCTTACTAGGATATTCATTGCTGCCTATGAGGTCAGAGTCCAGGGTCAGTCCATGTATAGTCTTTAGGTAGTGGCTTAGTCCCTTGAAACTCTGGTTGCTTGGCATTGTTGTACATATGGGGTCTCGAGCCCCTTCAAGATCTTCCAGTTCTTTCTCTGATTCCTTCAACGGGGGTCCTATTCTCAGTTCAGTGGTTTGCTGCTGGCATTCGCCTCTGTATTTGCTGTATTCTGGCTGTGTCTCTCAGGAGGGATCTACATCCGGCTCCTGTCGGTCTGCACTTCTTTGCTTCATCCATCTTGTCTAATTGGGTGGCTGTATATGTATGGGCCACATGTGGGGCAGGCTCTGAATGGGTGTTCCTTCAGTCTCTGTTTTAATCTTTGCCTCTCTCTTCCCTACCAAGGGTATTCTTGTTCCCCTTTTAAAGAAGGAGTGAAGCATTCACATTTTGATCATCCGTCTTGAGTTTCATTTGTTCTAGGCATCTAGGGTAATTCAAGCATTTGGGCTAATAGCCACTTATCAATGAGTGCATACCATGTATGTCTTTCTGTGATTGAGTTAGCTCACTCAGGATGATGTTTTCCAGTTCGAACCATTTGCCTACGAATTTCATAAAGTCATTGTTTTTGATAGCTGAGTAATATTCCATTGTGTAGATGTACCACATTTTCTGTATCCATTCCTCTGTTGAAGGGCATCTGGGTTCTTTCCAGCTTCTGGCTATTATAAATAACGCTGCAATGAACATAGTGGAGCAAGTGTCTTTTTTACATGTTGGGGCATCTTTTGGGTATATGCCCAAGAGAGGTATAGCTGGATCCTCAGGCAGTTCAATGTCCAATTTTCTGAGGATCCTCCAGACTGATTTCCAGAATGGTTGTACCAGTTTGCAATCCCACCAACAATGGAGGAGTGTTCCTCTTTCTCCACATCCTCGCCAGCATCTGTTGTCCCCTGAGTTTTTGATCATAGCCATTCTCACTGGTGTGAGGTGAAATCTCAGGGTTGTTTTGATTTGCATTTCCCTTATGACTAAAGATGTTGAACATTTCTTTATTTGTTTCTCAGCCATTTGGCATTCCTCAGCTGTGAATTCTTTGTTTAGCTCTGAACCCCATTTTTTAATAGGGTTATTTGTTTCCCTGCGGTCTAACTTCTTGGGTTCTTTGTATATTTTGGATATAAGGCCTCTATCTGTTGTAGGATTGGTAAAGATGTTTCCCAATCTGTTGGTTGCCGTTTTGTCCTAACCACAGTGTCCTTTGCCTTACAGAAGCTTTGCAGTTTTATGAGATCCCATTTGTCGATTCTTGATCTTAGAGCGTAAGCCATTGGTGTTTTGTTTAGGAAATTTTTCCAGTGCCCATGTGTTCCAGATGCTTCCCTAGTTTTTCTTCTATAAGTTTGAGTGTGTCTGGTTTGATGTGGAGGTCCTTGATCCACTTGGACTTAAGCTTTGTACAGGGTGATAAGCATGGATCGATCTGCATTCTTCTACATGTTGACCTCCAGTTGAACCAGCACCATTTGCTGAAAATGCTATCTTTTTTCCATTGGATGGTTTTGGCTCCTTTGTCAAAAATCAAGTGACCATAGGTGTGTGGGTTCATTTCTGGGTCTTCAATTCTATTCCATTGGTTTATCTGTCTGTCTCTGTACTCATACCATGCAGTTTTTATCACTATTGCTCTGTAATACTGCTTGAGTTCAGGGATAGTGATTCCCCCTGAAGTCCTTTTATTGTTGAGGATAGCTTTAGCTATCCTGGGTTTTTTGTTATTCCAGATGAATTTGCAAATTGTTCTGTCTAACTCTTTGAAGAATTGGATTGGTATTTTGATGGGGATTGCATTGAATCTGTAGATTGCTTTTGGTAAAATGGCCATTTTTACTATATTAATCCTGCCAATCCATGAGCATGGGAGATCTTTCCATCTTCTGAGGTCTTCTTCAATTTCCTTCTTCAGTGTCTTGAAGTTCTTATTGTACAGATCTTTTACTTGCTTGGTTAAAGTCACACCGAGGTACTTTATATTATTTGGGTCTATTATGAAGCGTGTCGTTTCCCTAATTTCTTTCTCGGCTTGTTTCTCTTTTGTATAGAGGAAGGCTACTGATTTATTTGAGTTAATTTTATACCCAGCCACTTTGCTGAAGTTGTTTATCAGCTTTAGTAGTTCTCTGGTGGAACTTTTGGGATCATTTAAATATACTATCATATCATCTGCAAATAGTGATATTTTGACTTCTTCCTTTTCGATCTGTATCCCCTTGACCTCCTTTTGTTGTCTGATTGCTCTGGCTAGAACTTCAAGAACTATATTGAATAAGTAGGGAGAGAGTGGGCAGCCTTGTCTAGTCCCTGATTTTAGTGGGATTGCTTCAAGTTTCTCTCCATTTAGTTTAATGTTAGCAACTGGTTTGCTGTATATGGCTTTTACTATGTTCAGGTATGGGCCTTGAATTCCTATTCTTTCCAGGACTTTTATCATGAAGGGGTGTTGAATTTTGTCAAATGCTTTCTCAGCGTCTAATGAAATGATCATGTGGTTTTATTCTTTCAGTTTGTTTATATAATGGATCACGTTGATGGTTTTCCGTATATTAAACCATCCCTGCATGCCTGGGATGAAGCCTACTTGGTCATGGTGGATGATTGTTTTGATGTGCTCTTGGATTCGGTTTGCCAGAATTTTGTTGAGTATTTTTGCGTCGATATTCATAAGGGAAATTGGTCTGAAGTTCTCTTTCTTTGTTGTGTCTTTGTGTCGTTTAGGTATAAGAGTAATTGTGGCTTCGCAGAAGGTATTCGGTAGTGATCCATCTGTTTCAATTTTGTGGAATAGTTTGGATAATATTGGTATGAGGTCTTCTATGAAGGTTTGAGAGAATTCTGCACTAAACCCGTCTGGACCTGGGCTCTTTTTGGTTTGAGACCTTTAATGACTGCTTCTATTTCCTTAGGAGTTATGGGGTTGTTTAACTGGTTTATCTGCTCCTGATTTAACTTCGGTACCTGGTATCTGTCTAGGAAATTGTCCATTTCCTGAGGATTTTCAAGTTTTGTTGAATATAGGTTTTTATAGTAAGATCTGATGATTTTTTGAATTTCCTCTGAATCTGTTGTTATGTCTCCCTTTTCATTTCTGATTTTGTTAATTTGGACGCACTCTCTGTGTCCTCTCGTTAGTCTGGCTAAGGGTTTATCTATCTTGTTGATTTTCTCAAAGAACCAACTTTTGGTTCTGTTGATTCTTTCTATGCTCCTTTTTGTTTCTACTTGGTTGATTTCAGCTCTGAGTTTGATTATTTCCTGCCTTCTACTCCTCCTGGGTGTATTTGCTTCTTTTTGTTCTAGAGCTTTTATGTGTGCTGTCAAGCTGCAGACATATGCTCTTTCCTGTTTCTTTCTGCAGGCACTCAGAGCTATGAGTTTTCCTCTTAGCACAGCTTTCATTGTGTCCCATAAGTTTGGGTATGTTGTACCTTCATTTTCATTAAATTCTAAAAAGTCTTTAATTTCTTTCTTTATTTCTTCCTTGACCAGGTTATCATTGAGTAGAGCATTGTTCAATTTCCAAGTATATGTGGGCATTCTTCCTTGATTGTTATTGAAGACCAGTTTTAGGCCGTGGTGGTCCGATAGCACGCATGGGATTATTTCTATCTTTCTGTACCTGTTGAGGCCTGTGTTGTGACCAATTATATGGTCAATTTTGGAGAAAGTACCATGAGGAGCTAAGAAGAAGGTATATCCTTTTGCTTTAGGATAGAATGTTCTATAAATATCCGTTAAGTCCATTTGGCTCATGACTTCTCTTAGTCTGTCTACATCTCTGTTTAATTTCTGTTTCCATGATCTGTCCATTGATGAGAGTGGGGTGTTGAAATCTCCCACTATTATTGTTTGAGGTGCAATGTGTGTTTTGAACTTTAGTAAGGTTTCTTTTACATATGTAGGTGCCCTTGTATTTGGGGCATAGATATTTAAGATTGAGAGTTCATCTTGATGGATTTTTCCTTTGATGAATATGAAGTGTCCTTCCTTATCTTTTTTGATGACTTTTAGTTCAAAATTCATTTTATTTGATATTAGAATGGCTACTCCAGCTTGCTTCTTCTGACCATTTGCTTGGAAAGTTGTTTTCCAGCCTTTCACTCTGAGGTAATGTCTGTCTTTGTCTCTGAGGTGTGTTTCCTGTAGGCAGCAGAATGCAGGGTCCTCGTTGCGTATCCAGTTTGTTAATCTATGTCTTTTTATTGGGCAGTTGAAGCCATTGATGTTGAGAGATATTAAGGAATAGTGATTATTGCTTCCCGTTATATTCATATTTGGATGTGAGGTTATGTTTGTGTGCTTTTCTTCTCTTTGTTTTGTTGCCAAGACGATTAGTTTCTTGCTTCTTCTAGGGTATAGCTTGCCTCCTTATGTTGGGCTTTACCATTTATTATCCTTTGTAGTGCTAGATTTGTAGAAAGATATTATGTAAATTTGGTTTTGTCATGGAATATCTTGGTTTCTCCATCTATGTTAATTGAGAGTTTTGCAGGATATAGTAACCTGGGCTGGCATTTGTGTTCTCTTAGGGTCTGTATGACATCAGTCCAGTATCTTCTGGCCTTCATAGTTTCTGGCGAGAAGTCTGGTGTGATTCTGATAGGTCTGCCTTTATATGTTACTTGACCTTTTTCCCTTACTGCTTTTAATATTCTTTCTTTATTTTGTGTGTTTGGTATTTTGACTATTATGTGATGGGAGGTATTTCTTTTCTGGTCCAATCTATTTGGAGTTCTGTAGGCTTCTTGTATGCCTATGGGTATCTCTTTTTTTAGGTTAGGGAAGTTTTTTTCTATGATTTTGTTGAAGATATTTACTGGTCCTTTGAGCTGGGAGTCTTCACTCTCTTCTATACCTATTATCCTTAGGTTTGATCTTCTCATTGAGTCCTGGATTTCCTGTATGTTTTGGACCAGTAGCTTTTTCCGCTTTACATTATCTTTGACAGTTGAGTCAATGATTTCTATGGAATCTTCTGCTCCTGAGATTCTCTCTTCCATCTCTTGTATTCTGTTGGTGAAGCTTGTATTTACAGCTCCTTGTCTCTTCTTTTGGTTTTCTATATCCAGGGTTGTTTCCATGTGTTCTTTCTTGATTGCTTCTATTTCCATTTTTAATTCCTTCAACTGTTTGATTGTGTTTTCCTGGAATTCTTTCAGGGATTTTTGCGATTCCTCTCTGTAGGCTTCTACTTGTTCTCTAAGGGAGTTCTTCACGTCTTTCTTGAAGTCCTCCAGCATCATGATCAAATATGATTTTGAAACTAGATCTTGCTTTTCTGGTGTGTTTGGATATTCCATGTTTGTTTTGGTGGGAGAATTGGGCTCCGATGATGCCATGTAGTCTTGGTTTCTGTTGCTTGGGTTCCTGGGCTTGCCCCTCGCCATTAGATTATCTCTAGTGTTACTTTGTTCTGCTATTTCTGACAGTGGCTAGACTGTCCTATAAGCCTGTGTGTCAGGAGTGCTGTAGACTTGTTTTCCTCTCTTTCAGTCAGTTATGGGGACAGAGCGTTCTGCTTTCGGGCGTGTAGTTTTTCCTCTCTACACGTCTTCAGCTGTTCCTGTGGGCCTGTGTCTTGAGTTCACCAGGCAGCTTTCTTGCAGCAGAAAAGTTGGTCTTACCTGTGGTCCCGAGGCTCAAGTTCGCTCGTGGGGTGCTTACCACGGGCTCTCTGCAGCGGCAGCAACCAGGAAGACCTGTGCCGCCCCTTCTGGGAGCTTCAGTGCACCAGGGTTCCAGATGGCCTTTGGTGTTTTCCTCTGGCGGCTGAGATGTATGTACAGAGAGCAGTCTCTTCTGGTTTCCCAGGCTTGTCTGCCTCTCTGAAGGTTCAGCTCTCCCTCCCACGGGATTTGGGTGCAGAGAACTGTTTATCTGGTCTGTTTCCCTCAGGTTCCTGCGGTGTCTCAGGCAGGGGTCCTGCCGCTCCTGGGCCCTCCCCCACGGGAGTCCAGAGGCCTTATACAGTTTCCTCTTGGGCCAGGGATGTGGGCAAGGGTGGGCAGTGTTGGTGGTCTCTTCCACTCTGCAGCCTCAGGAGCGCCCACCTGACCAGGCAGTCAGGTCTCTTTTCCAAGGGGTATGGGAGAAGAGAGCTGCTGCGGGCCGGGATCCGTGGGCGTGGGACCTCCGGCAAACAGAGGAAGTGCCCGGTCCTAGATGAACTCTGCCTCTGTGTGTCCCGATCTCACCAGGCAGCTCTCTTGCAGCAGACAAGTTGGTCTTACCTGTGGTCCTGAGGCTCAAGTTTGCCCGCGGGGTGCTGCCCACGGGCTCTCTGCGGCGGCAGCAACCAGGAAGACCTGTCGCGTGTTTTCTTCTGGTGTCAGAGATGTGTGCAGAGTGCCGTCTCTTCTGGTTTCCCAGGGGTGTCTGCCTCTCTGTAGGTTTAGCTCTCCCTCCACGGGATTTGGGTGCAGAGAACTGTTTATCTGGTCTGTCCTTTCAGGTTCTGGCGGTGTCTCAGGCGCAGTGGTCCTGCGGCTCCTGGGCCCTCCCCCATGGCAACCCAGAGGCCGTATACAGTTTCCTCTTGGGCCAGGGATCTGGGCAGGGGTGGGCAGTGTTGGTGGTCTCTTCCCCTCTGCAGCCTCAGGAGTGCCCACCTGACCAGGCGGTGAGGTCTCTCTCCCACGGGGTCTGGGAGCAGAGAGCTGCTGCGGGCCGGGATCCGAGGGTGTTGGACTCCCTTTAAACACAGGGAGTGCCGGGTCCTAGAGGAATTCTGCCTCTGTGTGTCCAGAGTTCACCAGGCAGGTCTCTTGCAGCAGAAAAGTTGTTCTTACCTGTGGTCCCGAGGCTCAAGTTTGCTCGTAGGGTGCTGCCTACGAGCTCTCTGTGTCGGCAGCAACCAGGAAGATCTGCGCCGCCGTTTCCAGGAGCTTCAGTTCACCAGGGTTCCAGATGGCGTTTTGTGTTTTCCTCTGGCGTCAGAGATGTGTGCAGAGTGCAGTCTCTTCTGGTTTCCCAGGCGTGTCTGCCTCTCTGTAGGTTTAGCTCTCCCTCCCATGGGATTTTTCTATAGAAACTTCTTAAACTATATGTATATAGTATGTGTATGTGTATGTGTATGTGTATGTGTATGTGTATGTGCATGTGCGTGTGCGTATGCGTGTGCGTGTGCGTGTGTGTGTGTGTGTTTTATCCCTACTATACATCATATACTGCCAAATAGAACCCTCAGCACCAGCAGTAGGTTATTTGAAAAATCAGCTCTATATCACATTCTTCTCGCCAAGACTAAGGATCTATGCAGAAATAGGTAGAAATTTTGTGGGTACCAGAGATGGTAAATACCTTCAAGGAAACAGCACTTTCCAGGTATAGACAGACAAAAATGAATATGTGGATGCACAGAGACTATGATAGCATGCAGAAGGTCTGGACAAGCTGAACCCAGGAGGGGGAAAAACATTTGAGAGAAGGGAAAGTGGATGTAAAGTCTCACCCCTAGCTAAGACAGTATTTATGATTGACAGCTGCTGAGAATGGGAAAATCAATTTTCTTCAATCAAATGACACTGGGTGTATCAATCTTATTCCATAGCAGGCTCTATGCTCAGGAATAGTCAGCCCAAACGAACTGGACTCCATGTAGGAGTGTGTGTATTTAAGTATTTTAAAAAATCACTTCAATGCAATTATCTCACGTTCCCCTTCCCTTTCCTTTCTGCACTTGCCCGATGGGAGCCACACATGCCTCTTCAAGCATCTCTACCTCCCACCTTATGCTCTTTCAGATTCCAGGCCTCTTTTTCTTTATTCTATTTTTTAAAAAGATTTATTTATTTATATGAATACACCGTAACTGTCTTCAGACACACCAGAAGAGGGCATCAGATCCCATTACAAATGGTTGTGAGCCACCATGTGTTTGCTGGAACTCTTGAACTCAGGAACTCTGGAAGAGCAGTCAGTGCTCTTTACCACTGAGCCATCTCTCCAGCCTCTTTTTCTTTCATTGTTTCACATGTACACACACACACACACACACACACACACACACACACACACACATGCATACAAGTATATATTCCTAAATATGTAAATCCAGCCTCCTTAATCTGTATGATGCTGCTTGTATGTATATATTTTTAGTGAGATAATATTTTTTATTTGTTCATTTTTAATGAGGGAAAGAACATGGAGATGGGTGAATAAAGAGGTTGTGGTAAGACCTGGGAGGGGATGGAGTAAAGTGAGTAATATGGTCCAAATATATTACAGAATGTACAGCTTTAGCGAGTCTCATCATGAGATGTGCTGAACTGACCTGCTTGATTTCCTGATCTCAGGAACTTTCAGCTGAATCTAGTCAGGACAGACATCAGAGACTACGACAATCATTGGATAGTCTTCTTACAGCCAAACAACTCCCACCTTTCCCCTATCCCACCTTCAAGATATCGCAATGCCCATATTCAGTCTGAAGAAGTTATGAAGAGTCGTTGACCCAATGTCCTGGACTTGGGGGGCTGAGGTTGGTTATACTGAGGTTGTATTTCTAGGGAATTTAAAAATGGTCATAATTTAACAGGGAAACATTAGCTAGAATTGATTGTGCTGCCATAATCTCATTTGGTAGAAATCCATATATTTGTTACTAAGTTGAAATTATAATCTTTTACATTGGCACAGAATTTATTTGATACAAATTTAAAGTTTTCATTGGTACAAATTTCTTATCGATATAAAATTGAAACTAATATTGTTATTATCATATAGACATTGAGCCTATACAACACATTTAAGAACAGAAAGCTTAGACCCATCCCTATAACTGCTATTATATACTAAGCTGAGATAATTAAACATATGAGTTAAGGACCAGATAGCAAATTCATGTTTCTGAGTTTACTGTTAGGATGTTTTCATTATTATTATTACTGTTATTATGTTTTCATAATTTATTAGAAATAGCTAAGAGTAGTTAACAGACAATAGTCCAGATTACTTACATAAATAGATGGTTTTCAAAAAAGTCAGAAATCCACAAAATGTGACATTTAATGTTATTTATTCTTTTGTTGTTGAGCCATATCTGCTCATTACAGCTCCTCTTTTGTGGAATTCAAAGAAAAAATTGAGCATTGCTGCCTCCAGGTAAGGTAATAAGATATTGTGGCTAGGGAACCACTGGGCAGAAATGGCCTATTTCATCTACAGACAAAATACTGTCCAAAAAAGGACACACTTACAGAATGGTCAACTGTTAATCTCTGCCAAGTCAGAATAATTAGTCTTTCAAAATTCTGTGTTACAAAGATCTCTCAGATGATCTGGGGCCAGAAGACTGATGCTCTTATGTGTTGCTAACAGGGGACTGTACAGGTAGACGGTTGTCCCTTCAACTTGTCCCAGTTTGGGAAGCCATGTTAGGCTTCCTATATTTTCAGATTGTATTGGTTGTACTCAGATTTCTGATGGGGTTGAAGACTAATTATAGTCTTATAGCCCACTCAGGCTATTTAACATTGAGAATGCATATTTAATTAGTTTTCAGATAGTATACAAGCTAGCCAAGACACAACACATAGATTTTAAGCCTTTCTTAAGCTAAGATAGATAGCCAAATTACTATTTAATTGACAAAAATGATGGGCTGGGTGTTAGGTATTTTATACTTTATAATCACAAAATAGTAATAGTTGTGCTCAGCTTACATTTGACAGAAAAATCCTTTTTTAATTAGACAGAAGGGGTGAAATGTAGATTGTTGTCTTTATACAGGTAAAGGTAGGCACAAGATAAGCAAAGTCCTGTGATTGGGCAGTGAAAAAGAAAGGCGGGCACAGAGTTTTGAGGGAGGAGAGAGAGAGGAGAAAAGAGAAGAACCAAGATGGAGGAGAAGGACAATGCAGATCTATGTGGTCTTAAAGGGCCACAGGTAGTTATGAATATTTCATAAGGAATGAATTTTTATAGGACAATGGGTTGTATCTAGGTGGGCAGTTTATATCATTATTAATTGGTTTAGAGTTTATTGTGTGATGTTTTGTGGAGTGAGAACTTAAAATATAACTCTGATTGATAAATTACAAGCTTACTGAGTTTTGATTTTAATGGGTTACCTGGAGTTGTAACTATAACCACAGGCGGCAGATGCTGGGAATGTGAGCAGAGTCTGCAGCAAGAGAGTTGCAAGAGGGTGGCTGCTGTAGGGCTCAGAGCATAGCTGGTCACAGCATGGGATGGAGAGTGGGAGCTTAGCAGTTGAGATGCTTTGCTGATAGAGATGAAAATACCCTGCAGATGCCATGAGACCCTATGGTGCCAGCACTAGCATGGGAGGGTAGATTTTTTTTAATTTATTATTTACCACTACAGAAATATATTATACAAAAATCTCAAATCAACACAAATGTTATTAAACATTAAAATTAAAAATTATCATATCAGTCTATAATACAAGACAATTATAAAGCACTTTAATAGAGAAATTAAAGCTAAAATGATCAAGCCATTCTCTAACCATAGTTTAAGAGTTGTTTTGACAACTGATCAATAGGATAGGTATATTGGTCAAAAAGTACATAATGACATTGAAAATGACAAAATGATAAAACATTAATGAATCACACAATTTAGAATTTGTGTTTAGAATGTGTTGACAAATGGGTTAACTATAATTTAATAATTACACATTCTAATTTATCATCATTAAATTATAAGATTATTTCAATTTAATATATGGCTCAAGAACTTTAATCACATTGTCAACTCCCATCTGTTAATTTAACCCTCATGATTATTTCTTTAATGATAACTGCTGTGGCTCCAAATCTAATCTCAGAAAGTGAAAATCAAACAAAGAAACAAACAACCCCACTGCTCTGTGCTAGCCTCGTCTTCTCAAGAAGATAGATCAGGATGGGATGGAGCTCAGTTGCTGTGGTGCTGGCTTAGCATTGTGTGAGTCCTTGGATTCAGTCCCTATTCCCCCATAGAACAGGTATGGTGGTGCGTACATGCAATCTCAACACTCAGGAGGCAGAGATTGTTGAATTAGGTGTTCAAGGTTGTCATTCACTACACAGTGAATTTGAGACCAAACAGATACATGAGGCCTTTCCTCAAACAAAATGGATCCAGAAGAAGGCTTTTAGATGTTATGGAGCTGGGGTTATAGACAAATGTGAGCCATCTGTGTGGGTTTTTGGAATTGAACTTGGGTCCTTTCTGGTAACAAGTATTCTTAACTAACAAACCATTTTTCCAGTGAACTAATAGCAAGCCATTTGGATAGTACATGTGAGTTAAATGAACATTGAGCAAAAATAGGATATTTAGAGGCAAACCTGAAAGAAATAGTAAGAAACCCAATCCATCAACATCAATTAATATGTGGTAAAAAGAAACTTACACATTTTACGTAAAACAATGCAAGAAAATTCTTACTGGATAATGGGAATGATTGTCACAAGAGAAGAGCAGTTTTCATCTCAGATTTCCTTTTCTGGATCATCCTCTTATATAGTGAAAACTTATCTATTAAAGAGTATCAAGTATGGAAACTAGGCTAAAATGGCTAAGGAAAGAATCTTGTATTATGCTTGATATTCTAACAAAAACTTGTGATATATTTTTATTCCTTTTAAGAGGAGAAACTTCTTATGGTTTGGTGTCCTTGTGTCTGGTACATAGATGTTAAAAATTGCAATGTCTTCTTGGTGGATTTTTTTTCTTTGCTGAGTATGGACTGTCCTTCCATGATTAGTTTTGATTTGAAGTCTGTTTTGTCAGATATTAAAATGGTTACCCTGGCTTGCTTAAGTCCAGTAGCTTGGAATGTATTTTTTCTACTCTTTTACCCAAAGGTGATATTTATTTGTGATGTTAAGGTATATTTTCTTTAAATGCATCAGACGAATGGATCCAGATTTTATCCTATTCTGATGCATTTTTGTTACATCTTATTAATTATTATCTTTCAATGCCTGTTTATTCTCTAATGAGAGACAGATAGGGGGTAGATTCAGATGGGAGGGAAGCAGGGAGGAACTGGGGGGAGTAGAGGGAAGTGAAAAAATAACCAACATATGTTGGATAAAAAAATCTACTTTTAATAAAAGAAAGAGAGAAGAAACTTCATTTGCTCAACCCAATGACACCTTTGCATCATTTTTTATTCTATAATTAGAAATGTTAAACTTATTAGTCAGGTTACCTTTACCTTTACAAATAGTTACAAGGAATCCTGGATCTCTGCTTTCTATAAATGTCTTAAAAATATAACTCCTTAATATTTGACTGAGTTTAGTACACAGTTGACAGAGAAAAATAAAAAAGTGTAGATTGGTATTAACATTGATGAAAGGATGATAATAATGAATCTTTAACACCTAATGAATGCTTACTGTTAGTTAATTCTGTTATAGTCCAGCTTCTCTTAGTATCTGCAACAAAATCCAAAACACTACTGAACTCTGTGGTTGGCATCAAAGGGACTTGGAGAAACATAGAATAGGAAACAACTCAACATAGTGGTAATAGGAGTTTGTCTTACAGGGAAAGACCAATAAAAGCTGGCAGCAGGCAAAATTGCTACTCAAGATCTTAACTGTAATAATATAGGGTGTGTACAAAGGAGTGTAGAATCCACTTTGACTTCAACTCCATAAGAGCCAATATTGCTAAGGAACCAAAGCATGTCTCTGCAGAGCTTCCAGACCTCAGTGGAAGTGACAAAAGACAAAAGTAGTTGAAGGTAGGATTTCTTTTTTTTTTTTTACACTTCTCCAGTTGGTCAGTTACAGATCTGTGTCATTTGTAATATTGTCTAGTAACATTTATCAGGTTTCCAAGCCATTGAGGATAGGAAATTAATCTCCAGTATCCATAAAGAAATCTATCCACAGAGAAGAAAATTTTTCCAATAATCCTTTGCACACCACATTTATTTAGTATTCACAAGCGCATGAGGTAGTTGGTGTGATTTTCCTGATGAAGGAGATTTTGAGTAAAGATTTAAATTTTCTTGCTTATGATTCCTAAGTAGCAACTCTAGGATCAACTTGGTATTTGTTGTTTCTAGAGTTTGGACTTTTCATCATAAACTCCATGCTTTCGAGAACTCTATAACAGGAACAGGGACTGCCTCAGAAACTGAGTCACATGTAGAGAAGAGTTTAAGGCTTCTTTCAATTCTGCTGTCTTAGGTAGGTCAGAATACTTGTTGCTGATTTTATTGATTTTCCATAAGTATTGAGTATTTTCTTTCTTTTTTTTCTCAGTGACTACCTCCACTCCTACCTCAAAACATACAGCCTAGTTTGGTATAGGCACATGTATACAGATAATCTGTGTGCTAATGGGATGTGTTCAATTTGATATTTATTTTATTCTTAGTTCCACTGATTTGGTTCAATGCACAGAAGTTTGAGTAAATAAATCTGTACGTCAGATGGAGGTAACAACATGTCTAAAATGTTCAAACAGCTTTCCAAAACTCAAAAGAATTTTGTAGAATAGCTATACTTTAGGGTATAAAGGTAAGGCATCCTATTCAGAACAGAAAATTATTTAGCTAGTTTCTAGATCTCAGATATTTTCTTGTGTTATATTGTTTTCTCTTTTCATCCTTTGACTAGGGGTAAAATTACAAGTATTTGATAAATACTGTGGTCTGGGCAGTACTAGGTGGCCTAGAGTAAAAGCATTCTAACACATTTTGCTGACTACTTAATCAATATCCACTAAACCAACCCACTTCATATCCTCCTGAGGTTCAAAAGGAGCGATCACAAGGGCATTTAGCCATCTTGATGTACATGTGACTGAATACCAACATCTTGACTGTCAGTAGCTTTGAGATCTGTAGAAATTAAGTCTATAAGAGTTCATAAAATTTATTCTTAGATTATATATGTTATATACTTTTACAATTTTTAATGGAAATAGACTTTGAAAATATGGATCCTTGAAGACTGTTTTTTTCCAGATATTTAGACATAGAATAATAAGCTTGACATAAAGCAGAGAATCTCAAACTAGTCATGAAACAATTATTCCTAAGCAGTCTTGAAATGAGTCATGGTAGGGTTATGATAGACATACCTGAGCAGACTCTTCACATATTTTAGGGAATCCAGTTTTTAAATAAAAATTTTATTAAAGTTTTTACACCATATTTTCCATCATAGTTTTTCCCTCCCCAACTTCGCCTAGATCCTTACTTCCTCCTTATGCACCCTACATCATGCTCTTTTCAATGTCTTTCTCCCTGAACCTTCCAAAGCAAAATCAAAGCAAACAGAAAACTAACACAAAACACAAGCAAACCTAAACCCTGAAGTGAAAAGGCATGGTATTAGGACTCTTCGCTGGAAGTCTTGCACCATAGCTAATTCTTGTGTTTCTAATCCAACCTTAGTTTGGAAATGTTTGCACACAATCAATGGTTTATTAGTTTTTGTATGTATTAGGAGGATCCCAGACAGTATTTGAAGTATTGACTAATTGACACTGATATTCCTTATAGTGCCATTTTGTGATTGATAGCCAAATCATTGGTATGACTTCTTTACCTGTCTGCTGAGATCTGTCACACATCAGTCTGGATCTTCTCTAGGATGGTGGCATCTTCCCAGCATGGTCTTCCTGAAAGCATCCTTCACCTCTTTATTTCTTAAGCAGTAGATGGCTGGGTTGAGGAACGGGACAATGACAGTGTAAAGTACAGAGATGATCTTGTTGTAGTTGAAGGTGTACATGGCTCGGGGCCGTGCATAGGTGAAGAGAGTGGAGGAGTAGTAGATGACAACCACTGCCAGGTGGGAGGTGCAGGTGGAGAAGGCTTTGTGGCGTCCCTGTGCTGTAGGGATCCTCAGGATGGCTACAATGATGGCAGCATATGAGGAAACCACGCCCACTAAAGGCAACAGAATCATTACCAGTGCCAGCAGGAAGTCTACCAGCTCTGCTTGCTCCTTGTCTGAACAAGTGAGGTTGAGCAGTGGGGAGATATCACAGAAAAAGTGGTTGATGATATTGGGCCCACAATAGGATAACCGAGAAATGAAAAGTAGCTTCATCATGGAACTGAAGAACCCACTGCCCCAAGAAGCAGCTGCTAGGCGAGTGGCCAGCCTAGGAGGCATGAGACTAGGGTAACGGAGGGGTTCACAGATAGCCAGATAGCGATCATAGGCCATAACTGCCAAAAGGACACACTCAGTGCAGGCTAAGGCAATAAAGAAGTAGAGCTGGGTCATGCAGCCTCCATAAGAGACTCTACCGTCCTCGGTAAGGAAGGCTCCCAAGAGTCTGGGAATAGTAACATTGATGTACCATAGTTCCAGGAAGGAGAGGTGACTGAGGAAAAAGTACATGGGGCGATGGAGGCTTGGGGTGAGCCAGATTGTAGAAACAATGAGCATATTTTCCAGTAATGTCAACAGATAAATCGCAAAAAAGAAAACAAAGAGGAGTGACTGAAAGGGTGGAGCGGTAGGAAACCCCACCAAGACGAACTCCTCCACATGGCTTCTGCTCAGATTACTCATGGTCCAGTCCACTTGAATGCCTGCAAAAGTAATAGGAATGATGCCAAGAAGTGCTTGCTGGCAGGAACCTGAGATGGATGTCTCCTGAGAGGCTCTACCAGAGCCTTACCAATACAGATGAGGATGCTTGCAGCTAACCATTGGACTGAGGATGGAGATCCCAATGGATGACTTAGAGAAAGGACTGAAGGAGCTGAAGGGATTTGCAACCCCATAGGAAGAACAACAATATTAACCAACCAGACTCCCCAGAGCTCCCAGATACTAAACCATGAACCAAAGAGTACACATGGAGGGACCCATGGCTCCAGCCACATATGTAGCAGAGGATGACATTGTCTGGCATCAATAGGAAGAGAAGCCCTTGATCCTGTGAAGGCTTGTTTCCCCAGTGTAGCGGACTGCCAAGGCGGTGAGGTGGGAGTAGGTGGGTGGGAGTGGGAACATCCTCACAGAAGAAGGGGGAAGGGTTATATGAGGGGGGCCTGGGAAAGGAGATAACATTTAAAATCTAAATCCATAAAATATTCAATAAATTAAAAAAATAAAGGCTAAAAGGCAAATGCATCAAAGCAATAGCAACCTTGAACAGGTTACAAGCCTATAGATGTTCAATTATTCAAGATATTACCAATTCTTACTTTATGTTTCCCTCTTCACTGTTCAATTTCAAGGGAAGCATTCTTGCTCTTGAAGATGATACTCAGTAACTAATGACCTCAACTACATTAAGTATTCAGTGAATGCTAGCTTAGAGACTTCAAAATTGCCTTATTATTTTGAGTCTTAATTTTCAATAATTTTAAAAAATCTTTGATATGCTCTTCTCTCACTTTCCTCAGGAAAAAACTACTACCCTCCAAGCCCCAGAGCACTTTTACTCAATGTTTATCGGATGAAATAATAAAAGGACATCAAGGGAGATCCTTGGAACTTGTCACTGAAGAGAAATTGACTAGGAGGTTGTGAAAATCCAGTGATTTCTGGAGTTACAGTGTAAGAGAGCACAGCAGGAAGAAGTATTTTGAAATGTGTTCATTACACTTAGAGAAACAATCCAGTATAGAGATAAGGAAATACTCTGAAAAGAGCTTCATTTAATCTTTTTGAGGTCATTCCTTGTTCCAGAGTCACAATGTTTCATTCTTAGAACTAGTTTGATGGGCTGTCCATATCAGACAGAGCAGTGGTTCTTGTCCTCCTATCTACTCAGGAGAATGAGGCAGGAAGATTGAAGCCAAGAGTGCAGGGCTAGCTTGGAGAACAAAGTCAGATTTTCTATAAAAGAAATGTAAAAGCCGTATGTTATATCCACATATCCACATGATCACACATTCATACACACACACACACACACACACACACACACAAACATACACACTCATGTACACATACACATGTATGCACACACATGTGCACACAAACACACACTCATGTACACATGTAAATATATGCATACACACACATACACACACACACACACACACACACACACACACACACACACAGCTAAAGCCAAGCTTATTGGGGAGTCAGAACAAAACCTTTGCATGTTCTAATCCCTGGAACCTGTGACTATTAAAAGGAGCTTTGAAAATGTGATGGAATGAATAATTTAAATTACTAGGTGCCAGATGGAAAAATTGTCCTGAATTAACAAGGTGCCCTTACATCCAATCACAGGAGACTTTAAAGGAAGGCTAGAAAGAAATATGAGACTGACCTGCAGATGAGAAGACAACGTAAGGCTGGAACACAGAGAGATTTGAAGATGTGGCTGCTCTCAAGGGTTATAATGATTTGGTTACAAACTCAAAGATGCCAAAAGCTGCCAGAAACTAGCAGAGCTAAAGAATAGTTCTTTCCCCAAATTTCTAGAAGAATCATGGCTCTTCTAGTACCTTGACATTAGAAAAGTGGTACAGATTTCAGACGTCAAACACCAGACTCTGAGAAGTAAATATAGTTTTGCACCCCGGCTTCCATGGTAATGATATGGTAAGTGACCACAGGAAACTGACAAGCCTACACAGTTGGTCATCTTGCCCTAGCTGTCCATTCTGCTATGCTTCCCTAGTCTCCTATCAACACTGCCAGAGACCTGACTTCCTCAATGGGCTGTTGGGAAAGTTGCAAATCTGACTTAAGGTAGTGTTATACAGCTGAAAGGAACATTTCATTATTAGTTAGATTTAAGCATGCCACATTGCTTCCTCAAAAATCTTTAAAAGTGATATGTCATGTTGTTACCTACTTTAATCAGACACTGAAATATTTACAGGACCCTAATCCTACCACGTCGGGAATACTAATCTAAATGAAACCACTATGTCACCTCTTCACCTATTCAAATCATCTAAATATTGAGGCTGTGATTTCCTTTAATACTTTTTACATTATGTAAATGAATATAAATAGTAATAGTAACAACCTTTATATTATAGGCATCACAATATAGAATGGTTTATGATATTTTGTAATTGTACTTCTTTTGTGGATTCATCTGTATCTATGTGGGTCTCTCTCTCTTTTTTTGCTCTTTTTGTTGTTGTTTTTGTACTGTTGAGATTACAAATACTTTATTAAAGACTTTCCTCTAGATGTTATAAAATTAGCATCCTTCTAGCCCAAACAGTATAAATATTTGTCAATGTTTGAAAAATTATATTAGACAAAATGTTAACATTTTATTGAAAACCCATCTTCTACTAATGTGGATTGTCGTTTTTATATTTTTATATGCAACCATGACTGCATATTATCCCAAATGAGGAAAATTCCAGCATTAATTCTACTCTTGCATCTCACGGTAGAAGGCTAAATGTTGGTAAACCCACTTCCCCAGGTGACACTAATGGCCCTGAGAGTGAAAGTGACTTTTCTGTAGCAATGACACAAAGTAATTTCAACGTTTTATTAGTTATATGCAGAAATCACACAGTAATCCATCATCCAAACTGTTTCTATTGATCTTTTAGCTGACAACTGGTTTGGCTCACAGGAAGAATTTGCTACTTCATTATCTGCCCTTCACTGTTTCTCTGCTGATTGGCCCTGACACTAACGTACACTCTGGGGCACTTTCAGACCATAACACACAATTATGCCATTTCTGATCAAGAAGAAGAAATTGTTTTTGAACAGGGAAGTTGGAAAAAGAAACAGCTCTCTCTCAAGTAGATTGATTTTTGGAAGTGTGCAAAAGAAAGTTGGATGAGGACCAGGGGACAATTCCTTTGGTACTATTCCTTACCTTGATCTTGGGAAATTATCTGTAGCTCAGAGTGCCTATTAGCCTCAACCTGGAAAACAGTGAAATGATGGGCTAGATGCTTTCATGAGTGAGGAAAGCCTTAGAGCCTGTCCAGAACAAGGTGGCAAAGTTCAGATGCCAAAGAAGCCAGAGCAGAGGGAGGTTTGCTGAGGAACAGTGTTTTTCATTGCCCTGTTCCCAGCATACACTGCAGTATATGAGAAGCAATAAATCCCTACCAAATGTCAGTGGAGCATGACAGACACATACACATTACATTATCTCATGTAGCTTCATTCAAATACATGTTTTATAAACTTAAAAACTGAGACAAACACAAAATGTAATTGTTGGTCTCAGCACTGTATAAAATTACAGAGTAAAAAATAGCTGGAAGTGCAGTGAGAGCAGGAAAGAGCTCAGGACATCCTTCTGTTCTCCCGTTCACAAGTTCACCTTCCTCCTGAAGTCCACCATGACTTAAGTTATCTGTTGAATTCAAGGCAAGCCAGCCCCAGCACATAGGCTGCAGTGTGCTAAAAGGTGCCTATGGCTCTAACTCTCACCTCTTCCTCAGTGACACCTAATATCCTCTTCCGAGGCTGGCATCAGGATCCTGTTTGCTATTCAGGCAGGCCAAGTACTTCCCCTCCAGGCAAGGCAAGTTTGACCTATGTTACAAACTGGATATATTTCCCTCTCTTCTCTACAGTATGCTCTGTGAAGAGGCTGCCCTACACAGACTCTTAAGGACAGGATTCAGGTTACTTCCTCTGAATCTGTCTGTGGATGCTAACCTCATGATTAGTTCTCTCTCTCTCTCTCTCTCTCTCTCTCTCTCTCTCTCTCTCCCTCTCTCTCTCTCTCTCTCTGTGTGTGTGTGTGTGTGTGTGTGTGTGTGTGTGTGTGTGTGCACGTGTGTTCTGTTTCTGTTTTTTAAATGTTTGCTCTCACTTCTGGGAACCCCTTACTTCTTCCTTACATCTTCCCACTTGCACTCCAAACATTTCACGATAACAGGTCTGCACCCTCCTATCTGGACATGACAGGACAGATGAGCCTGAAGTTTCAACTGTCATGTTATCAATATCTTGAAATACACTCTACTCATCAGAGGACTTGCATTTTAAGTAGAAATTAATAACGGTGTGAATAGTGATGGGGGCATCTTGAGTACCCATCCCAATACAATTCCTTGTTGAGAATAATTTGCCCACAAAGTGAATCAATTCATTATTTTATAGTGATAATGATAATAATAATAATAATAATAATAATAATAATAATAGAACAAGCTTGGTGATTCCATAGATGTTTGGCCCTGAAAATACAAGAAGTCACTTGATCCAAACTGGCTACTTTTAACAGCAAACCTGGCCAAATTTTCATCCAGCCCCCCAACTTCCTAACTTCCTGCATGCTACAAGATTGAAATTTTAACAGCCTATTTCTCTGCCTCTGATGCCTCTGCACAGGGAGTAAGTCTTCATCCAGAGACACAGAAAACAAGAGCCCTCCACACAGAAACACTGTTTCCAGAGAAATCTAAGATTATTATTTTTTTTTTTAGTTTTCCTTCAATTCTTCTGTTGATAAATACAAAGTGAATATCGATGCTCTAGCAAACGATATAGTGGATCTGTAACTGAGGAACATTGAAGTCATTAAAATAAAGGAGAAATACCAATGGAACGTATGAGCCCAAGTTAGGCTCTGAGAACTTTTTATGTGCTAGCAATTCAACAATGCAATGAGCCGAAGGACCTTTATCTCTACTTATGACTAACATAGAAGGATGATATTTAATTTTAAAGATCATACACCTGGGACATTGTGAGTCTGATAATAACTCGGATGATCTTGTCGTGAATATAGGGGAGCGAACCTCACTTCTATCTTGTATCTATTATTCTCCAGGAAAATGAAACAAAAAATAAAAGTTAAGTTTTGACAACTGATGAATGGTAGACTTTATCAACGTGTAATTAAAAGTATTCTGCTCAGATATAGACATAATTAGGTATAGCTGTAGGCCCATGGATACTTTCCTTTAAGCATAAAATATCAGTTCTTGCCTTTCATCACTGTTTTTACCTTTTAAAATTTCCCCTTAAATTTTCTATCCTGTCCAATATTCTTAGAGACCTTCGGAGTTTTGATACTTTCTTACTTAAATATGTCCTTTATGAGATGCACATAGAACAACAGTAAGGTGTCATGTGACCACAGTTAGAATGGATATTATTGAAACAGAACATGCACACACATCATGCGCATGCATGCGCGCGTGCACAAAAACACACACACGCACACATGCACACCCACATGATTATATATAAACCAAGTAGGAAATTATCCAACTACATAAAAGAGGAAAGCTATCATTTCAGCAAAATGGAAAAATTAGCTGGCACAGGAAGACAAACGCTGTATGTGTTCCTATATATATATATATATGGAAGCTAAAATTACTGACCTCAAAGTAGAAGAGAATGAAATAGTGCTTGCTAGAGGTGAGAAAGTACAGTGAGAAAGAGAGCGGAAGGAAGTTTTGATAGTGAATTCCTAACATGATTTCATAGAATCAATAGGATCTAATGTTCTACAGAACAGTGGGCTGACTATTGTTGACAAGAACCTATTACCAAGTTAATGAAAAACTATAGAAAAGAATTCAAAGTCTCCAAACACAAAGACATGATAAGTAAATGATATTTATCCTTCTTAATTAATTTTTACACATTGTATACATGTGTTAACATATCATCTCATATTCCATGATCTATCATCATTGCATTCCATTTATAAAAATGTAAACATGTCTATACCCAGGAATATACTTACACTAGTGAACACTTTAAAAACATTTCTTCTTTGCAATTTTCATAATTGTAAACATATAGGTCTAAGGTATCTCGGTAGGGCACTCACTATGAGACGTTGAATGACTAAGATTCATCAGAATTTAAGCAGCCTGGATTGTCAGGGAAAGTCAATGGCTTGTTGACCTCATGAAAAGTGTAAGGAATGGTGAAGGGCCTGCATAATGATGTATTTTCTTGAGATACTCACCTCTCCTCTCTCCTGTCCTTGAGCTTCCTGTCCTCCTCATTCACTTTCTTTGTGTCTTCTGATATTTGTTATGTCTGGTTCCTTGTGCCTTCTGAGCAGGCAAGGTCTATTACTAGTCCCCTTCAGTAGACATGACACTTCATCATGGAATTAGGGTCATTTGTGGCAGGATAGGACAGGACATGACAGGAAATAGGTTGAGCAGATTGGGCCCCAAAGCCAACCGGAGTGTCAGTAGCCAGTTCTTATGAATAGGGCTGTCCCTCCTCCGGGATATGGCCCCTGAAGACATATTGTCATGGTGACCTATGTTTCTCCAAGAAGACTGTCCAAGTCACACACCTCAGGGAAATTTTTTTCCTATTTCACATGTGATAGTCTGAGTCCTAACAGAACTTAGGCCTGCAGCCAGGTAGAGTATCTTCATGTCGCTTCTCAAATTCTGATGTCAGAGGGACTGGAGAAGCAAATGTTTAGGGAACCTCAAGTCTAAATTTCTCTTTAAAAGGAGATGGTGAAGTAAGAGAGTTGTGGATGGATGGATTCTCCCAGACTCTATTTGGGTTTTGAGGACATGATCATTTGTCAAACTTGTTCGTCTTTGCATCTTACCATCTGTCCACCTATGGGTTGGAGATGTGTGCTTTGTTTTCCTAACATAGTCACCAGCTGAATAAGGGAAATGTCCTTTCCTGCTTACATTTCTATTCCCCCAAGACCTGTTTCTAGATAAAACTGGCCTAGGAAGACAGATAGTGTAGACCTCAGAATAAGTGGGTGAGATTGGCAGAGGTATCTGCAGACTGTTGATTCTGAGCTCTGACCTGAGGCAGTTTATGAATGTGATGAATTCCTCCTCCCATAACTCTGGATTTCTTGACTGGTGCTATGGGTACATGGCTTCTTGGCTTTGTGTCATGCTAAAACTATCACAGATGAAGTAGCTTACCTCTTGAGATCCAGGCTAAGAGTACGAATCATTTATCTATCACACCGTGTTAAGGGAAGAGTGAGTTGTAATAAACATTCTCAATCTTCTCTGCAGTAACGAATGAACGCGTCCTGTGACTTCAAAACAGTCGATATGCTAACACAGTCAAGTGGTATAAGGACATCACTGCATGCAATGGAATTTACCCACACCCACTAGTGGTTTTGTTGATGATAAGGAAGCTGAAAAATTCTTATCATTAAGTAAAGTAAAGCAGTGTTATTCAGGAGCCTATTATGATGCTGGTGTAAATGATCATAATACATTGCTAGTTTCATGAAAGGTTAGTACATAAATTGTGTGTATTGCATACTTCATAATGACAGCAAATGACTAGCTGGCTTATTTACTTCATCATAACCCCAGAGTGTATTTCTTTTATATATATTTTGAAGCCAATATTGTTAATAAACACTATGCCAGTAGAGTTTGTGTGGTTTTCTTATTATACTTTTTGTCATTTTTATTTTCAGTGCTAGAGATTGAACTCGGAGCCTGAGACACACTCAGCTTATATTATACCACTAAGAACCCTCCCAGCCATTATTATTTTAGAATTTTCTGGTACATGTGCATAATGAAAGTTTTATATAAATAGCATACATGTTGTACCTATAGCAGCTTCAGATGGCGTCTGTTTTCTACATCTCTTGATTTATTTATGCCACCTAGGCTTGTACAATTACTTAAAGACACCTAATGGAGTGTTTATCAAAATATGAACCCTTGTTAAGTGATACACAGCTACAGTTCTTTTTGTTGGATTAGGTGAGACTGTATGGAACTGAAACTTTAGAGTTATGTCTGAGGCTTTAGTCCAGTCTTTCTCAACCTTCCTAATGCTGTGATTTTCTTTAATATTTAACATTTCAGCTCCTCATTGACGACCACCCAATCATCAAATACTATGTCATAACTATAATTTAGCTACTATTCTGAATAGTAATGTAAACATCTGATATGCAGGATATCTGATATACAACCCCTATAAAAAGGGTTGTTCAGATTCCAAAGGGGTCTTGAGCCAGAGGTTCAGAACCTCTGCTTAGCCTAATATGGAAAGATGACTGCAACTCTCAGAGAGACATGGATAAAGCACAAGAGAAAAATCAATAGGTCTTGTCTAACACATGGAGTGTAAGTAAGAGGTAGACTCATGCTGCCATTGCTTAGAAACGTTAACTTGGGCCTAAGATTTAATAACTGTAGAGGATTGTATTTGTTATGCTTACCTAGAGGAAGAGGGGCCATGGTAGAGAAGGGTGGAAGGGATAAAAAGAAAAAGCGAACCAGTAAAGGATGAACAAGAAATATTTGAAAGAGGGACTTTGACTGACAGAAATATGAGTTCAGAATTTATCCAGAAGAGGAAATCACAGGACTCAGAAAGGGACAAGAGTCTAGTGTAGTGTTCTGGAGGTTAAAGGACTAGATGTTTCAAGAAGTGTTTTCAGTAATTGAACAGGTAGACCTACTTTAAGCTTCTTTCTGTTGGTATAAGTCATATACAAATCTCTTTTACTGAACATTTGTGATCTGTCCCATGATTTGCACTGAGGGATTTGGTCTAGGATCTCCACAGAAACCTATCTATACATATCTAGATCCCAAACATAGAGTGGTTGGTATAGTGGTTGGCCATAGACCTCTCCTTACCTTCTTGTGTGATGAAAATCATCTAAGGTTATTTATAATTCTTTACACAGGGTAAACAATATGCAACCATTAGTTTAGATTGTCTTTTATTTAGATTTTAGGGAATTTATTGCTATATGTATTATTTTACTGTTTTTCACATAATTTCTTTTTATATTTAAATTACTTTTTTAAATTTATTTTTTAAATTTGGTTTGATAGCTATGGGCATTTTGTCTGTGTACTTGTTTGCATTTCTCATGTGTTCCTGGTACCAGGGCAGGACAGAAAAATAATCTTTGTAACACAACATGTCTACAATCTATATTGACAAGACAGTAAGGGATAGTTTAATCAAGACAGACTATTTATGTGTCTACAATCATCAGTTGGTCTCTATAGCCATTCTATCTGGACTTCAGGAAGGTGATGTACACTATATAAAGCAGAGAGGGTGTTTGAATCACAGTTTGGAGGCTACAACAGCATTAAAACATTCCATCTATTTTGCCTCTAGTGAGGGAATTACTACAGGGTCAAAAGCACTATAGAAGACACACTTGAAAAGAGGGAGGAGAGAGAGATCCCACATAGAGAGACAGGAAGTAGTAAACTAGAGAGGCTAAAGCTGCTATTCATATAGCAAGCAGCTCATGGAACTAACACATTCCAATAGGGCATGACTCTGATGATGAAACATCCATCTACACAAAATTTTACAAAACAAACAAACAAAATGGAAAGAACCCAAGAGAAGGAACAAAAAACAAAAAAAACCCCAAAAAACAAAACATCCCCCCAAAATAAAACAGAGACCCATTCACTTACATTCAGGAATCCCATAAAGAAACTAAATGACACTTGTCATATACATTCCAAGGACCTGTTCCAGATCCAGGTACATAAATAGCTGTTAGTTCTTCCACAATCTCTGTTAGTGCATATGAATTTTGGTCATGTTGATTTAGAGGGCTTTGTTTACATGGTGTCCTCCATTCTCTCTGACTTTTACATTCTTTCTGCTTCCTCTTCATCAGGGTTCTCTGAGCCCTGAGGGGAGGCATTTATTTTATTTTATTTTTTCTTGGCAATTTTATGTATTTACATTTAAAATATTATCCCCTTTCCACCCTCTCCCTTATCCTTCTATCACCCTGCTTCTATGAGGATGCTCTACTCCCACCCACCCACTCCAATCTCAACACTCTGGCCTTACCTTATACTGGGGAAATGAGCCTTCACAGGACCAAGGACTTTTCCTCCTATTGATGCCAGACCATGTCATTCTCTGTTACATATGTGACTGGAGCCATGGGTCCCTCCATGTGTACTTATTGGTTTCTGGTTTAATCTCTGGGAGTCTGGTGGGGTCTGTTTAGTTGATATTGTTCTTCTTCCTATGGTGTTGCAAACCCCTTCAGCTCCTTTAGTCTTTTCTCTCTTTGTTCAGTTTAATGGCTAGCTGCAACCATCATCATCTGTATTAGTAGGGCTCTGGCAAAGCCTCTCAGGAGACACCCATATCTGGCTCCTGTCAGCTAGCACTTCTTGGCATCACCAATAGTGACTGGGTTTGGTGGCTTCATATGAGATGGATCCTTAGGTGGGGCAGTTTCTGCATGACTTTTCTTTAGTACCACTCTTTTTTTCTGTATTTCCTCCCATGAGTACTTTGTTCTTCTTTCTCAGAAGGAGTGAAGCATCCACATTTTGGTCTTCCTTCTTCTTGGGCTTCATATGATCTATGAATTTTTCCTTAGGTATTCTAAGCTTTGGGGTTAATATCCATTTTTCAGTGAGTGCATACCATGCGTGTTCTTTTGTGATTGGGTTATGTCACTCAGGATTATATTTTCTAGTTCCATCCATTTGCCTAAGAATTTCATGAAGCCATTGTTTTTAAGGGCTGAGCAATGTTCCATTGTGTAAATGTATCGCATTTTCTGCATCCATTGATCCATTGAAGAACACCTGGGTTGCTTCTAGCTTCTGACTATTATAAATAAGGCTGCTGGGAACATAGTGGAGTATGTGTCCTTGTTATATGTTGGAGCATCTTTTGGGTATATGCCCAGGAGTGGTAGAGCTGAGTGAGGGGAGAGATTCAATGGAAACATTACTTTCAGAGCTGAGTATGTCAAGATATCTCACTTTCCACATAATTGTCTGAATAATGTGGGTTTCTGTATTTGTTACTTTCTGCTTTGGACGGAAGCTTCCCTGATGATGGTTGAGCAAGGGACAGATCTATGAGTATACTAGGATGTCATTAGGAGACATTTTATGGCTACTTTTTTGAAAATAAAACAAAGAGTGGTATTTGGATTTTCCCTAGGACCCTGGGTTATGTAGTCTCAAGTTCCTGGTCATTCAAGCAGCATTAAGTATGGGTTTCATCTTTTGGAGTGGGCTTTCAAACAAACTGGATATTGGTTGGTTACTCCCACAAATATAGACCTGCCATCACACTAGCATATATTGCAGGCACTACTCTATTGTAGGACAAAGGGTTTGTGACTCAGTTGATGTTTCTGTTTCTCCTTTGGCAGCAAGCTGACTATTATCCTCTAGAAAAGAATCCAGCACATATGAGTAAAGCATCTATGTACGTACTTGCTTGACCTTCCTATGTTCATTGAGTTCTGTAGGTATTGCCTTCAGCAAAGGGGTCTTGCTAGCAGTCTGCCAAGAGCAATCTATAGTATTGACAACAGCCTGCATTCTTGAGAATTCACATGGGACCCCTTTGCTCTGGCTACTTAAAGGAATTTATTTCCCCTTAAGGACCTCTATCATACTCATAAAGGCTTTTTAAGTTCTTTGTCTTGTGCTTCATCTATATTGAAATGCTCAGGGCTTGTTGTGGAAGTGTTGCTAGACTCTAGTGGATACATCTTATTCTTCCTGTGATTTTAAATTGAAGTCCAGGCATGTAGGTTTTGGAAGATTGGAATTATAGGTGCTAATATCTCGTCTTGTCTTTGTTGGGTAGGTATTTTGTTCCTTGGCTTCGTTGCAATCTCTGTTTTATAGGAGAATATGGTGGCAACTTTGTTGCCTATTATAAAATTCTTCTGGGATCCTGATAGACATACCACTTCGGGTTCTAGGTAAAATGTGCTTCCAGATATTAGAAGGCGACAACTAGGGGATGGTCTGAGGGTGGGCTGAGGGAGTCAGTAGGATGGAAGGAAACAAAGTGTTCCACTAGGATATGCTTAGTTCTCTGGAAATGGGGGCAGAGAATAAGGAGATGCCAAGGCAAATGGTCTACTTAGAGCTGGTGAAGAGACCAAGAAATTGAAAGTGGAGGAAAGTAAGGATGCCTGCAATTACTTTAACTGCTTTGCTGGCTAGAGAATGCCAGTTAGAGTCAATGGTTAGAATAAAGCAATGAGTTGGGCAAATGAAGTTTGGAGGACATCTGTATGATACATTGGAGAAGGGAGTTGGGGAGGAGAAGGGAGGCTGCAACAGATGGTCTGCTACAGAGTCGGAGATAAGACTGGAGAATTGGTTCTGGAGGAGCTGAGGGAGAGGTAAAGACCTGCATTTAGCCTACCTGCTTCTCTGGTTGGAGTCCAAGTTTCAGTAGTTTGATCAATTATTGACCTTTATACTAACCACTATTCCCTGTGAAAAGCAAATTCTTTGATTAAGTTTGAGACCATCTCAATTTATGGGTATAAACATAAATATTTAGAAGACAGTTTCAGAGCATAAGCATTTATCCAAAAAACAGTACATACATTCACCCTCCAAAGCATAGGACCTCCTTGTTTAAAAAAATGTTTTAACCAGATTAAGAATAATATAAGTGAAATACCTCCTGTACTGGCTGGTTTTGTGTGTCAACTTGACATAAGCTGGAGTTATCACAGAGAAAGGAGCCTCCCTTCAGGAAATGCCTCCCTGAGATCCAGCTACAAACCATTTTCTCAATTAGTGATCAAGGGGAAAGGGCCCAGCCTATTGTGGGTGGTGCCATCCCTGAACTGATAGACCTGGGTTCTATAAGAAATCAAGCTGAGAAAGCCAGGGGAAGCAATCCAGTAAGGAGCACCACTCCTTGGTTTCTGCATCAGCTCCTGCCTCCAAGTTCCTGCCTCATGTAAGTTCCTGTCCTGACTTAGTGATGAACAGCAATGTTGAAGTATAAGCTGAATAATCCTTTTCCTCCCCAGCTTGCTTCTTGGTCATGATGTTTTGTGCAGGAATACAAACCCTGACTAAGACACATCCTTTGAAACAGTTCTTGAACCCAATTAGAGAGTGGTTGGTTGCCCCTTAGCCATCATGTAACATGATGAGCACCAGTAGGCACATCTTGACTCTTACTTCAGTATTATAAGTAATGTGTCAACACATTTCATTTACTAAAATTTTGCAGGCTCTAGTAATTACTAACCCATGTTAAAATAGTCTTTTTCACTTCCTACACATGCGAGTAAATACATGGCTTTTGCTTTTCTACATTTTACTTTAATCCTCCAGTTTCAGTTCTAGATTTAAATATAATATCATCTACCCATATCATGAGTGAGTAAATACCATTTATTTATTTCAACACAGTTTCAGTAATAGAAGCAACTTAATATAGCTTCATTAAAGCTTAATATTATAACAGGAGCACAGAAGATGTGTTCTAAACATGAGTCCATGCCAAGCAAGAGTTATCATAGCTAGTGGTAACTTCAAGGAACTGTTATGTGGGACTATTTTTCCTTTTAAAAAATATTTATTTTATATCTTGACCACAGTTTTCCCTCCTTCCTCTCTTTTCAATCCTCCTCCCCACCTCTTCTCTCCATCCCTCCACTCCTCCTCAGTTTCTCTTTAGAAAAGAGTTAGGCTCCAGCCAGTCATGGCATATCAAGTTGCAGTAAGACTAGGTACCACTTCTTCAGTTAAGGTTAGACAAAACATCTCAGTATGGTGAAAAGTTCCCCAAAGCAGGCATGAGAGTCAGAAATAGCTCCTGCTCCCACTTTTAGGAGTCTCACAAGAAGACAACGATACATAGCTATAGCACATTGTAGAGGGCCTATTCAAACGCATGCAGGATCCTTGATTGACAGATCAGTCTCTGTGAGACCCTAAGGGGTGAGGTTAGTTGATTATGTGGGTTTTCTTGTGATGTCCTTGATTCCTTTGGCTTCTACAGTCCTTTCCCCCCTCTTCTGCAGGATTTCCCAAGCTCTGTTTAATGTTTGGCTGTAGGTCTCTGCATCTATTTTCCTCAGTTGCTGGATTGTAGGATGATGACATCACGCAGGTGAAGTCAGGTACAAGATAGAACAAGGCCTGTCATTGGACGAGAAGGCAGGATGGGTGGGAGAAAAGTTTTAGAGGGAGGAGGAGACTGGAGTGAGCGAAAAAGAGAAGAAGCTGAGAGAACAGGGAGGTGGATGTTAAGATTCCTCTCTGCAGATTTACAGGTTGTTATGAGTATTAAGGGATGGATGTGTAGGGCTTTGTATGCCTAGATGAGCAAATTATATATTATCAATGGGATCAGAGATTATTGTGTTGTGTGTTCTTTCATGTGGCAATTTAAGTTTAAGAAAATATGTGGCAATTGGAGACACTAGGCCGCCAAGGAACTGGGATATATATTTCTGGCATGGTGGCAGCCTGCCTTGGGAACTAGATGGGTACAGAGATTGTTGCCAGGCTCAGAGAGAAGCTATCAGCAGTGTGATATGGGATAGAGCAACGTGGGTGAGAGGCTTTGCTGACTGAGCTGAAGATATCTACCAGATATCTTGGGGCATTGTGGTGCCAGACCTAGTGTGGGATAAGACAAGATCATTTTTTAAAAATTTACAGCAACAGTTTACAGCAACCTTTAACAGCAACACTGGGAAGCTTCTCTGATGACATTTGGACTCGACATCAATTTATGTGACAGAATATCACTAGGAATCCTTTCATTGAATTTTTTCTTTTGCCTTTCATGTTTGATTCTAACATGGGTCTCTGGGCTATCCAGCTTCTGGTTCCTGGCCCTGTGGGGTTATGGATGGGCTCCTCCTCCTTAGATGATCCTCAGCTTGATCAGTCATTGGTTAGCCATTCATAATTTCTGTGTCACCTTTATCCCAGCACATCTTCATAGGCAGGAAAAATTGTAGGTTGAAGATTTTTTGGCTGGGATGGTATACCATTCCTCCATGTGAAGACTTGCTTGGCTACTGGAGATGGCTGGTTCAGGCTTTGTATTCCCTATTGCTAGGCGTCTTCACTAGGGTCATCCTCATAGATTCCTGGGAGTTTCCATTGCCTTAGGTTTTCAGCTTGTCCCAGAGATGACCCACCCCATTCCAGTTGTCTCTCCCAGTATTCTCTCCCTCAGTTCTCCTACACTTGATCCTTCTATCTCCATTCCATCACCCCTGTCCAGACCTCTCCCCATCCATCTATGATGCCTATTCTGTTTCCTCTTTTCAGTGAGATTTATATGGTTCCCTTGAACCATGCTTGTTACTTAGCATCTCAAAGTCTGTGGATTGTACCATGGTTATCCTATACTTTACTGCTAATACTCACTTATAAGTAAGCACATACTGTCTTTGTCTTTCTAGCCCTGGTTTGTCTCACTCAGGATAATTTTTATCTACCTCCATCCATTTGTCAGCAAATTTCATGATGTCATTGACTTTAATAGCTGAGTAATACTCCATAGTGAAAATGTGCCACATCTTTTGACTCATTTTTCAGTTGAGAAACATTTAGGTGGTTTTCAGTTTCTGGATATTAGGAATAAAGCTGCTATGAACAAGGTTGAGCAAGTGTTTTTGTGGTAGGGTGTAGCATCTTTTGGGTATATGCTCAGGAGTGGTATAGCTGGGTCTTGAAATAGAGTCCCAATTTTCTGACAAATTGCCATATTGATTTTCAAACTGGCTGTATAAGTTTGCACTCCCAGCAGCAATGAAGGAGTGTTCCCCTTGCTGTACATTCTCATCAGTATATTTTGTCTACTATGAATTCAGATGCTAATTACTGTGCCCAGAGAACTGGTTGAAGTCCAGGCATTGTCATTGTCATGAAACTTGGAGCATCCCCTATCCCTGTGATGTGTTAGAATTCATTTCCATCACTTCTGATTGGTTAACTAAAAGTTAATTCAGTCTATAGCTGGGCAGAAAAGAATTGGATGGGACTTCCCATCCCAGTCAGGGTATTCTGAGCCAAAAGAGAGAAGAAAGAGGAGAGGAAGGAAAGGATCAGGAGTTTTAGCCATGGTCAGATCTTCAGGGGAGTCACCATGAGGACACACATGGAATAGAATGAGCCAGAGAAAAACTCAAATGCAGGTAAAGAACCACAAGCCTGGGAAACAGGCAGCTTTGTCAGGTTACGGTAGCTCAGAACCTGTCCAGCTTGGTGGCTGCAGATTGTTAATAATTATATTGGTTCTCAGTCTTATTTATTTGGAAGTAAATAGGCAAGAGCATGCAGAGAGCGCCTTGTCTTTTTTTTTTTTTTTTTTTTTTTCGGAACAAACGGGGAAGGGAGAGAAAAGCCTCCATAATGAACTTTACAAACCGTGACTTGTGTCTTTGTGCTTAGTTAGTCTGGCAGGTGAAAGCTACAATCTCATGGTTAAGGATGTTAAACGTTTCTTTAAGTGCTTCCTGGCCATTAGAGATACTGCTATTGAGAATTCTCTGATTGGGTCTGTACCCCATTTTTATTTGGATTGTTTGGTTTGTTAATATCTCGTTTCTTGAGTTCTTTGCTAGATGATTCCTTTGTTAGATATGGGGTAGGTGAAGAACTTTCTCAATTCTGTACGCTGCCATTTTTTAATTTTTGTGGTGTCCTTTGCCTTTGTAGAAGGCTTTTAAGCTTTTGAGTCCCATTTATTGGTCGTTGAGCTTAGTGCCTGCATAATTCTGTTCACGTGACAATGAATTCAAGATTATTTCCAAATTTCTATTCTATCAGGTTCAGTGTATCTGGTTTTACGTTGAGGTATTTGATCCATTTAGACTTGTGTTTTGTGTAGGGTGATAAATATGGATCTATTTGAATTCTTTACATACAGAAATCCAGTTAGGTCAACACCATTTATTGAAAGTATTTTCTTTTTCTCCACTACATGATTTTGACTTCCTTGTCAAAAGTCAAGTGTCTGTGAGTCTGTGGGTTTATATCTGGGTCTTCAACCAGATTCCATTGACTCACTTGTCTTTTTCTATACCAATACCATGCAATTTTATTATTGCTCTATAATACAGCTTGAAATCAATAGCGATACCTCCAGAATTTCCTTTACTATTCAGGATTATTATAAATATCCTGAGATTTTTTGTTTGTTTGTTCCTTCAAGATCTGTTAAGAATTGTGTTGGTATTTTGATGGGGATTGCATTGAATTTGTAAGTTGTTTTTGTTTAGATGGCCATTTTCAGTATGTTAATCCATGATCACGGAAGATCTTTCCATCTGTCTATATTTTCCTCAACTTCCTTCTTCAAAGACTTGACATTTTGTCATACAGGTCTTTCACTTGATTGTTTAGTGTCACACCAAGATATTTTATATTATTATGGCTATTATGAAAGGTATTGTCTCACTAACATCTTTCTCTGCCTGTCTAACTTTTATATAATGAAGGGCTAGTGATTTCTTTGAGTTATTTTTTTTTTTATATCCAGCCTCCTTGCTGAAGTTGTTTATCAGCTTATGAGTTCTCTAGTTGAGTTTTTGGGGTGTGATATGTATACTACCACATCATCTACAAGTACCAATATGTTGACTTCTTCCTTTCCTTGTCAATTTTTTTCTAGCTAAAACTTCAAGAACTGTATTGAAGATACCGGGATAGAGTACACAGCCTTGTCTTGAAGATACCGGGATAGAGCACACAGCCTTGTCTTGTCCCTGATTTTCATGGACTTACTTTCTTCTTCTTTTTCTCCTTTATTGGGTATTTTTAATTTACACTTTAGATGTTTTCCTCTTTTCTGGTTTCCCCTCTAGAAATCTGCTATCCCATTCCCATCCTGCTTCTATGAAGGTGCTCCATTACCCAGCCACCCACTCCCTCCCACCTTCTGCCTTGACATTCCCCAACACTCAGGCCTCGAGCCTTGACAGGACCAAAGGTCTCTCTTCCCATTGGTGCCCAACAAGGGCATCCTATGCTACATATGCAGCTGGAGCCGTAAGTCCATTCCTGTGAACTCTTTCATTGGTTCTTTAGTCCCTCGGAGCTCTGGGGTGTCTGGTTGGTGATACTGTTGTTCCTCTTATGGGGATGCAAACCCTTTCAGCTCTTTCAATCCTTTCTCTAACTCTTTCACTGTGGACCCCATTCTCAGTTCAATGGTTGGCTGTGAGCATATGCTTTTGTATTTGTCAGGCTCTGGCAAAGCCTCAAAGGAGACAGCTATATCAGGCTGCTGTCAGCATGCACTTCTTGGCATCTGCGATATTGTCTGTATTTGGTGTCTGTATATGGGATGGATCCTCCAGGTGGGGCAGTCTCTGGATGGCCTTTCAGTCGTTGCTCCACACGTTTTCTCCATATTTTCTCCTGTGAGTATTTTTGTTCCCCTTTTTAAGAAGCATCAAAACTTTGGTCTTCCTTCTTCTTGAGCGTCATGTGGTTTGTGCATTGTATGTTGGGCATTCCAAGCTTTTGGGCTAATATCCACTTATCAGCAAGTGCATACCATGTGTGCTCTTTTGTGATTAGGCTACCTCACTCAGGATGATATTTTCTAGTTCCATCCATTTTCCTAAGAATTTCATGAAGTCATTGTTTTTAATAGCTGAGTAATACTTCATTGTGTAACTGTACCACATTTTCTGTATCCATTCCTCTGTTGAAGGACATCTGGATTCTTTCCAGCTTCTAGCTATTATGAATAAGGCTGCTATGAACATAGTGGACCATGTGTCCTTGTTGTATATTGGAGCATCTTTTGGATATATGCCCAGGAATAGTATAGCTAGGTCCTCGGGTTCTATGTCCAATTTTCTGAGGAACTGCCAGACTGATTTCCAGAGTGGTTTTACCAGTTTGCAATCATGCCAGCAATGGAGGAGTGTTCCTCTTTCTTCATATTCTTGCCAGCATCTGTTGTCACCTGAGATTTTGATCTTCGTCATTCTGACTGTCTCAGAATTGTTTTGATTTGCGTTTCCCTAATGAGTAAAGATGTTGAACATTTAAGGGCTTCTCAGCCATTTGAGATTCCTCAGTTGAGAATTTTTTGTTTAGCTCTGTAGCCCATTTTTAAATAGGGTTATTTGACTCTCTGGAGTCTAACTTTATGTGTTCTTTGTATATATTGGATATTAGCCCTCTATCAGATGTAGGATTGGTAAAGAGTTTTTCCCAATCTGCTGGTTACCATTTTGTCCTAATGACAGTTTCCTTTGCCTTACAGAAGCTTTGCAACTTTATAAGGTCCCATTTATTGATTCTTGAACTTAGAGCATAAGCCAATGGTGTTCTGTTAGGAAACTTTCTCCTGTGCTCATGTGTTCCAGGTTCGTACCCATTTTCTCTTTTATTAGTTTGAGTGTATCTGGTTTTATGTGGAGTTACTTGATCCACTTGGACTTGAGCTTTATACAAGGTGCTAAGAATGTATCAACTTTCATTCTTCTACATGCTGACTGCCAGTTTAACCAGCACCATTTGTTGAATTCCACAGAATGGTTGTAGCTCCTTTGTCAAAAATCAAGTGACCATAAGTTGTATGGGTTCATTTCTGGGTCTTCAATTCTATTCTATTGACCTACCTGCTTATCTCTGTACTAATACCATACAGCTTTTAACCACTATTTCTCTGTAACACAGCTGGAGGTTATAGATGGTGATTCCCCCAGAAGTTCTTTTATTGTTGAGGATAGTTTTCTCTGTTTTTTTTTGTTATTCCAAATTAATTTGCAAATTGCTTTCTAACTCTGTGAAGAATTAATTTGGAATTTTGATGGAGATTGCATTGAATCTGTAGATTGCTTTCGGCAAGATGGCCATTTTACTATATTAATCCTGCCAACCCATGAACATGGGAGATCTTTCCATCATTTCTTTCTTCACAGACTTGAATTTCTTGTCATACAGATCTTTCACTTGCTTGGTTAGAGTTGCAACAATGTATTTAATATTATTTGTGACTATTGCGAAGGGTGTTGTTTCCCTAATTTTTTTCTCAGCCTGCTTATCCTTTGAGTAGAGGAAGGTCATTGATTTGTTTGAGTTAATTTTATCAAGCCATGTTGCTGGAGTTGTTTATCAGGCTTAGGAGTTCTCTGGTGGAATTTTTTGGGTCACTTAGATATACTATCATTTCATCTGCAAAAAGTGATATTTGACTTTTTCCTTTCCAATTTGTATCCCTTTGACCTTTTTTTGCTATCTAATTGCTCTGACATCAAGTCCTAGGTAAAGAAGTAGGCATCCTTGTTTATTGCCTGATTTTAGTGGCATTGATTCAAGTTTCGCTCCATTTAGCTTGATGTTGGCTACTGGTTTGCTGTATATTGCTTTTATTATGTTTAGGTATGGACCTTAAATTTCTGATCTCTCCAAGAGTTTTATCATGCAGGGGTGCTGGATTTTGTCTTTGCTTTCTCAGCAGCTAATGAAATGATCATGTAGTTTTTATTTTTGAGTTTGTTTATATAGTGGATTACGTTGATGGCTTTCTGTATATTGAACCATCCCTGCATACCTGAGATGAAGCCTACTTGATCATGATGGATGATCGTTTTGATGCATTCTTGGATTCAGTTTGTGAAAATTTTATTGAGTATTTTTGTGTCAATATCCATAAGGGAAATTAGTCTAAAATTCCCTTTCTTTGTCAGGTCTTCGTGTGGTTTAATTATAAGCATAATTGTGGCTTTATACAACAAGTTCAGTAGTGTCCCATCTGTTTCTATTTTGTGGAATAGTTTGAACAGTATTGGTATTAAGTGTTCTGTGAAGTTCTGATAGAACTCACCACTAAAAACATCTGGTCCTGAGTTTTTGTTGCTGTTGTTGGGGAGACTTAATGACTGATTCTCTTTCTTTGGGGGGTTATGGTACTGCTTATATGGTTTATCTAATCTTGATTTAACTTTGGTACCTGATACCTGTCTATTCATCCATATTTTGCAGTTTTCTTGAGTGTAGGCTTTTGTAGTAGGATCTGAGAATTTTCTGAATTTCCTCAATTTCTGTTGTTATGTTTCCCTTTTCATTTCTGATATTATAAATTTGGATACTGTCTTGTGTCCTCCGGTTAGTCTGTCTAAGTGTGTATCTATCTTGTTGATTTTCTCAAAGAACCACCTCCTGGTTTTTTTGATTCTTTGTATAGTTCCTTTTGTTTCTACTTGGTTGATTTCCGACCTGAGGTTTTTCTGCTTTCTAACCCTCTTAGGTCTATTTACCTCTTTTTATTTTAGAGACTTCAGGTATGCTTTCGAGCTGTTAGTGTAAACTCTCTCCAGTTTCTTTTTAGAGGCACCCAGAGCTAAGAATTTTTCCCTTAGCACTGCTTCCATTGTGTCCCATAAGTTTGGGTATGTTGTGTCTTCATTTTCATTAAATTCTAAAAAGTCTTTGATATTTTTATTTATTTCTTCCAAGCTATCATTGAGTAGAGTGTTGTTCAACTTCCTTGTGCATATTTTAGGCTTCCTGTTGTTTTTGTTGTTGTTGAAGATCAGCCTTAGTCCATGGTGATCTGATCAAATGTATGGGATTTTTTCAATCTTCTATCTGTTGAGGCCTGTTTTGTGCCTGATTATATGGTCCATTTTGGAAAAGGAACCATGAGGTGCTGAGAAGAAAGTATATTCTTTTGTTTTAGGATCAAATGTCCTGTAGATATCTGTTAAATCCATTTGGTTCATAACTTCCGTTAGTTTCTCTATGTCTCTGTTTAGTTTCTGTTTCCGTGATCTGTCCATCGATGAGAGTGAGGTTTTGAAGCCTCCCATTATTATTGTGTGAGGTACAATGTAAGTTTCGAGCTTTAGTAAAGTTTCTTTTATGAATGTAGGTGCATTTAGAGCATAGATAATCCGAATTTAGAGTTCATCTTTGTTGATTTTTTTCCTTTGATGAGTATGAAGTGTCCTGCCTTGTCTTTTTTGACAACTTTTGTTTCAAAGTCGATTGTATTTGACATTGGAATGACAACTAAAGCTTGTTTCTTGGGACCATTTGCTTGGAATTTTTCCCAGCCTTTTAGTCTGAGGAAGTTTCACTCTTTTTCACTAAGGTACAGTTCCTGTATACAGCAAAATGTTGGGTCCTGTTTATGTATCCAGTCTGTTAGTCTATGTACTTTTTGGGGGGAATTGTGTTCATTGATGTTAAGAGATATTAAGGAATAGTGATTGTTTCCTGATATTTATTGTTAGAGATGGAATTAGGTGTGTGTGACTATCTTCTTTTGGGTTTTTGCAAGAAGATTACTTTCTTGCTTTTTCTAGGGTGTAGATTCCCTCCTTGTGTTGGAATTAGAATTCTATCATCCTTTGTAGGGCTGTCTTTGTAGAAAGATATTGTGTAAATTTGGTTTTTTCAGGGAATATCTTGGTTTCTCCATCTATGGTAGTTGAGAGTTTTGCTGGATATGGTAAGCTGGGCTGACATTTTTGTTCTCTTAGGGTCTGTATGATATCTACCCAGGATCTTCTAATTTTTCTAGTCTCTGTTGAGAATCTGCTGTAATTCTGATAGGTATGTCTTTATACATTACTTGACCTTTTTCCCTTACTGCTTTTAATATTTTTTCTTTGTTTTGTGCATTTGGTGTTTTGACAATTATATGATGAGAGAAATTTCTTTTCTGGTTCAATCTATTTGAAGTTCTTTAGGCTTCTTGTATGCTTATGGACATCTCTTTCTTTATGTTAGGGAGTTTTTCTTCTATATTTTTTGTTGAAGATATTTACTGCTCCTTTAAGTTAAGTGTCTTTGCTCTTTCTCTCCTATTATCCTTCAGTTTGATCTTATTGTGTCTTGGATTTCCTGGATGTTTTAGGTTAGGATATTTTTGCATTTTGCATTTTCTTTGCCTCTTGTGTCAATGTTTCCTATAGAATCTTCTGCCCCTGAGATTCTCTCTTCTATCTTTTGTATTATGTTGGTGATGTTTGTGTCTATATCTCCTGTTCACTTTCCTAGGTTTTCTATCTTCAGGGTTGTCTCCCTTTGTGATTTCTTTATTGTTTCTGTTTGCATTTTTAGATCCTGGATGGTTTTGTTCAATACTTTCACCTTTTTGGTTGTGTTTTCCTGTAATTCTTTAAGGGATTTTTGTGTTTCCTCTTTAAGGTCTCTTCTATCTGTTTACCTGTATTGTCTTTTATTTCTTTAAGGGAATTATTTCTGTCCTTGTGAAAGTCCTCTATCATCAACATGAGATGTGATTTTAAATTAGAATCTTGCTTTTCCTTTGTGTTGGGGTATTTAGGGCTTGCTGTGGTGGGAGAACTGGGTTCCATTGATGCCAAGTGGCCTTGCTTTCTGTTGCTTAGGTTCTTGCACTTGCCTATCACCATGTGTTTATCTCTGGTGTTAGCTGGTCTTGCTGTCTCCCACAGTGGCTTGATCTTCCTGTAAGCCTGTGTTTCAGCACTCCTGGAATACCAGTTCTCTCTTGGTGGGATGTGGGTACAGAAAGTTATGCCACAGGCTCAGCTCCAGTCTCAGACAGAAACCAGAATTATCCTGTCCTAGGCTTCTGCTCATTTCCTGTGTTCTGAGGGTCCCTCTGAGCAGAAATAGTTGTCTCACCTGTGCACCCAGTTGTGTTAGAACCCCTGAGAAACTAGCTCTCTCCTGGTGAGATCTGGGCACAAGGATCTGTGTCACAGTGTGAGCTCCTGTGGACTGGCTTCAAGTTTCCCTCTATTTAAATTTGATGTTGGCTTGCTTTATATTGTCTTTATTGTGTTTAGGTATGTACCTTGTACCCCTGATCTCTGGAAGACTTTTAACATGAAGGGGTGATGGGTTTTGTCAAAGAATATTCAGCATCTACTGAGATGATCATGTTGTTTTTCTTTTAATTTGTTTATACTTTAGTTTACTTTGATGGATTTTCATATATTATTTCACTCCTGCCTCTGTTTAATGTTGTCTGTGGATGAAGCCTTTTTAATCATGGTGGATGATATCTGTGATGTGTTTTTGGACTTTCTGTGAGTATTTTATTGAATTTTTTGCATCAATATTTATGGAGAAAATTACTCTAAAATTCTCTTTCTTTTAAAGTCTTGGGGTGTTTTAGAGATCAACATGACTATGTGCTCAGAAAATGAGTTTAGCAATGCTTTTCGGTTTCTATTTTGTGGAATAATTCAAAGAGTATTGCGGGTTAGCTTTTCTTTGAAATTCTGGTAGAATTCTGCTCTAAAGCCATCTGGCACTAGGCTTTATTTGGTAGGGAGACTTTAAGTGACGGCTTCTATTTCCTTAGGGCTTATACTTCCATTTAAATGGCTTATTTCACCTCATTTTAACTTTGGTAAGTGGTAACTCTCAAGAAAATATGAATTTCTTTTGGATTTTTCAATCTTGTGGAGTATAGTTTTTGATGCAACACATAACTAGTTTTTGAATTTCCTGTGTCTGTATGTCCCCCTTTTATTTATGATTTTGTTCATTTGCATATTCTCTCTGCTTTTTGATTAGTTTCAATAAGGGTATGTCAGTCTTATTGATTTTCTCAAAGAACCAACTTTTTGTCTCAGCTTACTGATATTAGCCCTGAGTTATATTATTTCCTGCTGTCTATTCCTCTTGGGTGTGTGCTAATAGGATACTAATATGATACCTCATTAATTTATTTATAAAGTCACTTAGTACTATGAACTTTCCTTTTAGCATTGCTTCTATTATATCCCATAAACTTCAGTATGTTATTCCTTCATTTTCAATGAATTCTAGGAAGTCTTTGTTTCTTTATTTCCTCCTTGACCCAGCAGTCATTTAGTAGAGGTTTGTTCAGTTTTCATGAATTTATAGGCTTTCTGTTTTTTTCTATAATTGTTGAAGTTCACCTTGGTTTTTTTTTTCCAATTTTTGTGTATATGTTGGCACTTGCATGGTAATTGAATATGTGGTTAATTATAGAGAAGGTTCCATGAGAAGAAGGTATATTCTTAGCATACACTTTTTTTCCTTTTTTTTTTCTTTTTTTCGGAGCTGGGGACCGAACCCAGGGCCTTGTGCTTGCTAGGCAAGCACTCTACCACTGAGCTAAATTCCCAACCCTGATGAGAAGAAGGTATATTCTTATGTGTTTGGGTGAAAATTTCTGTAGATACTTCTTCAATGCACTTGAGTCAGCATGTCTGTTATCTCCATTATTTCTGTTTAGTTTCTGTCTGGATGACATGTTCACTAGTGAGAGTCGGGTGATGAAGCCTATTAATATGTAAGTTTTGATGTGTGATTTAAGCTTTAGTAATGTTTCTTTAACAAATGTGGGTGCCTTTGTATTTATGGCATAGATGTTCTGAACTGAGACATCAACTTGGTAGTATTTTTCTTGATGTGTATGAATTTTCCTTCCCCATTTCTTTTGACTAATTTTTGTTGGAAGACTATTTTGTCAGATATCAGGATGGCTACTCTAGCTTTCTTCTTTTGTCTGTTTGCTTAGAAAATGTTATGGGGCATTCACAAAAAGGGACCTACCATGACTGTTCTCCAAAAGACCCAACAAGCACCTGAAAGAATCAAGTGAGATATGTGCACCCAATCAACGAAGAAGCTGCTGACCCCTCTGGTTGAATTATGTAAAAGCTGGAGGAAGCTAAGGAGGACGGCAGCAGTTTAAATTAATTTGGACCCCTGAGGTCCCTTAGACACTGGATTACCAACCAGGCAGCTGAGATGAGGTCTTCAACATATATGCAGCAGAGGACTCCAGAGTCTGGGTTCAGTCAGAGAAGATTCACCTAATTCTCAAGAAATTGGAGGCCCCAGGAAGTTTAGAGTTCTCTTGGGGTAGGTAGGGCAGGCACATCCTTGTGGAGATAGGAGGGGGGAATGCTTGGAGGCAGGGATGAGGTGGACCGGGTAGGGAATAAAATCCATAGTGTAAAAATAAATAAGGAAAGAAAGAAAGAAAGAAAGAAGGAAAGAAAGAGAGAAAGAAAGAAAGAAAGAAGTTAGAGAAAGATAGACAAAAAGAAATTAGAGAAAGATAGAAAGAAAGAAATGTTTTTCTTGCCCTTTAGTCTGGGGCTATATCTATCTTTGATATTGAAGTATGTTTCTTGTATGAAGCAGAGTGATGAATCTTGTTTTTACACCCATTATGTTAGTCTTTGTCTTATTTTGGAAGAATTGGTCCATTGTTCTTGAGAGATAATATTGATCAATGATTATTAATTCCTTTTATTTTAATGTTGTTGTTATTGGTGTTGTGTTAGTGTTGGTGGTGGTGGTGGTGTGTATGTGTATGAGACTGTCTGTCTGTATATATGTATATGTCTGTCTGTGTATTTGCTTCCCTTCTTTTGTGGTGTGGCATAATTAATTTTCTATCTTTTATTTGGTGTAGTTTTCCTCAGGGTAGTTAACTTTCAAAGCTTGGGTTTGAGATTTTCTTGTAGCACCTTCTGTAGGGCTGGGTTTGTGGATAGGTATTGATTTAATTTGTTTTTGGTTACATGGAAAATTTTGTTTATTCCATTATGGTGATTGAAAATTTTGCTGGGAATAGTAGACTGGACTGTGACCTGTGCTCTCTCAGACTCTGTCAGGCCTCTGTACAGGCCCTTCTGTCTCTGTTGCAAAGTCAGGTATAATTCTAACACATTTGCTTTTATAAGGAACTTGGCCTGTTTGCCTGGTACTTTTCATATTCTTTCTTTTGTTTCTTGGTCATTATGTGGCAGGAGAGCTTTCTTTTCTTCTTCAATCTATTTCGAGTTTTATAAGCTTTTGGTTATTGTCTCGAGTTCAATTTTCAGGTCTTGAACAATTTCCTTTACCTGTTTTTCCCATTCCTCAGGTTTTCTTGGCATTCTTTAAAGTATTTATTGATTTTCTCCAGTTTATTTTTGGTGATTTTGTCAATTTCTTTACAGGATTTTTTAATTTGTTTTGAAGGACCTGTATCATCGTCATAAAGTTGGTTTTTAAGGTTGTTTTCTTCTGCTTCATCTACACTGAAATATTGAGGTCTTCCTATCACCTGAACTCAGATGGTGCCATGTTGCCCTGGCTCTTACTTGTGTTGTTACACTAGCCTTTAAGCACATGAGTTTGAGATGATTATGGGTCTAGGTGCTGATTTATTAATTTGTCTTTGTTGGATGGGTGTTTTGTTCTTTTGTTTTTGTTTTATATTTGGTCTTCTGGGCTTTATGGCCTAAATTTCTGGTGGCTTATTTGACTTCTGAACCACTATCTAGTGTCTGACCATCTTAGGAGCTTAACTTCTGGCAAGCTTGCTTGGTCCTTGGGCCACTGTGTGGGGCAGAGCAAGGGGTTCTCTCTGTTTCTGACTGTAGTGGCCTATACCTGAGTAGCTAAAGACTGCTGGAATCAGGACAGCATCCTGGTCATGAGCTGGAAGTAAGTTGAAAGGAGGAGGGCAGTAGAATGCAGTTTGGATAACCAAGCCTAGGGTGTGGGGCAGTTAGTTGATAGGGGCTTACTTGCCTGTTCTCACTGCTTTGCCAGGCCACGTGTGACTGTTTTCATTCATTATTTCAATTGTGTCTTTATTTTATTTTATTTTTAAGATGACTTTATTTATCTATTTTCTATCTATCTATCTATCTATCTATCTATCTATCTATCTATCTATCTATCTTTATACTCTAGATTTTATTCCCCTCCTGGTCCACCCTCCGATGTTCCTGATCCCATACCTCCTCCTTGCCCTCCCCCATCTGAAAAAGGATGTTCCCACTTCATCCACTTCACCAGACTGAAAAATCTCATATATGTACCATGTGTTCATGCATAATTTATACCTTTAATAGAGATCATGTTTATGTAACTGAAAGAAAAATGAGAAACATTTTCAAGGAATTGTCTCGCTTTTTATGTCCAGATTGTAAGATCTCTCACTGATCTTCTGTTGCATAATTTGTTCAGTGTTTCTCTTTTATTCCTGGTAGCATAAACATTTAACACTAGCTTTTTACCTATAATTAAATGCTTTATATATTGTTTACCTAACATAAATTATCAAAAATGCTATTTGGCAGTCAAATATATCAAAATTACAGCAATTGCATTTGAATATCCTTGCTATAGAGAATAAAGAAATACACTTCTAATATCAAACTTTCTACAAATCACAGATCCCACAGGTTTTGGTACCTTATTTATTCACTGGAATGTCTTAAAGAGTTCTTCTAGACTTAGAAGTTAGTATTTAGAAGTAAAGTAATGTCAGAGTCATGAATAAGGTATTATTAAGATATTTATTAATGATTCATCAGTGTGTTGTGAATACTTAACATGTGGTTCTGTGTGGTTGTGAGTGTGTGCATATTATGTATATCTATGTTTATACAAATAACTGGTTATTGGGATTTACAACATAGACCTCTTGCCAGAAATAGTATTTCTACTAGAAGGTCTAACCAAAAGTATTACAATCTATGACAGAAAACTTTAATATTTAAATCAGTGAATAACAAAGAAATCATGGAACATTTACATTACTGCTCATGATATTACTTTATTTTGTTTTTCACTTGTGAGTGATGCAGGAGACCCAGAAATTGATTGGCAGAATCCCCATTTCAGCAGAACAAAGGGTAATAAAGTGATTGTATAACTTTCCTGAACAAGCATACAAAATGTGTGGGAAAGACAGGTGAAACTGCAGTTACATGTTCCTATATTTAAGCCATTCTACAGAGGTGACATAACAAATGGTCCAGTGATGAATGGAGAAATAAAATATTAGCAATAATAATATAAAATTATGTTTTCAAGACTATTGTCTTCCTCGTGATCTTTCTGAAAGCATTTTTTATATCCTTATTCCTGAGTGTGAATATGATGGGACTGAGGAAAGGGGTAATGACAGTATATGGAACAGCTATGAGTGTGTCATCTCCCCCAGAGTTTTCTGGCTTCAGATAAACAACAGATGCAAAACCAAAGTGGATGATGACCACAGTGAGGTGTGAGGCACAGGTGGAAAATGCCTTTTGTTTGCCCTCAGCTGAAGGGATCTTGAGGACAGAAGAAAGGATGAACACATAGGTCAGGAGGATGAGCAAGAATGTACCAAGTAATCCAGACACTGACATCAGTGTTACAGTGAATTCTGTGAAGTTACTGTCTGTGCATGACAGCCTCAGAACTGCCCTCATATGGCAGAAAAAGTGTCTGATGAGGTTAGGTATGCAGAAAGGCACCCTGAATATCAGTGTTGTTTCGATTAGAGAAATAAAAAAGCCTCCAACCCAAGCAGAGGCCACAAGTTGTCCACATGCAACATTGGTCATCAGAAGAGGATATCTGAGCGGGTTGCAGATGGCCAGGAAACGGTCATACCCCATCACTGTAAGAAGGATACAATGCGTTCCACCAAGGCCCAGGAAGAAACACATCTGCAAGCCACAGCCTATGACTGAAATGTGGCTGTCCTTGTCCAGCAGATCCACCAGCATCTTGGGGATGATAGTCAGGGTATAGCAAGTCTCAGAGAAAGAGAGTGCACTGAGAAAGAAGTACATAGGGGTGTGGAGAGATCTTTCCACCCATGTCAAACCCATGATGGTCAGGTTGCCGGCAAGCGTGACTATATACAGGCAAAGGAAGACCACAAAGAGACAGGTCTGTACATGTGGGTAAACAGAGAAGCCTACAAGAATGAATTCCTTCAGGATTGTTTGGTTGATCATCATTGCCTGTTTTCCTGTAATGTGAAAAAAACAAATAAACCTTCAATCCTGCTTGTTCTTTCATATATTCAAATTAATTGCATGATATGAATGCAACAGATTATGAGATTACAACACCCAATCAGTTTTCCATTCAGTTTGACAAAACTTAGCCATGTATATAGAAGATGTGATTTTTCCGGTTATGCATTCATTTATTCAACAATATCTTAATTGTGACTTATGTCACCAGAAAGTTTATTTATTGTGAACTTACAAATGTTGACTTACAAATGTTGAGTACCTTAATGCTATGCATGGTTGACTTCTCCTGACCTTCTGGCCCATCAATATGGTATCTTAATCCTTAACATCTATTCTCTAAATACAAAGGCATCCAAATTCATGCAACTTTACTGAAGCTCAAATAACACATTGAATACCACATAATAATAGTGAGGGACTTTAATATGTAACCAATGCACAGGTCATTGAAACTGAAACTTAACAGAGAAACAAGAAAACTTTTGTTTTTATGTGAAAGGGTCTGTTAAATCCATTTTGTTTATAACATTTATTAGTTTCATTCTTGGAAGAGGGAAGAGGAGAGAAAGGGGCCCATAAGATCAGGTGAGGTAAGAAACAGGAGACAGGCACAGAGGGTCAGGAGAATGAATGAAAATCTGGAGCTGTTGAGGTGTGAGGTTGGAGGTGCATATCTGGGAAATCCAAAAGACCTAAGGATGAGGGAGGTTCTCAAGAATCAGTGCAGGTGGGGGTTGGGGATTTAGCTCAGTGGTAGAGCGCTTGCCTAGCAAGTGCAAGGCCCTGGGTTCGGTCCCCGGCTCCAAAAAAAAGAAAAGAAAAAAAAAAGAATCAGTGCAGGTGACCTTAGCCAAGATGCCCAACACTGGTGACATAGAACCTGAAATGACAACCTCTTATAGCTTGGCAGGACCCTCAGTAGAGGGATAAGAACACCAAACCACCCATGGAACTTTCAAACCAAAATTTGTTCTGTCTAATAGAAATGCAGAAACAATGAAGGAACACTGACTGAAGAAATGGCCAACCAATAAACAGCCCAACTTGAAACCCATCTCATATGCAAACACCAATCCATGACACTATTAACAAAGCTCTGTTATGCTTGCTGACAGGCGCCTAGCATACATGGACTCCAATAGCCTCTACCAAGCAGCTGACTGAAACAGATGTAGGTACTCACAGCCCTACATTGGATTGAAGTCAGGGACTCTTATGGGAGTGTTGAGGGAAGGATTGAAGGTCCTGTGATGGGAGCCCAACAAGAAGACAACACAGTGAACTAATATGCAAGCCTGAGAGCTCTCAGAGATTGAGCTACCAATCAAAGGCTATACACAGGTTGAAATGAGGCCCCTACCACATATGTATCAGACAAAGAGCTCAGTCTCTATGACTGGGTTGTTTGGCTTCAGTAGTAGAGTTGTGCCAGAGTCTTGATGTGTCAGAATAGGGGAATAGTCAGGTGGTGGTGGTGCGGCACCCTCTCTGAGAAGAAGGGGAGGGGGAATAAGAGAGGGAGTCTGTAAGGGGGGACCACAAAGGGGACAGCATTTGTGATGTTAATTAATTAACTAATTAAAAAAGAAAATGCCTAACAGATTTGCCTACAGGTCAGTTTTATGAGGCTCAGTCAAGGTTTTCTCTTCTGAGATACATGTAGATCTGTGTCACGTTAACCAAAATCAAGAAGAATATTAAAAAACACCAAAGTAGTCTAACACAGCCATTCCAACATATTATATAGTGTTAGGTCTGTGAAGTAAAGACTGAAACTTGATTTCTAGAAATTTTAGGACTAGGCTTGGATAATTGTTTAAATTTGTTGGAGAAACCTGAAATCATCATTCCTACTTGAGGAAGACATCCAGGTCCTAAAACATTAAAAGAAACACACACACACACACACACACACACACACACACACACACACTTCCCTTTGTATACTCTAAGGGGACATGTGAATAGAGATTAGAATGCCCCAGGATTCTTAGGATTCATGGGAGTTAGCTAGAGGTCTAAGATTAGTAAAGAAAGAATCTGTATGTAAGCTTAAAACAGGACGCGACTGACATGATGCTTATTTTTAAATGGCAAGCTAATCACCCAAAGACAAATGCTGTGAAGTTTTCATGTGAATTCTTTAGTAACACTTCGTCTATTTATTCTCATTTCCCCAACTTCCACAACATGACGCTTGTCTATATAATTAATATATTCAGCTTACTGGTAGGAAGAGCTATTTTTCCTGTCTCATATGTCAACATATTTGATAACTACCATTTACAAAGCCTATATTTCTCCAAACTCTTTCAAATGTTTACCCATTTTTTACTTCATTGCATAAATATGAGGAGCATAAGACAGCTGTGATCCATGTAAGACAGCTGAGATTAACTTACTTTGAAAATAATTATGTCTAGGATGTGGCACATTTGCAACTGGAATCACATTGTTTCTCCACATTGTTTTCTCCCTCAAGAATGTGACCATGATCACTATGCCTGTACTCTCCAAGGTGATTGTCAAGGTGACACTTTAAGTATTCAAGAACATAGTTGAACAAGTGTCCTTGTGAGATGATGGTGGTTCATCAGATGAAGCTCAGAGAGCCTTGTGGAAAAGTTGAAAGAAAGGTTGAGGGGTGTGAAGCATATAGAGATTTCACAGGAAGATCAATAGAATAAACTAACCTGGACCCTTGGATGTACCCAGAGACCGAACTGCCAACCAAAGAGCAAGCCTGAGCAGGACCTAGCCCCTTGCCCCCTGTCATACAAAGCAGATGTGCAGCCTTATCTTCATTGGGTTCTCTTGGCAACTGGAGCATGGGCTGTCCCTGACTCTGTTGCCTGTCTGCTTGTAGATTCTGTTCCCCTAACTGGGTCAACTTGTCTGGCTTCAGTGAGAGAGGATATAGTTCGTCCTGCAGTGACTTGATGTGCCAGAGTGGGGAGTAGACACCCAAGAGAGTCTAACCCTTCTCTGAAAAGGAGAGTAGGTAGAAATGGGGGTAGGAGGTATGAGGCAGGACCTAGAAGGGGAGCCATTATAATAATGTAAGCTGACATAAATTAGCAGAAAACAACAATAATTTAAAAAGAAGACAAGAATTCCCAATAAGTGTTATACCTATAAGTTAAGGACCAGAAAGTGACTAATCTAAAAATACTGTCTTTTTTACTTTTACACTACATGAGTTTTGAACATGTAAAGTAACAGGATTTCCATAGTGCTTAGATTTAGCTCAGGTTACATTTAGATTTTATGGAAGAATCTGTCTTGCTATTGTCAGAAGAGGCATAGAAAATATTGTAAATATATAAACAGTTGCAGCGAGAATGTACAACCCTGTGGACTCACCTTACAGCTTTCTTTCATTCCATTGTCTTCATATACAAACCCTTCTGTTTCGTTGATTCTTCTGCCCTCTTATACCTGCTTTGATCATTCCTCACTCCCTGGCTTTCATGGCCAGCATGCTGAAATTTTCCTTGCTTTGTCCTTCCACTTTTGTTTAGTCTCCTTACCTCAGTATGTTAGTCTATGTAACTACCCATTTCATTTTGTTTGGCTAAGGTTATGATACTGGGATTCTTTTTCTCCTTTTGGAAATGAGGGTCTTCCTTGTGAGTTATTTATTGTAAACCTCCTTAATATTGACTTCACCCTCAGTCTTCCTGATTTCAAAGTTTGCTTTGAAGTAATTGTTCTATTTTCTCCCTGATTAGTTTTCTGTAGTATTCAGGGGTTTTGTCCCACTCTCCCAAGGATAATTAAGTCCTACTAGAGCCCTTCCATTTTCCCTAAAACACGGAAACATTTCTTCCAACAATAGATGGGACATTTCTTACATATTTATTCCATCTATCTTATACACCAAAGCACTTATGCTTTCACTTTACAGCAACTCTACAATAAATTCAATTCTAAGTATTCTAAATTCAAAGGATTTAGGTATTGTTTCAACAATACAAATAAACCACACTTACAAAACAAGAAGCTGGTTTAGTTTCTTCTATCTTTAAAACAAACCTTGTGATTTCTCTATAACATCATATATACAAGTAAATGTTAGATTTCATTCAACATGTATAACTTTGTTCTATAACGCATTTACAGAGTGGGTGTTGTTTATAAGGCCATCTTTATTTTGGATGTATTTTGAGATGAAAATACAGGCATGATAGTATGTAATTGTCTGTAGTCATAGCCCTCAGGAAAGTGATTCAAGAGGGTTATGTGAGTTCAAAGCTAGCCTAGGCACTACAGTGAATTCCAGGATAGGATGGACAGAAGAAAGCTCTACAGTGTAAACTCCTTTCTCTTTTTTACACCATGGCTTGAGAGACTGCTTAGTACTTATGAGCATTTGCTGCTCTTCCATAGTTCCATTCCTGTTCCTATCATTCATGTCAAAGAGCTTGAAAATGCCTGTAACTATTGCTCCAGGGGATCAGATGTCTTCTGGATTCCTTTGGGTTAGCTGCATAGCCATGGTATAAACACACATATGCACATGCACACACACATGCACACCATATAAAGAAAATGAAAATAAAGTCTTAATATTTAAAAAATAAGGTTAAAAATAGCTGAAAAGAAAAGAAGCATGTTGGAATACTCTGCAATGGAAACAAAAACCAATATGCATTCATAACGAGCTTTTCCTTATCTGCACTTTACGTTGTGATGGACTTTTGCTGGATGAACATCATACCACAGTTTGTCCTTCAAACTATTCCTGTACTCTAGCTGTAGAATTAGGAGGAGGCTATTGGATCCCAATTTATTTTCAACTCTCTGAAGTTAATCAACTTGTGCCCATTTTTATGTATCAGGTTTTAATAAAAGAGCCATATACTTCTTCAAACTTTAAAGAGAAATGTTGAATGAGTGAATGCAGGTCATTATTAATAAAAGAGCGAAGTCACAGGATTTGGAAATTTTCCTACCTTGTTGCTTCATTAGGTTACAAAGGATGTCACTGCTACTGGCGAATTCTGAGAGGTATTTTTCTTGGCATTTGTAGAAGTACTCATTGTTCTTCACTCGAAATAAGAATCAAGTCACAAAAATCATTGCCCTAAGGATTCCGACTCTTACTTTTATTACTGATTGTTTAGTGACATAAGAAAGTGACTACAAATTTTCTATTTCAATTTGTGCAATCAGCAAGATCAAGGTTTTCCTAGTGTGTGTAGATTTATTCTCCCATGGCTCAAGATTTATGTGATATGAGATTAAATAGGCTGGGCTTATGCCTCACCAAACACTAAATGACAGTAGGCAGAGCCTTTTATCTGCAATTGTGAGATATTGTATGATTATTATTAAATGTTGAGGTTCCTCACCTCTTGAGGTTTTGTGGTTCTGGTTTGGAGAGCCTGGGCAATCCCTGTTGTCTTTCATCAGAGAAATAAGAAAACTTTTTTCTCAACTTTATAATTTGATCTCATTAGTTATAGGGCTTTGTGTAACATTCGACCTCTGCAAATCCTTGGGGGTTTGGGGTATGCAGAATTCATCATATACGTAAAAAAATTCTGCTGCTTTCTAAATTTTGTTTTGGCAGGAAGCCTAAATAAAGTTGAGAATACTAATGAGCATTTAGTTCACTTTCATTGGTGAAGACACTGCCTTAAACCAAACTTTATGACAGGACTTTAAAACCAGTTACAGAATGTAAGCCCTTGAAAGGACATTCAGCATCAACATTTGTTAGTTACATGAAAATTTTACAGTATGTCTCTACTAAATGTCCATTTGAGTGGCTAATGTAAATAAAAGTGTATGTACACATGTTAATCATCTGTTTATCAGTTGAAAGATATCTAGGCTGCATCCATTTCCTGCTATTGTGGAGAGTAGCAATGAGCATGGCTGAACTATCTCTGTTTAGGATGTTGAGTTCTTTGGGAATAGGGCAGGTAGACATGTAATTTGTTCATATAATAGATCTAGTTTTCACTTTTTTTCAGAACTCACACTGAGTTCCACAATGGCTGTACCAGGTTAGTGCCATAAATGAATGAACACGTGATGACCTTGCCTGGCATCCTCACCAGCACTGATTGTTAAATGTTTTCCTGATCTTAGTCACTGTGATTTGATCAAGATGTAATTGATAAGTACTTTTAACTTGAATTTCCAGTATTGCTAAGGATGCTGAACACATTTAAACAAATATTCCAGTCATTTTTATTTCTTATATAATTTTTTATTTCTTTGAGAACCTTTATTTTTTCAGGTAAACAGCTCTCCCATTTAATCGAGTCATTTGTTTTCTTGATTCTTAGTGTTTTGAGTTCTTTTTTATATTCTGAATATTAATCCTCTTTTGGATGACTAGCAGGTAAAGATTGTCACCCACTCTGTGGACATCCTCTTTACTAAATAGATTGTTTCCACTGTTGTACAGAAAATTTGGAACACCATTTGTTAAATTCTGGCTTCAGCAAATTTGGTCCAATTCAGAAGTCACTTTCTACTCCTGTACCTTGTATGTACTGGTCATGTTTTCTTCTATCATTTCAATGTTCAAGTTTCACTTTGAGATTTTTGAATCATTTGGAGTTGACTCTTGTATTATGTGGCTCTAAATGCTTTATTCTAAATGTAGGCATCCAGTTTTCTCAGCACTATTTGTTGAAGATGCTGTTTTTTTTCCTACTGTGTCTATTTTTATGGTCCTTTTCAAATAATACATGGCTGTAATTAGATGCAATCATATTTGAGTATTTTCCCTTCCCACCTTCACTTATCTTTCAAATTCACAGCCTCTTGTTCCTTCAGTTACATTGTTACATATGTTTATATGAACACAGAAATATATAAATGCAACCTGCTAAGTTTCTTTCATGTTGATTTTGTGTATATGATTTTGAGGCAGCCCCAGTGGATAGATCTACAATCTAACTCCTGCTCCTAAGGCTCAGGGAACTTTACTGAAGAAGGAGGCGAAAGATTATAAGAACCAGAAGTCCAGGAAATGTGTTTTGATATTGTGTCTCCTAGAAATGATAGGGAAGCTGTAACTATGATACCTCACTAATATGGCTGATTTAAAAAGGCCTGAAAAACAACAACACTAACAGACATGACCCCACGCTTCTGCCTTGCCAGGTGAGTGTCATGCTATAGGGAAGCTGTGGGACACTGCTCCTGGGGTGGGACAGCCAGAGCTGATTCGGGGATCCCCAGGGCCTGCAAAAGGCCATCAGGTTCTCAGACTCTCAGACACCCCAGGCACCAATGGGAACTGCAGGAGAGCAGAGAATGGAGTGGAGACCCCAATGGAGGCATCAGGGAAAGGACTGAAGATGCTGAAGGGCTCTTATCTGACATCAATGGAAGGGGAGGCCCTTGGTCCTGTGAAATTGATGCCCCAGTGTAGAGGAATGCTAGGGTGGTGAGGCAGGAGTGGGTGGGTGGTGGGAGGAGCAGGGTAAGGTGAGATGGAAAGGAGGTTTACAAGGGGAAACCAGGAAAGAGGATAACATTGAAATGTAAATAAATGAAATATCCTACTTAAAAAAAAGAAAAGAAAAAGAAAAGGAACATACTTGCTATTTTAAAAATTTTTGCAGTGTGGTGATTTAAATATCTTTGGCCTAGGGAGTGGCACTATTTGGAGGTCTAGCCTTGTTGGAGGAAGTGTGTCCTTGTGGGGCTGGGCTTTCAGAGCTTCTTTTTATGCTGGAGGATGCCAGTCCTCTGCCTTCAGAATAGGATGTTGAACTCTCAGCTCCTCCTGCACCATTACCTGCCTGGGTGCTACTGTGATCCTACCTCTGAACCTTGTCTTGGTCATGTTGCCTCTTTACAGCAGTCAAATCTTAACTAAGACATACAGGTTAAAGACAATAGACATTTTGGCTATAGATATGTCCCAAACATGATGCATTTAAACTAAGAGAGGCAATACAAGTAGTAATGTTAATAAACTCGTATGTGTGACTATTTTAACCTATCATTTGATTTATCTTCATAAACATGTTACATAAACCTAGAATTAAAATTACTCAAATAATGTTCATGTAAATTTTCACGCACCATTCCCCAGTTTACATACATTCCAACATGTGCGTGTGTGTACGTGTGCAAACACACACAGACACACACACACACACACACACACACACACACACACATGCAAATCTTCCTTTCATTGGAGTCACAGAGTTTGACACAAAAAACAAACTAAGGAAAAATTTTAATAATATAGAGTTTTCTGAGTTATTAAGATCTATTACTATTCTTCTGTCATGTCAGTTGTACAATGTTTCTGTTTTTATGTTGGAATTAAAAAAATTGGATGTTACTTTCCTCTTTTTTCCTTTTTACAGTTTACTTTGTTAAAATTATTAAGTGCATTTTGGTCAAATACCTTTTCATTAATTATTCTATTTATTTATTCAAATGACATCCCCCTTCCCTGTTACCCCTTCACAACCCCCCATCCCATCCCCTGTCTCCCCTCTCCTCTATGAGGGTGCTCCTCCACCATTCACCACTCCTGCCTCTTGGTCAAATATCTTAATTTCATAATTACCAGTTCACATTTGCTTTTCAATATTGTCACCATAGAGACTACAAAATTTTTCCTTATATATGATCAACTTTCCTCAAATCATAAACTGTGTAAATACTTGTATATGGCTTATTTACATGTGAAGTGTTGAATGGTTTCCCCTATTCTCCAAAGGTAGAGCTCCTTTTGAGGCAACAGTATTAAATAGTTATTGTTAAAAAATAGCAATGGAGGAGAGAATGATCAAAAAATCACTGTAATAAACTGGAAATTCTAAAGTAATTCATAAAATATTGTTAAAATGCATAAAAATGTTAGTAACCATTGATTAGTATGATGGCAGTATTTTAGAAAGTGTCTTTTGTGTGTATAGATGCATATACTCACATTTTCACAAAGATGTGCTTGTTTTTCAATATGTATTTCCTGTTAGAAACAGCTAAGTTCAACTAGATATATTACAAACTTTCCAGAAATATTTAGCATTCATGTCATCTCTCAGTCCGGCAGTCACACTGATGTTCTCCCTTCTGCTTTTTCCTTCTTTATGAGTCACACAGGATGCCCCAAAGTTGGCAGAATCTTCATATTGTGTGTGGGGTTCTTCTCATGGTAGTTGAAAGAAGATAAATTGGAAAATTTCCTGACCAAGCCTAGAAAACATCTAGGGCAGATTGGGTGAAAGTGTCAGTCATGTGCCCATCGATCTCACCTTTCCATAGAGGTCACAGAGCAAAGGCTCCATAGACTCGTATGGGAAGTCAATCAGTTTATTAGAACAGCAGAAATAGCCTGATATTATTCTTTAATGTAACTGTCTTTATCATGATCTTTCTAAGAGCATCTTTCATATCCTTATTTCTGAGGTTAAATTCGATAGGACTGAGGAATGGGGTAATTATGGTATATGGAAGAGCTGTGAGTGTGTCATTTCTTCTTGAGGCTTCTGGCTTCATAAAACAACAGATGCAAAACGAAAGCGGATGATGACCGCAGTGAGATGTGAGGCACAGGTGGAAAATGCCTTTTGCTTATTCTCAGCTGGAGAAAATTTGAGGACACAAGAAAGGACAAACACATAAGTTAAGAGTCTGAGCAAGAAGGTCCCCAAAAAACCCCTTCTTGACACTTGTCAAGAAGATGAATAAGATTGTACTCACCAGGTCCAGCATTGATACTGGTGATCCACTGAATTCTGTTATGTGACTGTCTATGCAGTACAGTAACTGCCTTCATATGGCAGAAGTGTCTGATGAGCTTAAGTATGTGGAAAGACACCATGGATACTAGTGCCAGCTGTATAAAAATAGGTCAAGAATCCTCCAACCCAAGCAGAGGCAACATTGGTCATCAGAAGAGCATACCTCAGAGGGTTGCAGATGCCCAGGAAGCAGTCATACCCCATCAAGGTGAGAAGGATATAGTATGTTCCACAAAGGCCCAGGAAGAAACACATCTGAAAGCCACAGCCTGTGACTGAAATGTGGCCCTCCTTGTCCAGCAAATTCACCAACATCTTGGGGATGATAGTCAGGGTATAGTAGATCTCAGAGAAGGATAGTAACTGAGGAAGATGCAAATAAGGGCATGGAGAGATCTGTCACCCAAGTCAAACCCGTGATGGCCAGGTTGCCTTCAAGAGTGAACCGTATGTAGGCAAAAGAAGACCAAAAGGGGAAGGTCTGTACATGTGGGTAAGCTGAAAAAACCTACGAGAATGAATTTCTTCACGATTATTTGGTTGATCACCATTCCCTTGGTTCTTGAAATGTGAAAACAAAAGAACAAATAAATCTTCAATCTTTCTTTCTTTAATATATTCAAATGAAATGCATGGTGTGAATACAATGGATCATAATATTACAACACACAATCAATTTTCTATTAAGTTTAGCAAAAATTAGCCAAGTATGTAGATGATTCGATTTCCTAATTATTCATTTCTTCAGGAACTCATTACTAATGATATGATTATGTCCAGAGGAATCATTCTGGCCTATTTAAAACATTTTGTTAGCTGGTAATTTAATATTGGTGAAATACTCCAATTGGTATTCAGTTGAACGAGCTTCAGATACATTAGCTGAGCCACATTTGAATAAGACTCCACACTGACATATACTAAATGAGTCTGTAGCCAGAGGAAATTTCTCAGTTGATAGCACATTTGCTGAACAAGCACAAGCACTGTAGTTCAAAATCTAGCACCAAAATAAAATCTGGGAAGCTTTCATCGCAGCTCTCAAGATGCAGAGAAGGATCACTGAGGCAATTGACTAGCCAGGCTTTTTGGAACTGGCAGTGTCTCACCCCAGCAGAGACTCTACCTTGGTCAATGGACTAGAGAATGAGGAAGACACTCAATGTCAGCTTTGGCCCTTCCTGTGTGTGTCCAATCATGTGCATGTCCATACATGACCACCTATACATATATGTGAAAACTCATACACATAAACATGAAAATCATAATATAAAATAAAAGAACCTGCTGAAGGATAAAGGGACAGAGTTAGGTCTAACACAGACACCCTTCAATAACAAATGGCCTGCAAATATTCACAGAGAAAAGACCAAGAGCGGTTTATAAGTAGTTTGAAGAATAAACATAGGCAATGGCTTATAACTGTTAGAGAAACCTGAAGTAATTTTTCATATTGAAGAAGATATCTAGATCTAAAATTATTAAAGAAATGTCTTAAAACTTGCTTTGTTTTCAATGCTCTGTGAGGAAGGAAACATGAAGAAAATGCCCAAGCATTCAATTTGAAAATAGTTATCTCATAATAACTCAGCCATAAATGGGATTTATATACTTCTGTTGCTGCACCATCAAGACTCAGGATATATCACGGAAGAGGAAGCAGGAACAATGCAAGAACTGAATGGTGGGAAGAATGCTTTAGTTTCCTGCCTTATGAACATTATATGATAACCACAGTCATGGTCTCACACCTGCAGAAGATTTAAATCCCAGCACATATAGAGATCATGATTTCTAGATCTGATTACATTCTGACTAACCATTGGCAGTAAATAATTTCTGGAAGAGGGAAAATTCCTTCTTTAGTGAGTATTTGGCCACTGGTAGGTTTTCCATGTCCAGTGGGAATACTCAGACAATGTGCAAGCTCTAACTGGATTTAGTGGACTATCAACAAAGAAAGATGAGGGAGAGGGTTGGGATCTATGTGTGGGGAGTTAGAATGTAAAAATGGGGAAGACAATAATCAGACCTCATGCATATTTTGGATATATGCAATATTCAAAAAGTTTCAAAAAAGAATGCCTTAGGATTCTCAGGCTTAGTAATGGTAAGAACATGTGGGGTGATATCGATACCTAATACAGGCAGTCATGCACATTTCCTGAATATTTAAATCATCATTGAAAAAGAGACAAAGGCTGCAAAATCACTGTGTCTATTCTTTAGTAACTCTGATCTATTTAATCTCATCCTCCCCTGACTACCACAACATGATGCCTGTCTTTATAATTAATATATTCAATTTTTTATTATACAAAGCTACTTTTCCTGTCTCGCAAGTCAAAACATTTGACAAGTAGTATTTATGGAGTCTGCATGTCCCCAAATTCTTCAAATGTTTATTGATTTTTCACTTCACTGCATAAATATGAAGAGCGAAAGACAGCTGTGATCTGTGTAGGACGGCTGAGATTAATTTGTTTTGGAAATAATTATATCTAGGAAGTGGCATATTTATAACTGGAATCATACTGTTTTGTCTCTACCTCTCCATTTTTTCACTCCCCAGTATTTTCCTTTCAATAATGTGACTATGATAATTATTTCTGTATTTCTCAAGGTGATACTGCAGAAGACTTTAAGAAGATAGGAATCCTTAATAAGTCTGGACAAGTTAAGGATCAGAAAAAAAAATCTATAAGCAGTGTCCGCTTTACTTTATTACTATTGTGAGTTTTGCCGAGGTAGGGTAACAGAATTCCCACAGTGTTTAGATTTAGATCAGGTTAAATTAGCTTATGGCAGAATCTGTCTTGCCATTGTCCAAAGAGGCAAAGACAAACAATATAAACACAAAAGTGGCTCCAAATGTAACATAGGACCCCGTGGACTCCACTGTCTTTGTTTTTTGATTCTTCTGTCTTTTTCCACCTGCTTCATTCTGTCCATGCCACACATGAACATGTTCTAACTTCCCTGTTCTCATTCATTTTCTTGTTCTTAAGTTGCAAACGATTATCTCTCAGTTAGAAGGTAGGTTTCTGATCCCTGATCCCTCCTCTCTCCATATATATATGGAGATATGTATATATGTATATGTATATATCACATATATTACATATACCACATATATTACACACACACACACACATCTATATAGAGTAATTTCAGAAGAATATATATGAGGATAAGTATAAGTCTCAGTATTCATGTATGTCATAGGTTTTTGAAGTCTCAATATTTACTTCCTCAGTTATATACCATTTACCCCTCTTACCACTTAGGAGGTCCTTAAAAGGCTCTTCTGTTATCTCTCTCATTCAAACACATGCTGATAAGGGTCAGTAGGACACTATACACCACACCCTAAATTCTCTGACTCTTTAGGTAGCAACCCTGTAAGAAAGTCATTTTAGGTATTTAAAATAAGAAGGTAAACTTACTTCATTGAATGAAGTAAGAAAACACTATCAAAAAGAATGCTAAGTTATTTTTGGTATCTTTAGAGAAATTCATGATTCTACTATAACATATTATGAATGTACAAGCAAATGTCATTTTTCATTAAACATGTAGTCACCTACAACACAGTCATAAGATGGCTGTTGTTTTCAAAGTTGTCATTGATATTAGAAGCATTTGAAATGCAAATATAGGTATGGTGGTTCAAGCCTGTCATCCTGTAATTGTAGCACTCAGGAGGCTAAAGCTGGAAGGTTGCTTGAATTCATGGTCTGCCTGGGATGAACAGTAAGTACTAGGTCAGCACTGGTTAAAGTGTAATAAAATGGTTTATTCCTAAAAGAACTGGAGAGATGAGTCAGCAGTTAAAAGCGCTATTTGCTATCCCTAAGGACCCCTGTTCAGTTCCCAGCACCCACATGAGGCAACTCATAAGTGCCGATAACTCCAGTCCTGGTTACTGTATCCCATCTTTTATTTACCTATTTCTGAAGTTGTCACTAAATTGAGTGTTCCCAGTTACATTTGTGTTATCAGTCTACAGACTAGAGAATTGCAGACTCTCTTCAATATCAAAAGGAGATAATGAGTAGGGAAAGCAGGCAGTCCTATCCCAGATAGTTACTTTCTGTGGTGACAGTTAATTATGTATAAAGGAGAGCCATCAGATCTAGAATATTTTTCTACCTCTCACCTAATAAAATTCCAAAACCAAGTCATTGTCACAAGCATACTCTGACAGACACTCTTCATAATTTTTTGGGTCAGTATTTATTTTCCTCCACAATTGAGAACTGGCCTATTGTGCCTTCATACTCCTCGTTCCTAGGAGACTTAGGGCTATGCTCATAGATCCCTAGGAGTTTCCATTGCCCTAGGTTTCTAGCTTATCCCTGAGGTACCTTGCTCCATTCCAGTTGTATCTCTCAATACTCTCCCCTTCTGTCCTTCCCAACATTCATCTCTCCTCTTCCTATCCTTACAACTAATCCCCTCCCTGTATCTCATCATATGTAAATTCTATGTTCAATTCTCAGTGAGACTCATGCCTCCTCTCTAGGAGCCCTCCTTGTTACTTAGCTTCTTTTGGTCTGTGGATGCTAACATGGTTATCCTTTACTTTATGGCTAATATACACATACAAGTGAGCATGTACCATGTTTGTCTGTCTGCATCTGAATTATCTCATTCAGTATAAATTTTTTTACTTTCAACCATCTGTCAGGAAATTTCCTGGTGTCGTTGATTTTAGTAGCTGAGTAATACGCCATTATGAAAATGTACCACATTTTCTTTATTCATTTTTTTGGTTGAGGGATGTCTAAATTGTTTCCAGTTTTTGGATATTATGAATGAAGCTGCTATGGACAAGGTCAAGCAAGTGTCCTGGTGGCAGGATGGAGCATCTTTTGGGTACGTGCTCAGGAGTGATATGTCTGGGTTTTGAGATAGAGAGTCTCAATTTTCTGAGAATTGACATTTCAAATGTTATCCCCTTTCTTTGCAGACTTATATTTTGTCATACAGGTCGTTTACTTCCTTCATTAGAACTAAACAAAGATGTTTCATATTATATGTGGCAAAGTTTGTTAATTTCCTGATTTCTTTCTCAGTCAGTTTATCATTTGTATATAAGAGAGTTACTGATTGTATGCAGCCTCTCTGCTGAAGATATTTATAAGCTATAGAAGTTTCCTTATGTATTTTTTGGTGTCACTTATATATGCTATCATATTATATGTAAATACTATTTCTTTGATTTCTTTCTTTCTGATTTCTATCTCATTAATGTCTTTTGTTGTCTTATTGTCCTAGCTAAAATTTCAAGTACCATATTTAATAGATATATAGAGAGTAAACACACTATTTTTGTCCTAATTTTAGTGGGATTACCTTGTGTCTCTCCATTTAATTTAATGTTGCCTATTGGCTTGCTGTATATTGCTTTTATTGTGTTTATGCTTATGCCTTTCATTGTTGATCTCTATAAGATTTTTAACATGAAGTGTATTAGATTTTATTAAAGGTTCTGTTAGTCTCTAAGGAAATGATCATGATTTTTCCTTTCAATTTGTTTATATTGTGGGTTATATAAACAGATTTTTCCCAGTTTCATCAGTTTTTCTTTTTATTAAATTTACTTATTTATTTATTCACTTTATATCCCAATATCATCCCCTCTCCTGCCATATTTCCTCACACAGAGCTTCCCCAATTCCATCCTTTCCTCCCCCTTCTAGAGGTAGCAACCCCCTCTATGAATCATTCCACCCACAGCCCCAGCACATCAGGTTGCTATAGAGCCAGAGCATGCTGGTCAGTCAACATGAAAACCAAGAATGGGGAAGTGAGGAAAGTCAGAAAAAAGAGATATGGAAGGGTTTCAGGTCAGTGACACACTAGCAGTGAATGTATATTCTCAGTGTCTTTAATGGGAAGGAAACGAATACATGAGCATTTCCATTTAACTGAACAATGACCACAAAATATTTATGGTACACAGTACCTATGTTTGACTAATCCCACTTTCTTCAGGCTTGGAAGTCTCTCAATTATGTATGCATAAGTGGAGGAATTTGGCTATAACATGTCAATTAAAAACAGAAAGAGATGTAGGGAGACTCATTCATAATTAATCACAAGCAAGAAGTTAGCCAAAGTTAACTCTGGATGTGCTTCCCACATGTCCAACATTTTTTCATTTAATATTTATTTTTATTTTTCTTAAATATTTTATGTATTTACATTTCAAATGTTATCCCCTATCCCACTTCCCCTGTATCAACTCCCCCTCCCCCTGCTACTGTGAGGATGCTCCAACTCCCACCCACCCACTCCCACCTCAAGACCCTGGCAATCCTTTTCATTGGGAATATGAGCCTCCACAGGACCAAGGGCTTTTCCTCCTATTGATGCTGAACAAAGCCATCCTCTGCTACATGTGTGGCTGGAGTCATGGATTTAAAATCTATGTAAATCAAAGCTGTCTTAGCTATTGACAAAGAAAGTTTCTGCCTATCTTAGGTGTCTCCTCAAGAAGTATGGACCTTTCCTGTCATTGATACATGAATACTGGCTTTCATACCCTGTCTTAGATTGATCCACTTCTAAGAGAACCTTATCTGACTTTCTTATCTATTAGATTGTCATACTTTACAATTCATGGAGCAGAAAGTTGTGCCTGCCTTAGGTTGCCATTTGAAAACATAGCTCTCACCCGTCATTGGCACTTAAATAATCTTGTATCTGTGGCCTGGCTTAGGTTGAGAAGGTTTTAAAGACAATCTTACCTGTCATTGACTAGCACCTTCTGCTAGGGAACATGTTGGAGCTTGAATTTATATGACTATGCTTTGACATCTGTAAAAGTTCTGATGAGTCCTATGAAAAGAACAGATAATAGACATGCCATAATATGATTACAAAGCCAAAGTCTTGGTACACCCAATGAGAAAGACATAAATGAGGACCATGAGGGAAAATGGCCTGTAAGATTTTCTGAATATGATTTTCAATGCTAACAGCAGCAAAAGACAAAGGCTTTGTATTTCTTAAACTGTCAACATTGTTAGGGAGGACAATAAAGTGTTAGTATTATGCCCTATATCTTGAAGATGCCTTTTTACTCTGGTTGAATTATTCTGACTCTCATTATACATTTTTGGAGTTATACAAATCCATAGTTATTGGACATGACATTCCAAATGGCTTCTGACTTTCATTTCTTGTATCTCATCTCCCATGATCTGCACTGTATCATATAATGTGTCCATTCTTAGTTCTACCTGTCTATCCAAATTCTCTTCCATGCCCAGGGCATTGGTTACATTTTCTCAAGATGATTGGCAAAATTATCTCTTTGTACCTTTCGTGCTAAAGCTAATGCAGAAATAGTAGCAATGGCTATAAGAGTTATGAGAGTTACCTTACTTAAATGTTCAAAATGCTATTTGGGAGTCAAATATCTCAACATTACAGCAATTTCATTTGAATTTCCTTGCTACATAAAATAAAGAATTAAATTTCTAATATCAAATATTCCACAAATCACTGATCATGTAGGTATTGATATCTTATTTATTCACTGGAATGTCTTAAAGAGTTCCTCTATACTTAGAAGTTAGTATTTAGAAATGAAATAATGCCAGAGTCATGAGAACGGTACTGTTAAAATATTTATTAATCAGTCATCAGTGTGCCATGAATACTTGAAATGTTGGTCTGTGCGATTGTGAGTGTATATAAACTATGTATATCTATGTTTGCACAAATAGCTGGTCTTTAGGCTTTACAAGATAAATCTCCTACAAGAATTAGTTTTTCTACTGGAAATTCTAACCAAAGGCATTAGAAACTATGCCAGAAAAATCACAGAAATTAATTGGCAGAATCCCCGTACCAGCAGAACAAAGGGGAATATAGAGATTGTTTAACTTCCTGAGCAAAATTAGAAAATACCTGAAAAAGCTCATGTGAAACCCTAAGTGGTTGTTCCTATAACCAAGCCATTCTATAGAGGTGACATAGCAAATTCTCCACTGAATAATGAAGAAATAATGTATTAACAGTAACAGCCTAAGATTATTTTTTCATGATTACTGTCTTCCTCATGATCTTTTTAAAAGCATTCTTCATATCTTTATTTCTGAGTGTGAATATGATGGGACTGAGGAAAGGGGTAATGACAGTATATGGAACAGCTATGAGTGTGTCATCTCCCCCAGAGTTTTCTGGCTTCAGATAAACAACAGATGCAAAACCAAAGTGGATGATGACCACAGTGAGGTGTGAGGCACAGGTGGAAAATGCCTTTTGTTTGCCCTCAGCTGAAGGGATCTTGAGGACAGAAGAAAGGATGAACACATAGGTCAGGAGAATGAGCAGGAATGTACCCAGCAAACCAGACGCGGACATCAGTGTTACAATGAATTCTGTGAAGTTACTGTCTGTGCATGACAGCCTCAGAACTGCCCTCATATGGCAGAAAAAATGTCTGATGAGGTTAGGTATGCAGAAAGGCACCCTGAATATCAGTGTTGTTTCGATTAGAGAAATAAAAAAGCCTCCAACCCAAGCAGAGGCCACAAGTTGTCCACATGCAACATTGGTCATCAGAAGAGGATATCTGAGCGGGTTGCAGATGGCCAGGAAACGGTCATACCCCATCAAAGTGAGAAGGATACAGTTTGTTCCTCCAATTCCAAGGAAGAAACACATCTGTAAGCCACAGCCTGTGACTGAAATGTGGCTGTCCTTGTCCAGCAGATCCACCAGCATCTTGGGGATGATAGTCAGGGTATAGCAGGTCTCAGAGAACGATAGCGCACTGAGGAAGAAATACATAGGGGCGTGGAGAGATCTGTCCACCCAAGTCAAACCCATGATGACTAGGTTTCCTGCAAGGGTGAACATATACAGGCAAAAGAAGATCACAAAGAGAGCGGTCTGTACATGTGGGTAAACAGAGAAGCCTACAAGAATGAATTCCTTTAAGATTGTTTGGTTGATCATCATTGCTTGGGGTTCTGAAATGTGAAAGCACAAATAAATTTTTGATTCTCATATTTTTTAATTTATTCAAATAAAATGTATGGTATTTATAGAAAACATCATAAGGTTACACTCAATTTTCCATTCAGTTTAGCAAAATTCATCCAGGTATGTAGAGGATATGATTTCCCAGTTATGCATCCATTCCTATATAATGTCTCTTCAGTAAAGTCTGAAACTTGATTTTCTAGTAATTTTGGGACTAGCCTTGGGTAATGACAAACATGCTGAAAATATCTGCAGTCATTGTTCCTACTTGAAGAAAAAATCAAGGTCTTAAGTCATTAAATCAAACACACACACACACACACACACACACACACACACACACACACACACAAAGGGAGAGCTGGATGGACATTAGGATGCCCAGGATTCTTAGGGTTCACAAGAGTTAGCTAGAGGTCCAAGATTAATAAAGATTCTGTATGTAAGCTTGAAACAGGAGGCAACTGAGATCATGTCTATTTTTAAATGGCAAGCTAATCACCCAAAGACAAATGCTGTGAAGTCTCCATGTGAATTCTTCAGTAATTCTTCATCCATTTAATCTCATTTCCCCAACTTCCACAGCATGATGCTTGTCTATATAATTGATATATTCACTTTCCTATTAGGAAGAGCTATTTTTCTCGTCTCACATTTCAACATATTTGATAACTAGCACTTATGAAGCCTTTATTTCCCCAAATTCTTTCAAATGTTTATCCATTTTTCACTTCATTGCATAAATATGAGGAGCATACGACAGCTGTGTTCCTTGTAGGACAGCTGAGATTAACTTTCTTTTGAAATAATTCTATCTAGGAAGTGGCATATTTGTAATTGGAATCACATTGTTTGTCAACATTCTTTCTACTTTCCAATATTTTCCCCTTCAAGAATGTGACCGTTATCATTAAGGCTCTACTCCTCAAAGTGACTTTCAAGGTGACACTTTAAGAAGACAAGAACATATTTGAACAAGTGTCCTTATGAGACAGTGTAGGATCTTTGGATGGAGCTTGGGGAGCCTTCTTGAAGAGGTGAATGAAAGATTGAGGAACTTGAAGAGGACAGAAACTTCACAGAAAGATCAACACACCCTTGAGACCAGTAGGGCCTCCCCAAAACTGAATCACCAACCAAAGAGCAAACCTGGGTTGGGCCTAGCCCACCCATATCTATATCTATACCTATATCTATATCTATATCTATATCTATATCTATATCTATATCTATATCTATATCTATATCTATATCTATATCTATATCTATATCTATATCTATATCATCTATATCTATCTATCTATCTATCTATCTATCTATGTATATATATATATATATAATGATGTGCAGCTTGATCTTTATGTGGGTCCCCTGGCAACTGGAGTGTGTGCTGTCCCACACCCTGTTGCCTGTCTGTGTATCCTGTTCCCCTAACTGGTCCACTTTGTCTGAACTCAATGGTAAAGGATGCACCTAGTCCCGCAGTTACTCATTATGCCAGTCTTAGGTGATACCTCCTCTTTTTAGAGACAGGGGACTGGCAAGGGCAAGTAATTTTAAGATGTAAAATGGATTTATCTATCCATTGTTTATTTACAAATTAATGGAAAACAACAACAGTAAAGACAATTGTTCCAATAAATGCAAAGATAAGCTAAGGCTAAGAACATGACTAATATGGAAATAGTGTCTGTTTTATTTTTTCACTACTGTGATTTTGAACATGTAGAATAACAGAATTTCCATAGTGCTTAAATTTATTTCAGGCTCCATTAATCTTCTTATGGAAGAACCTGTCTTGCTATTGTCAGAAGAGGCATAGCAATATATTGTCAACATATAAGCAGTAACAGGGAGAATGTACAACCCTGTGGACTCCACCTTATAGCTTCCTTTCATTCTATTTTTCTTATAGAAAAACACTTATATGTTTCTTTGATTCTTATGTCTTCTTAAAATTGCTCAGATCATTCTGAATTCCCTGGCTTCCATGGACAGCATTCTGAAAATTTCCTTGCTTTTTCCTTCTACTTTTCTTTAGTTTCCTTGTCTCAGTATCTTAGTCTATGTAAACCCCCCTTTCTCTGTTTGTTTGGCTAAGGTTATGTATGATATTGGTACTTTTTTTTCTTTTTGGAAATGAGGGCTTTCTTTGTGAGTTATTTGTTATAAGGCTCCTTAATATTGAATTCGCTGTCGTGTCATTCTTCCTGATCTCAAAATTTGCTTTTAAGTAATTCTTCCACTTCCTCTCTGATTAGTTTTCTGTAGTATTTAGGGCTTTCGTCCCACTCTCCCAAGGAAAATTAAATCCTACTAGAGCCCTCTCATTTTCCCTAAGACACAGAAACACATTTTTTTCCAAGAAGAGATGGAACATTTCTTACATATTTATTCCAACTTTCTTATACACCAAAGCACTTATACTTTCACTTTACAGCAACTCTACAATAAATTCAACTCTAAGTATTCTAAATCCAAAGGGTTCAAGTGCTGTATCAATGATATCATAGAACATACTTACAAGACAAGAAGCTGGTTTAGTTTCTGTGTCTTTAGAACAAACCCTGTGATTTTTTCCATAACATAGTATATGCAAGTAAATGTTAGATTTCATTCAACATGTTTGACCTCATTCTATAATACACTCGTGGTATGTGTTGTTTGTAAGGCCGTTCTTATTTTGTAAGTATGTTGAGATGAAAACCCAAGTATGATAGTATGTATGTGTCGACAGGAGGGTTGTGTGAGTTCAAAGCCCGTCTAGGCTCAACAGTGAGTTTCAGGATAGGACGGATAGAAGAAAGCACAGCAGTGTGAAGTCCTGTCCTTTTATTTTTTTCTTAACACCATGGCTTGAGAGATGGCTCAGTGCTTTTGAGCATTTGCTGCTCCTCCTTAGGTCCATTCCTGTTCCTATCACTCATGTTATGCACTGTGCAAATTCCTATAAGTATTGCTCTAGCAGATCTGATACGCTCTGGATTCCTTTGGGTTGAACTACATACACATGACCTAAACACACACACACACACACACACACACACACACACCCCTTATAAATAAAATAAAAATAAGAATAAATTTTAAAAATTAAAAATAAGATACAAAATAGGTTAAAAGATTGGAATACTCTGAACTGCAAACAAGAATCATTATACATTCCCAATGGGCCTATCCTTATATGGTCAGAACTTTGTGCTGGACTTGTGCTGTATGAAATATCATACCACACTTTGGCTTCTACACTCTCTCTCTACTCTAGCTGTAAAATTAGGAAGAGGCTATTGAATCTCAATTCATTTTCACCTCTCTGTGAAGTTAATCAACTTGTGTCGATTTTAATTTGTTTATCATTTCCACAAAAGAGCCATACACGTTGTCCATTTTTTAAGGGGAAATGATGAGTAAAGACAGTTCATTATTAATAAAAGAGAGCAGTCACAGGATGTGGAAATTTTCCTACCTTGTTGCTTCATTAGGTTACAAAGGATATCACTGCTACTGGAAAGTTCTGAAAGATATTCTCCATGGTGTTTGTAGCCGCATGTGTCGTTCTTCACTCAAATGAAATAATAACTGAGTTATATAAACTACTGGTTTTAGGGTCAGACTCTTCCGTTTATTACTGATTGTTTAGTGACCTTAAAGAAAGTGGCTACATCTTTTGTATTTCAATTTGTGCCATAAGAAAGATCAAGGTTTTCCTAGTTTGTGTAGATTTAATCTACCCGTGACTCAAGAATTGTGTGACATGAGATTAAATGATGCTGGGCTCATTTGTAATCACCCACTAAATGGCGATTGGCTGAGCCTTGGTTTCTGCCAGTGTGAGATCTTTTGTGATTGTTATCAATGATTGCCATTTCCTACCTCTTGAGGTTTGTGTGGCTCTGGTTAGGAGAGCCCTGGAGGTCCCTGTTGTCTTTCATCAGAGAAGGAAGAAAACTTTCTTTCTCAACTTTATAATTTGCTCTCATTAGTTATAGGGCTTTGTGTAACATGTGACTTTGAAACATTTCTGCAAATCCTTCGGGGTTTGGGGCATGCAGAATTCATCATACCCATAGAAAATTTTTCTGCCACTTGCTCAATTTTGTTTTGGCAGGAAGCCTAAATAAAGTTGAGAATACTAATGAACATTTAGTTCACTTTCATTGGTGAAGACACTGCCTTAAACCAAACTTTATGACAGGACTGAAAACAGCTACACAATGTAAGTCCTTGAAAGGACATTCAGCATTAGGTAGTTACATGAAAATTTAGCAATATGTCTCTACTAAATTGCTATGTGGATGGCTAATGTAAATGAAAGCATATGTACACATTTAAATTATCTATTTATCAGTTGAAAGATATCTAGACCTCTATTTCTTGTACTGTACATAAAATAGCAATGAGTATGGCTGGACTATCTCTGTTTAGGTTGTTGAGTTCCTTGCGAATAGGGCAGGTAGTCATGTAATTTAGTCATATGATAGATCTAGTGTTTGCTCTTTGAGAATTCACACTGATTTTCACAGTGGCTAAAACAGGTTATTGCCATAAACAGTGAATGAGTGTTGACCTTGCCCAGCATCCTCATCAGCACTTGTTGTCATCTGTTTTCTTGGTCTAAGCCATTCTGATTCGAGCAAGATGAAATCATTCAGTATTTTTGTTTTGAGTTTTTAAGACTGCTAAGGATGCTGCATACATTTAAATTAATATCCTCGCCAAGTTTATTTCTTATTTTGAGAATTTTTCCAGATAATTACTCCTTGTTAATTGTTTTCTTGACTTATTGTGCCTTGTTTTTATTTTCTAAATACTAATCCTCTATTAGATGGTTAACTGACAAGGATTATCTCCCACCTTGTGGGCTTTCTCTTTATTAAATAGGTAGTTTCCTTTACTGTACAGAGGCTTGGGGCCTGTTTGATAAATTCTGACTTTATTTTTTGAGCTAATTTAGTCCCATTCAGAATTCACCTTCTACTCCTGTACCTTGTAGATACTGTTTTCTTCTATCAGATTCAATGTTCTGGTTTCACTTTCAAGTTTGTGAATCATTTTGGTGTTAATTTTGTAGGGGGAATAGATATGGGTCTTACTTCATTATTCCCCTGTGGGCTTCCAGTTTTCTCAGCATTATTTGTTGAAGATTTGTTTTTGAGCCATTGTATATTTTTAACTTCTTCAAATTCTAGATGGGTGTTATTACATGTTATAATATTTGGGTCCTCTATTCTCTTTCATTCACCAAAAGGCCCATTTTATGCCTATCATTATTTTTATTACTATTATTCTCTAACTTAGCTTGAAATCTGGTATGCAATTCCCCTCAGTACAGCTGTATTGCTGAGAATTGTTGAAGCTTCCCTGGGACTTTTGTTCTTCTATAAGAAGTTTACTTTTTTGCAGATTCTGTAAATAATGTCACATAGAATTGGATTGGGATTTCATTGAATGTATAAATTGCTTTTGGATGTATGGTAATTTTTTCAATATTAATTCTATCAATGCATAATCATGGAAGTTCTTTTATGTTTTTGTAATCCCAGTTTCACTATTTAGAGGATTAAGGTTTTAATTGTACAACTACCATCTTGGTTAGGTTCATTTTGGGATATATATTTTGAGGCTGTTGTGAATGGCAATGTTTTTATGATCTCTTTCTTAGCATTTTTGTTTTTGGTTTGTAGTAAAGCTACTGGTTTTATAAGATGTTATCGTATTCTGACAGTTTGATGAAAATGATTCCGTTTAGAAAATTTCTGGTGGGATCTATTATGCAATTCCATCTTTTCTGGTAATAATAGGTAATCTGAATTCTTTTCAAGTTTGTATCTTGTTAATTTCTATCATCATATCGCTCTGTATAAACCTTCAAGCACTATATTGAAAAGGATTATGGACCATGTCTTTTTCCTCATTTTAATAGGATTACTTCAAGTTTTTGTCTACATATGATGTTGTCTATGAGCTTTACTTTTTTTTCCTTTTTATTGGATATTTTTATTTACATTGCAAATGCTATTCCCTTTCCCAGTTTCCTGGAACATAAGCTCCCTTTCCCATCACTTTCCCCTTCTTTTTAAAGGGTTTTCCCCTCCCCACCAACCCCTTCCAGCCACCCAGACATTCCCCTACACTGGGGGGTGGTGCAACCTTGACAGGACCAAGAGCTTTTCCTTCCACTGGTGCCCAACAAGGCCATCCTCTGCTACACATGCACTGGAGCCATGGGTCAGTCCATGTATAGTCTTTGGGTAGTGGTTTAGTCCCTGAGAGCTCTGTTTGGATGGCACTGTTTTTCTTCTGGGGTTGCAAGCCCCTTCAGCTCTTTCAATCCTTTCTCTAATTCCTCCAACAGGGGTCCAATTCTCAGTTTCATGGTTTGCTGCTAACATTATCCTCTGTCTTTGACATTCTCTGACTGTGTCTCTCAGAAGACATCTATATCTGGATCCTGCCAGCATGTACTTCTTAGCTTCATCAATCTTAACTAGTTTTGGTGACTGTAGACATATGGCCCACATGTGGGGCAGGCTTTGAACAGCCAATCCCTCAGTCTCTGCTCTAAACTTTGCCTCCATACTACCTCCTATGAAAATATTTGTTCCCCCCTTTAAGAAGGAGTGAAGCATCTGCACTTTGGTCATCCTTCTTGAGCTTCATGTGGTCTTGTGTAAGTCGAGCTTTTGGGCTACTATCCACTTATCAGTGAGTGTATACTATGTGTGTTTTTCTCCTATTGGGTTACCCCCCTAAAAATGACATTTTCTAGTTCAATCCATTTGCCTATCAATTTCATGAAGTCATTGTTTTTGATAGCAGACTAATACTCCATTGTGTAGATGTACCACATTTTCTGTATCCATTCCTCTGTTGAAGGGCATCTGGGTTCTTTCCAGCTTCTGGCTATTATAAATAAGGCTGCTCTGAACATAGTGGAGCATGTGTCTTTGTTGTATGTTGGAGCATCTTTTGGGTGTATGCCCAGGAGAGGTATAGCTGGGTCCTCAGGTAGCACAATGTCTAATTTTCTAAGGAGCATCCAGACTGATTTTCAGAGTAGCAGTTTGCAATCCCACCAACAATGGTGAAGTGTTCTCTTTCTTAACATCCTCACCAGCATCTGCTGTCACCTGAGTTTCTGATCTTAGCCCTTCTGACTGGTGTGAGGTGGAATCTCAGGGTTGTTTTGATTTGCATTTCCCTGATGACTAAGGATGTTGAACATTTCTTTAGGTACTTCTCAGCCATTCGATATTCCTCAGCTGAGAATTCTTTGTTTATCTCTGTACCCCATTTTTAATAGGGTTATTTGGTTCTCTGGAGTCTACCTTCTTGAGTTCTTTGTATATTTTGCATATTAGTCCTCCATCAGATGTAGGATTGGTAAAGATCTTTTCCCAATATATCGGTTGCAGGTTTGTCCTAATGACTGTCCTTTGCCTTACAGAAATTTTGCAGTTTTATGAGGTCCCATTTGTCCATTCTTGATTTTAGGGCATAAGCCATTGGTGTTTTGTTCAGGAAAATTTCCCCAGTGCCCATGTGATCAAGAGTCTTCCCCACTTTTTCTTCTATTAGTTTGAGTGTATCTGATTTGACGTGGAGGTCCTTGATTTACTTGGACTTCAGCTTTTATAAGGGTGATAAGAATAGATTGATTTGCATTCTTTTACATGCTAACCTCCTGCTGAACAAGCACCATTTGTTTAAAATGCTATCTTTTTTTCCATTCAATAGTTTTAGCTCCTTTGTCAAAGATCAAGTGACCATAGGTGTGTGGGTTCATTTCTGTGTCTTCAATTCTATTCCACTGGTCTACCTGTCTGACTCTGTACCAATACTATGCAAATTTTATCACTAGTGCTCTGTAATACTGCTTGAGTTCAGGGGTAGTGATCCCCCCAGAAGTCCTTTTATTGTTGAGGATAATTTTAGCTATCCTGGGTTTTTTGTTATTCCAAATGAATTTGCAAATTGTTCTGTCTAACTCTCTGAAGAATTGGATTGGTATTTTGATGGGGATTGCATTGAATCTGTAGATTGTTTTTGGTAAAATGGCCATTTTTACTATGTTAATCGTGCCAGTCCATGAGCATGGGAGGTCTTTCCATCTTCTGAGGTCCTCTTCAATTTATTTCTTCAGACACTTGAAGTTCTTGTCCTACAGATCTTTCACTTGCTTGGTTAGAGTCACACCGAGGTATTTTATGTTATTTGTGAATATTGTGAAGGGTGTCATTTCCCTAATTTCTTTCTCAGCCTGTTTATCCTTTGAGTAGAGGAAGGCTACTGATTTATTTGAGTTAATTTTATACCCAGGC